>NC_141687.1:812324355-812656855 GCF_964263255.1 Lissotriton vulgaris | reverse complement strand
ATCTATACACTCAAACAAGTTATCTTTGCTACAACCACTAAATCAAAAACACAAAGCTAACACACCAAGCTTAATAGCAACCTCAAAGAATGTGTATTCCATGACAATCAGTCAGCGATATCAGCTATTACCTTAAGGAGCCAAAAAAGGATGAGAAAATAAGCTAGTTCTTCATAGAAACAAAACCAGACAATATACAAAACGCATCCAACATGTAGAGCAGCGAGAGATTATAGGGGCGGTGTGGATGTCAAAGACATGGCCATAGCTACAGCACCAAAACAGGCAGAATAAAATATGAAAGGCACCGTCGCAACCAGCTAAGTGGGCGGAAACTTGGCAAGAGCATAGCTCTTATCTATACTACTATTATAAAGAGAGAACTTGCACCTTTTGGCCAGGTAAACTCGGGAACCACAGCGCCAATCTACACACCCGATAAATCTATGAAAATGTCAGGGTGTGTAGATGGACATAGGCTATATAAATTTTAAAAAAAAGTAAATTAAAAAAATTACGTTTGTAAACAAAGTAGTCCCCTGTAAGTAGCGCCGGCCGGGACCTAGCGCTTGCCGCGACGCGAAGTGCGTGATGACGACAAGGAGGAGGGCGGTGCAGTGACGAGCGGCTGTGCAGGGAGGAGCGGCGGCACAGGTAAGGAAAGGGAAAGTGAGACTGATGCAGGGGGAGGAAAGAAGGAGGCAGCAGTAAATGAAAATGTCAGGGAGGGAGGGGGGTACGAGTGAGTCCGGGAGGGGGGCGCGAGTGAGTCGGGCGGGAGGGAGTCGGTGCGGGAGGGGGTCGGGGCGTTTGTACTGCCCCCAGCCCCTTTCTGCCCCAGGCAACACTGGGGCGGGCTGCTAGTTTATTTATAAAGTTTTATATAGCGCGAACTTGATCCCGAAGGATATCAGAGCGCTTTACAATTTGATGCCAAGGAAGGTAACCGATCACAAGAATCAAATGGGGAATCTAAAAGGCATTGAATCATATAGTGCATACATAACAGATCCTTTATAAACCTGGGGTATCAAAGAATGGCCTAGACGATGAAACAATGACAACAGGAACATATACAATAATAATAATAAACAGGATTAATAACCAATACTGTAGTATGTCCTATGCGATTCGAGCTGATAATCGTCCCTCATGTTAAGATAAGAACTTATTCATGAGGAATCTTTTTGCTTCCAGTTTGAAAGCAAACTTGGACGAGATTCTATGAATTTCCGGTGGAAGAGAGTTCCAAATTTTTGGTGCAGAGCCAGAGAAGGCTCGTTTGCATGTTCACTTTTTCTCTGCTTTCAAGTGATTGTTGGATAAACAGAAAGACAGCTTGAGAAGGAGGGAGGGAGAATACATCAAAGGATAACTGTGTAATACAGTACAATATTGCATCTAGAAGTTCTGGTGAGATTACATACCACTAAGCTTTTTGGTATGTGGTTTATTAACATCACCAGAACCATGAGATGGCAATATAAGACCATATTACATGTGTTGCCTCTTGCAATTTTTTTACTATTACAAATTTATTTTGGGATAGTCACCTTTAAAGTGCTGCTTACTTCAAAATGCAACAAATTTGACGGTGACCTCAATCAAAAATGTTTAGGTTTGTGTTTCGTTTCATTAACAAAATGCTAATAAATGAAGGAACAGTTGCAAAGGCCAGTGGACTTATGCGATCCTGTGGCAGAAGCGTTTACCTCATAAACACTGATGTACTGCATTTCCCCCAGAATCATCATATTTCGACAAACAATGTAGTTGATATAGCTAACGAGTGAAACTACTACCAGAGAATGTGAAAGATATTTTGTCTTATCTTGCTCTATAATTTAGATACCCATGCTGCATAGTAATATTCCTCTATTGAATCAATATAGTAATAGCCCGACAAGTTAAAGCTCTGAAGAACCCAATATTTCACAGGGAACTATAAAATATTTTCAATATTTAACGGTTCTCTTTAAACAACAGCATCATGTGGAATACAGCACTCGAACAAGTAAAATAAATATATACGTGTGTGTGCGTATGTGGGCCAGTGAGCCCTGAAACGCGGTGGCAATATTAATCTTAAAACGGATGAAAATCGGCAGGCTGCACAAACAGAGCTGGAAGGCTGGGAATGGTTGTGTGCTCTCCCAAGCTCCAGGGCATTTGCTAAAACATATATATATATATATATATATATATATATATATATATATATATATATATATATATATATATATATATATATATATATATATATATATACACACACACACACACACACACACACACACACACACACACACACACACACACACACACATAAATAAATAAATAAAAATTAAAGTAAAGTTATAAAAGGCCGTTTTAAACAAAATCACTGAAATTCACCAGTTATAGTTATCTGAAGTAACTAGAACTTGTGCCCCAAGGTTACGATAACTCAATCCTCCACAATGCAAAGTTTTGACAACGTCATTGCAAACGTTGCAGTGATTATCAATGAGGTCATAGAACATGTCATGAGTGATGTAATTTTATGGGTACTCAGCTGAGCATGGCGAGGACGCAAGTTATAGTTACCCTAGGGAACAAAGTGTTTCATTTTTTTTTTTTTAAAGAAGCGCAGAACCTCTACGAATTTCAATTTAAAAAATGTATTTGGATCCAGGTGGGGTCCCTATGAGACTCCACCACCAGGCCTATAGGTGCTCATGGTATCCCTACCGTGCTTCTTTGTGCCTTTTATTTTTTTCTTAGGACCTGCGTCAGAGTCCAGAGTCTTAAGATGGCTGTCGCCAAATCGATGTTGATGGGGTGGTAGCCAATGAGATCTCAGATTGAGATTTGTCGGATCAGCCCAGCCTCCATTCCGTGAAATGCACACTTTTTTTGCTAATTAATTTCTCAACATCTACTGTATGGATTTACACCAAATTACAAAAAAGAATCGCTCAACCAAGATCTAGCTTTCGGCCAAATATTGGTGTAAATCCATTCAGCGGTTTTGTCTGTAGCTGGGTTTAAATTGCCTAATGAAAAATGAAGGGGGAAAACGAGTTTTGGAACACCCCATTACTTACACAGAAGCCCCCCTACACACCAACACATACACTAGCTACTGCCATTGGGCAGTGTGGGGGGGGGCAATGAAGGGGAAACGGCCACTACAACCAGCCTGTTTCCACGCACAACTTAACCACGCATGCATTACAACGCATGCATGGTTATGACAGCCTGTACCACCCATAACTTTACTACGAAATACATAGTAAAGGCATTTGTGGTAAAGGCTACAAATAAAAAAGGGGGTGCCCCCCCCCCCCAAAAGCATGAAAAGAAACGCACCTGCTGCAGTTTCTATGTGGAGGCAATCCGTGTCGTTAGAGGGAACGGAAAGACACTTCCGTTTCCTCTTAACGACGTGCGACGTCAACAGGAAGAAGAATGAGAAGAGCCGACGTCGAGAGGTAATGGGAATATTAGGTCAAAGAAAGAAAAAAAAGGGGTCCGATTTAAGAGTTAAGGGCGGGGGAGGGGTATTTGTAAGAAGGGTTTAGGGGTGGGGGAATAACCTTTAGTATGCCCTTACCACGCCAGAATTTACAACGAAATCGTTGTAAAAGTATGCGTGGTAAAGGAATATTCGTGGTAAAGTTATGCGTGGGAAAGGCATTCCATTCTAACGCATGCGTGGAAAAGGCAAGCGTTACAACGGAATGCGCATTAACATTATACAACCGGCAATGGCTTGCTGCAGCCTCAAATCATAAATGGTGATAAGCAGTGTAGGAAGCTGGCTCTTTATATAGTGGACCATAACGAGATACACTGTGTTAGGAGTCCAGACACACCCCAATTGGTTTACAGAGGAACAAAGGATGTCCCAAATGCTCTCCTTTGTGGTAGTGTGGGCGAGCCGTTAGGGGTATCAGAGGGTAGTGCTAAGCATTTGTTGCACTCACAGAGACAAATTAGAAACATAATCAAGAATAAATCCATGGCCAATTTTGAAAAAGAAGCCATAATTTTATATACATTGTGATACCAAGAACTTTGTTATCAAGTAAGTACTTTTTGTTAAATTTTGAATTTTGCAGGTAAGTAAAACAGTCACTTCAATGTGCCTTTACATACAATGCTTTCCTATGGAGGAAAAAGGCATAGATAGCATACCGAATAGTTTCTTACCTGTCGGTGTAGTTTTGCAGCTTGAAGATCTTTCTGGATTTACTATGCTGTGCATATTCCGCAATCTGGTGGTTGGGTCTGGAATCGTAGTCTTTTTCCTCTTTTTTTTTTTTCCGTAGCCCAGGTGGGCGTTGACGTCCCACCTTTTGGTGTACCTTCGGTGACGTTGGCATGCTTCCAGCGGAAGCTACTTCCCTTGGGCGCCATCTTCAGATTCTTTTTTCCGTCTCTTTTTCTCTTTTGTGGTTGTAGTGAATCCATGGTTATGTATGTTAATCCTCTTTTTTTTTTTTACGTAATTCTTTCCACGTATCTTGAAAGCTTCAACTTTCTTTCCTTTTCTATGCGTTTCCACCTTATTTTCCAGCCTCAACTTTCTGGCGGAGGCGGGTGGGTTCGCAAGTGAATCCAGAAAGATCTTCAAGCTGCAAAACTACACCGACAGGTAAGGAACTATTTGTTTTGCAGCGTGAATCTTTCTGGATTCACTATGCTGTGCATGGATTTTGTAGCGGTTTTTGTTACTTTTGTGGCGGTTGGGTGAAAGATGAGCGTTGGTTGTTGAAAATATGTTGAAGCACCTTTTGTCCTACTTGTGCTTCCTTGTTCATTTGAACATCCACGCAATAGTGCTTAGTGAACGTGTGCACTGAAGCCCATGTTGCCGCCAGGCATATGTCCTGAATTGGTTTGTTGGCTAGAAAGGCAATTGTTGCTCCTTTCTTCCTGGTCGAGTGGGCCTGTGCCCCACCTGTTAGCTCCTGGCCCGCTTGCTTGTGGCAGAATTGTATAGTCTGTGCGATCCATCGAGCTATGGTGTTTTTTGTCACTGGTTTACCCATGTAACTTTGCGAAGGATACGAAGAACTGTTTTGTCTTCCTGTGTCCTGTCGTCCTTTCAATGTAGTGCATCACTGCCCTTCTTGCGTCTAGAGTGTGGAGTGCTCTCTCAGCGCTTGCAGTGGGGTTTTGGAAGAAGCTAGGGATCTGAATACTTTGATTCATGTGGAACCTTGACACCACCTTCGGCATGAAGTGCGGGTCCGTTCTCATTACGACCCTGTCACTGTGTATCTTGATGTAGGGTTCCTGTAGTGTTAGAGCCTGCAGTTCGCTCACTCTCCGTAGCGATGCGATTGCTACCAGAAAAGCTGTTTTCATAGTCAGCATTTGCAGTGATGCTTTGTGGATAGGTTCGAAAGGTGCTTTCATGAGCTCTGTCAGTACTACATTCAGGTTCCAAGCCGGCGGCGGCATTCTTTTTGGTGGCGCTATTCTTTTAGCCCCAACCAAGAATCTTTTTACGACTTGAGATGTGAAGGAGCTTCTCCCCATTTCTCCTCTTGTGTATGCCACAATCGCTGCCAGGTGTACCCTTAGCGAGGATGAGCTTAGTTTAGCCTTTATTAGGTGTGTGAGGTACCTTAGCACAGTAGATTCCCTGGTCAGTTTTCTGTGTAGTTTTTTCTTGCAACACCACTGAGTGAATCTTTTCCATTTTTCCCCATAGTATTTGCGTGTGCTGAGCCTTCTTGCCTCTCGCAGCACACGCAGGGTGCTCTCTGGTAGTTTTAGATGTGCGAACTCTAAGTCCTCAGGAGCCAAGCTGAGAGGCCGAGGCTCTCTGATTCTGGGTGTAGAACTTCTCCGTTTTCCATGGAGAGTAGGTCTCTTCTTTTTGAGAACTTGTGGGGGGCCCCTGCGCCATCTCCATTATCTGAGAGTACCAGGTCTGCCTGGCCCATTGTGGTGCCACCAGGATCAGCGTCATGTTGCTTGTCATGCATTTGTTGAGAACCCTGGGGATCAGTGGTATCGGGGGAAAAGCGTAGGCAAATGTTTTTGACCAGCTTATCCATAGGGCATTCCCCTGTGATAGTGCCTCTGGTTGCCTGGATGCAAAGTATTGGCATTTTGCATTCCGGCGTGTTGCAAATAGGTCTATTGTCGGAGTGCCCCACCTCCTGAATAGTTTCTCTGTTTCCTGTATATGGAGTTCCCACTCGCGGGATGCTGAAGTCTGCCTGCTGAGCCAATCCGCTTCTACATTGTCCTTCCCTGGCAGGTGTATGGCTAGCAGGTCTATTTTGAGTGGTATTGCCCATCTCCAGATTTCCTGTGCCAAGCTTGACAGGGGGAATGATTGAGTTCCCCTTTGTTTGTTTATGTAAAACATTGTTCTGGTGTTGTCTGTATCAGCACCTTCTGGCTGTACAGGTGTTTCTGGAAGGCCTTGAGTGCTAGCAACACTGTTTTCAGCTCCAGGTAATTGATGTGTCTGACCGCATCTGTAGGGCTCCACAGGCCCCTCACTCTGAGCTCGTTCAAGTGTGCGCCCCATCCCTTCTGGGATGAGTCTGTGGTAATGGTCACTGTTGGGTCCGGTGTTAGTGGTCCCCCTACTGTTATCCTTTCCTTGGTCCACCACATTATTACTTCCTTTACCCTGTGTGTTACAACCACTAGATCCTCCCAACTTCCTGTAGCTTGTGACCATTTCTGTTGTAGCCACTCTTGGAGTGGTCTCATCTGTAGGCGTACATTGGGGACCAGGTGTATGCATGAAGCCATCATCCCCAAGATCTTGCTCACTGTCCTCACTGTCAGAGCTCACCCCTTCTGGTAGTGACGTTTCTCCCTCAGTAGGCTGAGTGTTCTTTTTCGCTGGGTGACATCCTGCATTGGACGGTGTCGATTTGAGCACCCAAGAAGATCTTCATCTGCTCCGTTTCCATTGAGCATTTTCCCCAGTGTATGGAGAATCCGAGGCCTGTTAGCGTTCTCGTGACCTGCTGTGCGTGATCTTTGCATGTCCTGTAAGAGCTTGCCTTTACGAGCCAGTCGTCGAGGTAGGGGTACACGTGTATCCCCTCCCTTCGCAGATGCGCGGCCACTGCCGCGAGGCATTTGGTGAACACCCTTGGTGCGGATTTTAGACCGAAAGCCAGGGTTGTGAATTGGTAGTGATCGTTGTTCACTGTGAACCTTAGCATGTGCTTGTGCTGCATGTTCATGGGGATGTTCAGGTACGCATCCTTGAGGTCTATGGTGGACAAGAAGTCCCCGGCCTTTATCTGTGGGATGACCTCTTGTAGGGACGTCATCTTGAATTTTTGTGTCTTTACATATTTGTTTAGGAACCGTAGGTCCAGGATGGGTCTTAGGCTTTCGTCCACTTTTGGTACCAGGAAGTAGTTTGAGTACACTCCTCTGTTCCGTTCTTTGAATGGGACCGTTTCTACGGCCTCTTTGAGGAGTAGTTCTTGAGCTTCCTTTTGGAGAAAATCGCAGCTCTGTTCCCGAGTGCTCTCTTCTCTTTGGCTTTCTGTTGGGTGGATTCTTTAGCAGCTCTATGCAGTATCCGAACTGCATGATGTTCAGTATCCACTTGTCTGTGGTGATTTTTCTCCACTCCTGGAGAAAAAAAATCTTAGCCTGCCTCCTACTGGAGTTACATGTTCTTTTGTGTCTTGTCCGTGTAGCCATCTCCTCCTTGTTTTACCGTGCTCTTCCCCCGGAGGGTTCGAGTGGGTGAGCACCTTTTCTCGTGTGCAGTCACTTAGAGGGGGGTTGTTCACCGCCTCTCCTTCTCTGTCCTAGTCAGTTTCCTCTTGATCGAAAGGACTGGCGCCTGTTCTGGTAGTTCCAGTTTTGCCTCTGCTGGCCCTGGTGACCTTGGTGGTCACTCTGTTGTCCCTGGTGGAACGCCTGGTGTGATTCTCTTGCTGGTTTCCACCTCTGCCGTTCGGCCTCCGCGTAGGAGTGCCCCTTCTCATCCCCCTGAATTGCAGGGCCCCCATGGACCTTGCCGTCTCGTTGTCCTTCAGTTGTGTGAGCTTCTCATCAACTGGCGCTCCGAACAGTGTTTCACCATTGAAGGGTGTGTTCAGGATGTTGTTCTGAACCTCAGCTTTGAAGCCTGAGATCCTGAGCCATGCTTGCCTTCTCTCTGTGATGCCTATAGCCATCAGTCTGCTGGATGTTTCAGCCCCATCCACGGCTGTCTTCAGGCACGAGTTCGCAATGCTTCTCCCTTCTTCCGCAAGGTGTGATGCCCTCTCGCGGTATTGTTCCGGGAGGTGCTTGAGCATTGCCCCATCTCATCCCAATGTTGGTATTGATGTCTGTTCGGGAGGGCGTTTGAGTTCGCCATCCGCCAGTGCGTTGCGGCGTTTCTCTCCATTTTCCTGCCCGTTAGGTCCATCCTCCTGCTTTCCTTGTCAGGTGGAGGCCCAGATGTTGGGACGTTGGCCCTTCTTCTGGCCGTCGCAGCGATTATTGAATCTGCTGTGACGGACCCCTTGATGTAAGCCGGGTCTTGGGAGGAGAATTTGTATTTCTTTTCCATCCTCGGCGTTACTGATCTGCATGTAGCCGGGTCCTTGAAGGCTTCCTTCCCCTGGTCTGTGATACTCTTCAGCATCGGAAGGAATTGGCTTCTTGTCTGTGTGGGGAGCAATGTTTCCAGCAGGAAATCTGCTTTTGGCTTCTCCTCCTCTAGCTTAACCCCATAAGCTGCTGCTGCCTTCCCGAAGACCTCGTTGTATGCCCCGATGTCGTCCAGTGGCGAAGGCCTCGAAGGATAGGTCTCCACAGCCTCCTCAGGGTTTTCGGCCTCGATGTCCTGCCAATCCTGGTCTTGGGCCGTTGAGGAACCGGAGCCGTAGCTTGACTGCTGATCCCCGTAATCACCTTCTGTATAATAGAGGTCCTCTTCCTCTTCGTGCTCCAAGAGCTCCGGAGTTATCGGCGGCTCTTCGACGTCGAACTCCTCGTGCTCTTGCACCTCAGCGACGGACGTTGACGGCCTCGAGGGGATCTTCTAACTTCTCATTCTTTCGTCGAAGTCTTTCTTTATCTGGAGGATGTTCTCCATTTCGGCCTCGAGCCTTTCTCAGTATCTCCGCAGCCTGGTAGTCGTCGAGCGTTTCGGCTGCTCTTTGGCGGCGGCGAAGCTTTCTTCAGCTCCTTTTCCTTCGAAGTCCAAGACCCTTTTTCGGGGGCTTGCTTCGACGACCTTTGCTTTTCGCCGGTCTTCGGCCTCCGGGAGTCCTTCTCGAAGGATCAGCTGGGCTCTTTTTCGGAGGATGCAGCTTCGGCCGTCGAACTTTTCGGCGCCGGTGCTCCTTTCGAGGCTTTGGACTCTGCCTTTCGAGAGTCTGCCTATGGCTTTTGAGGCCCTGTGGGAGTTTTCGGGGTCATAGACTCTCCTACCTGGTCAGGCGTTTTCTTATCGGTCTCTACGACCGTGAAGTCATCTGGACCTTCGGCGAGGTTGTCCTAGTCGTCGGTGGAGAGGCCCAGTTCGTAAAGCGTCGGGGCCTGGCCCTTGCCCTGCATCGTGTGATGAGCTATCCTCTGCTTCTCTCGAACTCTGAGCGTCTTCGGCTTGAAGACGGAGCAGGCGTTACAGTCTCTGCTTTCGTGTTCGATAGGCAGGCAGAGGTTGCAGACCGGGTGCTGGTCCTTCTGCGCGAACTTTTGGTGGCAGTTTTTGCAGAATTTAAATGGAGTCTTGTACATCCCTGCGCTCAGGGGGGCCCCCTGTGTGCGCATTCCTTCAAGGACGTCGAAGATCTCCATGTTCTTCTCTTTCTTTGTCGTCTCCTCTCTGATGGTCTTCTCCCAATTTTTTCCGGTCTTCACCGTCGAATAGTAGTTGTATTTCCTCCTTTTTTCCTCCAAAACTTCTGGAGCTTCACGCGACGATCCAGATCCAACGGCGGAAAAAAGAATCTGAAGATGGCGCCCAAGGGTGGTAGCTTCCGCCGGAAGCATGCCGACGTCACCGAAGGTACACCAAAAGGTGGGAGGTCGCGCCCACCTGGGCTACGAAAAAAAAAAAAAAAAAAAGACTACGATTCCGGACCCAACCACCAGATTGCTGAATATGCACAGCATAGTGAATCCAGAAAGATTCACACTGCAAAAAGGTATTTACGGTCAGTTTCGGGAGGTCTCCTTCCAGACTTGGGGATTGTAGGGGGCCAAGGTCCAAAGTACTACCAGCAGTTATTTGTTACCTGCCCTGGGGAATTCAGTTGCACAGGTGCTGGTCGGGTTAATAGCTGTCCGTGCTACACCGGTAAAAGGAGGGGGACCACCTAGAATCAGGCTGTAGAGAGGGGTTTGGGGCACAAGTCTGTGAGCTCTCAATGGGGAGCTTGGCTCATAAGGATCTGGGGCACAAGGGAGCATAGTCGGTTCGTCTGTAGCCAGTCTTGGGCGCTCGGGTGCAGAGTGAAAAGGTCGACTGGGCTCTATGCGTACTAGGGTCTTGGGGTCATCAGTCTCACCGGTTGAGGGTGCAAAAAATAGGACTGCTGGGCCACTCTGGAACTGGGCCACTCTGGAACTGGGCTCTCTGAGGTGCAGATGTCCCTAGATGATAGCGCAGTCTCAGTGTCGGAGTCCGGACTGGAATCTTACGCTCTTTGTTTTTTGCAATGGTCTGGTATCCCGGGTTTGGTCCTGTCCCTGGGTATTGGTTCTGTGGTCCTAGTGTCCTCTCACCTGGTGGGGGGACAAATCTGACCTTCAGGAGCACACGGACCTCCTCCGGGGGGCTGTGGCATCAGGCTGGCCTGTGAGCGGCAACTTGAACCAGACTTTGCTCTTCGGTGCCTGCCGCTGCAGGGGAGTAGCTCCTCTACTTCAAGAGAGATTACTTTGCAAAGGGCTGGCAGTCTCCCGGGGTTCTTGGAAGCTCTTCCAGCTGCAGGATGAGTAGCTCGTCACATCTGCAGATACTTGGTGCAGGCAGGCTTTAGCACCAAAAATCACAGTCTTCTGTTCTCACTTTTCTTGCAGCTCTTCTTTATCCTCTCTTCTTCATCCGTCGAATCAAAGTTCCTGGTGGGAGGGGTGCTTTCTAAAAACTCAAATTAGGGGCATTACGGGGAGTGACAGGTAGGAGCCATTGAGCTACTTTAGTTTAGGGTTTCTACATCCTCCCTATGGGAAGTGGCCATAACCCTAACCCATTAAGCCTACCTCTTCCAAAACTAAGATGGTGGAATTCTAAATGTTGTGTTCACTTCAGGTAGCTCACCTTAGGGGTGGTACTAGCCTGTGAGGGGAACACGCCGCTTGACTACGGTAGCTAATTTTCCCACCTGTCCTGATGCCAAATGGGCTCTGTGCAGGAGGTAGCATTTGCCCTGTTTGGGGAAGTATTGGGTTGCATATCAAATCAGGCAGACACAGTTGAAGCCCCGTTGCTAGATATGCTGATTATTTAGCCAATCTTCTTGGAGGAGGTGACAACACCTCCGGCTGAAGCAGGCATGCTTTCTGCCCTCGGAGAGCGCAGTCTCTTATCCTGCAGGAGGTTAGAAACTAGTCTGTGGTGGCAGGCTGGTCTGCATCAGTCAGCCGGTACACAGATTTTTAGGGGGCACCTCCAAGGTGCCCTCTGGGAGCACGTATTAATAAATCCATCACTGGCATTAGTGTTGGCTAATTAATCAGATGTTTGATACCAAACCTCTCTAGTTTCAGTGAAGCCATCATATAGTTGGGAAACGCATAAACACCAATGTCCAGCACACGTGCTCAATATGGCTTCCCTGCCCAATTGCAATATTTAAGAATCGACTTTGTCAGCACAGGGGTAGATCTGCTCGGGCAGATATGTCCACACATGTAGTTTAGTGCACCCTGCCTTTGGGCTTTAAGGTCTGCTGTATGGGTGACTTTCCTATTTTGCATGCAGTGCCCGTAAGGATGGCACACAGGAGGTGTGCCAGTCCATGTCTTCATTTTTCTCTGCACCATGACACGCAGACTGCACTAACAGTTTGCATGTGGGTGCTGAGGTGTCCCTTAGTGTGGCATAATACATGCTGCAGCCCTTAGAGACCCTATTTAGCTTCCCTACTCTAGGTACCAAGGTACCATTTACTTAGTACTTACAGGAGGGCTAAAGGTATCGTCAATTGGGGGAACAATTGTACAATTTTAGGGAAAGAGATTTGGCAGTGGAGACCTGGATAGGAATGCAGGGCACTTCTGTCAAAATTGAATCAGAGACCAGGCAAAAAGTGGGGGTGACAATGCCAACAAGCATTTGCAATGCAATAGGTCTCGATTTGGAAAGTTTGAGCTATTGGTCTTGTAAATGACAAATATTTTATTTATGTGTCGGTTTTGAAAATAGCAAAATTAATAGCTTTGTCATTTACAATGCCAATACTTTTAACTTTTGCAAATGTGACACCTATAGCATTTGTAATGCAACAGGTTTTGTATTTACGTGACAGATGTATTGATATTACAAATAACAATGGCTTTTAATTTTTTTAAATAATTAATACTTAAATAAAGCCACTTTCACTCAGTGTGTGCAAGTCGATGGGCCTTGGCATGGGCGGATGATGCCTGTACCAAACACAGCTCCTTGCAGGACTTTACAGTTTACTGTAGATTTTAGCATGGACAACCTACATGAATTTTCTAATAAAGTTCAGCAGCGCTGAAATCTGACAAGTTTCAGTGCCCAGCATGCTCACATCGAACATACAAGGTTGCAAAGTCAATTAAATGAGTTAAAGGTTATATTGCCTAGTAATAATTACATAGAACATGCTCTATAAAATGCAAAATTAATACAGCTAACAAGTATGTAAAACTCATTCATATCACTGGTAAGGAGGATTGCCTGTGTGTTGTCATATTGTCATCGCAAATGAGCACCAGCAGGGACTGGTTGGCATTCACCTAAAGTCCTGAGCCCCTTTGTATAGCTCTAGGAGATGAAGGCAGCATGGCCCATCAGATGTGGGTTAGCCAACTAGAGAAGGATATCGTCCATGTAGAGAGCAATTCTATCATCTGTGGAGCTCTCCCATCCCCACCATTGCAGTTGGGCATCGCACCTCACCAGAGGGTAAGGGGTTCAATGCAGGGGGTATGGTAGCATTCCAGGGGGTAACCAGCTGGAACAGAGGTCTTCCCCATTTGCAACTCAGATATGGTTTCCTGGATTTCCTCCACAGAGATTGGTTCATCCAAATCTGTGCATTCCACAGAGAGAAGTCGCAGGAGAGGTATGTCCTCTAGGAGGCGTATGCTCCGTTTACGTGATGGGCGCAGGAGAGTCGCATACAGAATTTGGTAATACGCAGCAAATGTTGCCACTGTGTTCATTGAGGCAGATTGGAGGGCACCTGTTTGGTCAAGGTTCTCGGGGATTATCCTAGTGGCGGTGTCTCTAGTGGCCAGTCAGAAGAGGAGCTTACTGGATTTGTACAAGCTTTATTACACCCCTTGTGCAGAGGCCCTCCAGCACTGCCGGGCTTCCTACAGGTCTTTTTGTCAGAGAGGGGACCAAGCATGCGTTAACTGGCGCTGCATGGTCTTGGAGGCATTGGCGCTCAAAAGTGGTGATGCGGGCCTTCAGGTCCGTCACTGGTCCATTAAGGTGTGCTGTATGTATCCATTAACATAACATAACATGTATTTGTAAAGTGCATGCTCACCCAGAAGGGTATTGTGGCTCTGAAAGAACTAGTTACTTACCTGTACACTATGGTTCTCCAGTATTATCTTTCATAGATTCACATGCTTGTATCTTCCCCGTCGTCATGGTGGGAGTCTCCCGGTAAATAATAATCATAGCAGTAGAAGAAAAAACTGCCTGAAACCATAGAGTAGAGAAACCAGAGGGTAACCTCTCCTCCTCATTATGTGGCCCAAACTACAGCCAATCAGCAACCAGCCCCAGCCTACACCATTCCCAGCAGAGCCACCATACCTCAGATTTCCTACCGCCCAAGAGTGAGCTATACAGGAAAACCAGAGATAAAAGGCGGTCTACCTAAAGGAAACGGGGAGGCGGGCGGGCGCATGTGAATCTATGAAAGATAATACTGGAGAACCATAGTGTACAGGTAAGTAACTAGTTCTTTCTCCAGTATTCAATCTTTCATAGATTCACATGCTTGTATCAGATTAGATAGCAGTTCCTGTAGTTAGAGCGTTTCTAGGCTAGACCCCTTTCCTATCTCGGGGCTGTGTGCCATAAATTGCTTCTATTAAAAAAGAACTTTCCACAATACCAGGGCATGATCAATTAAACATTGTCATCATAATTATTTACGCAAAGAGAAAAGCATATTATACAGTCAAAAGAAATTTGCAGAATACAATTCATAAACATGTACCTTATTTAAAGAGATGTCGCAGGACTGCCTGTCCCACTGCTGCATCTGCTTTCCATTCCGTGTCCAGACAGTAATGCTTGGTGAATGTATGAGCAGTCGACCAGGTTGCTGCTCTACATATGTCTGGAAGGGGTACTCCTGCTAGCAATGCAGAAGACGTCGCCATTTTCCGTGTATCATGGGCACGGACTTTCCTGTCGAGAGGTCTTCCTGCTTTCTCATGACAGAAGCAAATAGCGGAAGCAATCCATCTGGATATGGAGGAACGTGAAAGGGCCAGCCCTTTTCTGACCCCTGAGTAAGCAACAAACAGTTGGTTTGATTTGCGAAAGCTTTTTGTCTTTTCAATGTAAAATTTTAGGCATCTGCCGATATCCAAAGTATGTAAAGCTTTTTCAGCCGCCGTGGATGGGTTCTTAAAATATGTCGGCAGGATGACAGGTTCGTTCAGATGAAAATAAGAAGGTATTTTAGGCACAAATTTAGGGTTGGTTCTTAGCATCACCTTATCCGGATTGAATTGAATGAAGGGATCCAATATAGAAAAAGCTTGTATCGCGCTCACTCTTCTGGCAGACGTGAGCGCCAACAGCAAAGCCACCTTCCATGACAAGAATTGTAATTCTGATTTGTGTATGGGTTCGAAGGGAGCTTTCATCAGCTGCGACAATACTGTGTTAAGCTGCCATGAAGGTGGAGGATGCTTGACAGGAGGAAACTTCCTGAACAGCCCTTTCAAGAATTCCTTGATTAGCCTGTTAGACCACAAGGAAGGGCATCCTGGTGATCTTCTATACCTGGAAATTGCAGCTAGATGGACTTTTATAGATGAGTGCGCCAGTCCTGATCTGGCTAAATGCAGTAAATACGGAGGCATTTGCTCAGCCGAGGACGTTAAGGGATGCAGTGCCTTAGTCACGCACCAACTACAGAATCGCTTCCATTTTGCTACATATGTCCTGTTGGTAGACAGTGCCACAGAACTTTGCAGTATTTCACGACATTCTGGTGTGATATCTAGGGACCGGAATTCGTGCTCAAAAGGTTCCAAGCAGACAATCTTAGCGAGGTCAGTTGCGGATGAAGTACTTGGCCTCTGTTCATGGAAATCAGATCTCTGGTTATCGGGAGCTGTATTCTCGGTTCTACCGACAACTGCAGAAGCTCCGTATACCAGAACTGCCTCGGCCATGCCGGGGCTATCAGTATTATCTGGCAAGGTTCTGCTCTCATTTTTCTTAGTAGTCTGGGAATTAAGGGAAAAGGAGGGAAGGCATATGCAAACATCCCTGTCCATCTGAGGTGAAGAGCGTTCCCCCTCGAATCTTGTTGAGGGAATCTGCTGGCATAATGACTGCATTTTTTGTTGCTCTGAGTCGCAAACAGGTCCAGACCTGGTTTGCCCCACACTTTGAAAATCCGATTCAGCTGGATCTGGTTGATTTCCCACTCGTGGCAAATGTCGGATGACCTGCTTAACCGATCCGCTTTTGTGTTGTCCACTCCCGGAACATGTTCTACTTGCAGCGATATTTTCTGACACAATAGCCATTTCCAGATTCTTTGTGCCAGAATCGACAAGGGTTTTGATCTCGTTCCACCCTGTTTGCGCAGGTAAAACATTGTTGTTGTGCTGTCTGTCCGCACCAAAACCGATGAACCTTGGATCCTGGGAAGGAAAGCCTGGAGGCCCAGAAAGACTGCTTCCAATTCCAAGAGGTTGATGTGACGTTTCGCCTCTTGAGGAGACCAAAGGCCCTGAATTTCTAGGTCTTGCAGATGAGCCCCCCAACCTCGCAATGAAGCGTCTGACGTCATGACGTAGCTTGGTGATTGTGGTTCGAATGTGAGGCCCTTTGTTAGGTTGCTCCTGATACCCCACCATGACATTGCCCGCTTGATCTGATTTGTTATGACCAGCTTGTCGTCGAAGGAACCCTGGGCTTGGACCCACTGCTTGTCCAGGGCTTCCTGTAACGGTCTCATTTGCAACCGGCAGTTGGGGATCAGCGGAATGCAAGAGGACATCATTCCCAGTAATGATTTGAATATCCTGATGGAAGTGAACTTTTTTGCTGCTAGGGATGCAGTCAGATTTAAGATTTTCGTTATCCTTTCCTCTGAAGGGTAAGCTTTCAATTCTTGTGTTTTCAAGATTGCTCCCAAGAACTGTAGAACGCAAGTCGGGACAAAGGATGACTTGTCCTTGTTTATCCGAAGACCTAGACCTTGGAAGAGATCCATGCTCATTTGTAGAGATCTTCGCGTTGCTTGGAACGATGGTCCTTTTATCAACCAGTCGTCCAAGTATGGGAACACCTGTAGACCTTGTTTTCTTAAGTGCGCCGCTATAGGGGCCATGCATTTTGTGAAAACTCTGGGGGCGGATTTCAGTCCGAAAGGTAAAACTCTGAACTGGTAATGGCGCCCCTCCACCATGAATCGAAGATATTTTTTGTGCTTTTCGTGTATCGGAATGTGGAAGTATGCTTCCAGCAGGTCTAGAGAGACCATGTAGTCTCCTTTGCGAAGCAGTAGCAGAATTTCCTGCAAGGATAGCATACGGAAAGAAATCTTTTTTATGTTTGTGTTCATATCTCTGAGGTCCAGCACCTGTCTCCATTTCGATGACTGCTTTTTCCTTATAAGGAAGAAGTGCGAATAAAAACCTGTTCCCCGCTGGTTTGGTGGTACCTCCTCTATCGCTCCTTTCAGAATGAGTGATAAGACCTCTGCTTTGAGAGCCGTTAGGAGTTGATGAACTCTGCAGAGTGGTGGACGATTTGGAGGTTTTTGCGAGAATTCCAGGGTGTGACCCTGTGTAATAATGTCCAATACCCATCTGTCCGATGTTATGGACTGCCAATACGGGAGAAACTGAGAGAGTTAGTGGAACTGGTTGATCTGAAGCGGCAATAGAGGCGCCTGCGGAACATCACTGTCTGCGCCCAGAGTCCTGCTTTCCTCTGGCTGCGGACTTTCTCCTTCCTTGCTGCTGGAAGGAAGTGTTTGAGGACCGATATTGCTGGTTGGAGGGGTACTGGCGGTAGCCCTGCTGGTTATACGGTTGGTACCGAGTAGATTGATAAGAGGAACGTTGTTGTTGAAAGTGTCCTCTGGATCCTCGACCGCGAAAGGACTGATAACGGCCCTGTTGCAATGATCCCAAGGATCTAGCAGTGTCGGTATCTGCTTTTATCCCCTGCAACGCCTCATCAATCTGTTTTCCAAAGAGGCTTTCTCCATCGAATGGCATATCCAATATCTTAGACTGGACTTCCGGCCGAAAAGACGTAGCCTTGAGCCATCCCTGCCTCCGTAGGGTTATCGCCCCGGCCATTTGGCGAAAAGCTATAGATGATATGTCCATTGCCACATCTATGGACTCCGACGCTGCTCTGGCTCCATCTTGAAGAATGGTAGTTGCCTCCTCTTTCTTGTCCTCCGGAAGGTGCGACAGGAAAGGCGCGATGTCCGACCACATCTGTCTATTGAACCGACTCAGCAGAGCCATTGCATTGGTAGCTTTGATGGAAGCCGCTGCCATCACCGCAAAGCGTTTTCCTATGCCATCCATCTTCTTGCCCTCCTTATCGGGGGGCGCCACGCATGTGGCCATCGGGTTCTTGGAGCGCTTCTGGGCTGATTGAGTCACCACCGAGTCTGGACGAGGATGTCCAATAAGGCATGCTGGAGCCTTCTCTACAGCGCAATACTTCTTGTCCAGCCTGGGTATGGACGCTGGGACTGAAGCTGGATTTTTAATCAATTTGAGTCCTTCCTCCCAGATATGCTCAATGATAGGAATAGCTCTTACCGACTTCCTGGAGGACTCCTTAAAGTCATAAAGGAAGCAATCATTTTCCTTGACTGGCATAGAAAGTTTGAACCTTGTAGCCGCTTTCTCCATCAGGTCATGAAAGCTGGCTATATCCGCTGGAGGAGAACTTGATTGAGGCAAGGGTGACGCCGGAGACGTTGGAGCGATATATTGGTTCCATTCGTCTCCCACTTCCTCGTCCTGAGCAATTTCTCCTTCTTCCTCCTCATGATCAGACTCATTCAGGTCATCACGAATCGTAATAACGTTTTGAATCTCCTTCCGAGGAGGGGGAGGTGGTTGAGTTATAGGCGCCTCTTTAACAGGTTGAGAACTTTTCTCAGAGGCCGCAGGAGCATTATCTTCTGGAAAACGACGATAATAGTTGTCTATCATACTCCTTAAGTCGGATATTAAAGAGATTGGCACCGACATTGTCTCATCTCGCGCAGGCGTATCCACTTCCTCCTCATCATCATCATCATCATCATCATCATAGTGATAGGCCTGGTGGAAAGACTCATATCTCATTTGGCCCCTGACCGGCCGGTCTGTAAAGGCATAGTCCTCCTGTTGATCTTCCTCATCAGTGTCCTGATGCTTAATATGGAGCTGCGAAGGACTGTACGCCGCTCCAAAAGATCCTTCCTCCTCCGATTCCTGGCCATCTAGAATGGTGGAAGGTAGCAGAGGTGATATCTTTGGCGTTGAAAATTCTCCTTTTCTGCTCGTCAACCCCCCCGTCGACGGAGCAATCCTTTTAACAGAAATGTAAGTTGACGTTATTTTCGTTGGAGAAGACATCTTCAATGATTTATTCGCAGTCGACGGGGTCGTCGACGGGGTCGTCGACGGGGTCGTCGACGGGATGCTCGTCGACGAAGATCTCGCCGTCGACGAAGACTTAACACTCACCGTCGACGGAGTCGTCGTTGTCATCGTCGTCGACGAAGCTGTCGACATCGAGACCGTCGTCGTCGTCGGACTGGTCCTGGTCGTCGACGGAACGGTCGTCGTCGCCATCGTCGACGGAACGGTCCTCGCCACCGTCGTGGACGAACTCGTCGTCGATCTGACTGGATTTTTAACAGATCTCGTTGACGGAAGCGACGACGGAGCCCTCTTTTCTGAGGAAGGCTTGAGAGGAGTTGGAGGGAGTGAAGTAGAAGGTTCACCTTCCTTAGAATTTCTTGCTTTTTGCCTCACATCTCCCTTGTCCTCAGAGGACCCTCTTAACTTCTTAGAGGAGTGTCCCATGGCTTCTCCTTCAGATTCAGAGTCATGAACCTTCCTTTTCTGAAGCCATATTAGGAGGCGCCCTTCCCTATCCCTCAGAGTTTTGGGAGGGAAGTTCTGGCAGTACTTGCAGACCTTAGGGATATGCTTGGGGTACAGGCAGTACAAGCATTCCTTGTGAGGATCCTCAGAAAAAAGTCTGGCCTTGCCACAGGATCTGCAAGCTCTGAAAAGACTCTTCTTAGAGCTTTCAGACATCGTGACTGAAGTAATTCCAACAAGAAAAAACAGTACCTGAATCCAGCTGACAAAGGTCAAAAGTTCAGTGAAGAGAGAGAAAAAACTGAGCAGAGCTCAGGGAGACTCCTTCTCACACGAAGGCGGTTAGAAATCTGAGGTATGGTGGCTCTGCTGGGAATGGTGTAGGCTGGGGCTGGTTGCTGATTGGCTGTAGTTTGGGCCACATAATGAGGAGGAGAGGTTACCCTCTGGTTTCTCTACTCTATGGTTTCAGGCAGTTTTTTCTTCTACTGCTATGATTATTATTTACCGGGAGACTCCCACCATGACGACGGGGAAGATACAAGCATGTGAATCTATGAAAGATTGAATACTGGAGAATAACAGATGTTTATTGTTACCCAACGGTACTCATTTAATCAACCTCAGAAGGATGAAAGGCTGAGTGGACCCTCCAGGATTTGAACCTGTGACCATGAGGTTGCACACAGGCCCCTACAGTGGGCGCATTAGTCCACTAATCCACTAGACCCAGCCTCGTTTGACAATTCCACGTATGGTGGCCTTGCCAGTTGCTATAGCGTACTCGCCAAGTCCACTGTCTCAGAGTTGGCCTCACAATAACGCTGCATCTCTGTGGCCAGGAGATCTGAGCAAAGACTGTCCTGGAGGACCCAGGCATTGAGGTGCCACATGGGGCGTGCAGCATTCCCCTGATTTACAAGGCGAATTTCAATGGACGAGTAGTCGGAGATGCTGCTGGGGAGATTCTCCACCAAAGTGACATGTAGGGCATCTGTAGCAGGCACCAGGAGAAGGTCTACTATGCATGACAGTGTCTAGTGTGCCGCTGACGTGTAAGTGTATGCCCTGTCCTTTGGGTGCCAAACCCTCCAGATGACACATAGACTCAGGGAGTCCAGTCATCCCTTGAGTTGCTTCACCCTCGCTATGTGGTGAGGTGTGGGGGTTCCTGTATTGTCAATATCGCTGTTGGGCGTAACATTTATAACACCTCCTATTACAGTAGTGTCGGCCAGAAAGGTTAAAGTGTCTTTTTATGGGTTGGGTAAGTCTGGGTGGGCAGGTAAGGCAGGATGTATACACTCAAAAGGTTGTACGGACACCCTTTAAGTAGGCCCTCCACCCCACACATATCTACACAAAGGATCTATGACAGTGTTAGTGGCTGTGAGGGGGAAGGGCTTATGTAGTAGTATGGCTACATCCCTGGAGCCCCGTGCAAAACTAGGAAGACTGTCAAAACCGAACAGTTTCAGGAAAGGCAATTTGAGCCCAGTAACATAAGGATGAATGGGTGGAAACGGTGGACATACCGATGATGTGATAGAGGAGGCAATTCACGTTCCAGGTTAAGGGGCATACAGAGACACCTGTTTAAGTCCATACGGAGGGCTGCACTCGTCAACACTTTCAAATAAATGACTTTTCCCTCCTTCAACTAACAATACACATTGCCACTCTAAAGAATGTATACCACTATCACTTTCATCCTAAATTTGATAATGCATGGCAAGTGTACCCCATTAGACAGTCCCTGAACTTTCCACTCACATCAATTCCAAACAATGACTTTCCCCTTCATCAACTAACAGTACAAATCACCACCCCTCAAGAATTCACACTGCTGCGTTGCTCTAATCCTCAATTCTATTCTTTAATATTGATACATGTAACTTGGGTAGTTTTAAGACCCTTTACTTAGATTAACTTCAATTTGTAATAGTCTGTTGTGGCACATAGTGCTTGAGAGAAAAGTGAATCCCTCTTCAGTAGCCCTACGTATACAGTGGCAGGAGTGTATCTCCGGTCTGCAGGCTCGAAAGACTGACCTCACTTCACCATGAGACAGAGGTGTACAAAGGGCGGTGATGGTACCGGAGTCCAAGACACACTTCACTGATGAGGCGGGCACCCTGTCCCTTAGAGAGGGCTTGAACTGTCAGGATGTGGGTGCCCAGTGTCCATTCATGTTCTACCCAATCAACAGCACTGAGACTCCCAACAAGTAGGCTGCTTGCAGTAATGTTTTCATGGCTTCTACCTGCAAGGAAGCTGCCATTGACATGCACGGGCCTAGATCTGCCCTGCTCTTGCTATATGCATTCATACACCAGGGCACCACGCCACATGTCAGACCAGTATGGAGGCGGCAGCCCAGCCTGGTTTGGCATCATCGATACGCCTCATAAGATGCGATCCCAGTGTACAAATACTTTGCCTTAAGCATTCCTACTGTAAGTAAGCAAATGTATACACGTCATGACTGACAGCTCGAACTCCTAAAGGCTGTCATGTGGGCTGTTGCGAAATGTGAATGACACTTGCAACAAGCATTGGCTGAGTGGGAATAACTCCTTGCCCCTTGCTATGTGTACTATTGTGTATTGAATTAAACAGATCTGACAGAGAGCTAAACCAATGCCTGCCTGACGTAAAAAGAGAAAACACTAATATTAGCAAACTAAATGTTGATTTCAGCAGAGCAGAAACTATTTTTAGACACCCATATGTTGGTGGAGATAAGGGCCTTACATGGACCAAAAAGGTGGGTGGGGAGTTCACTCCATTAGTTAATACTTTAAACCATTCCTTAAGGCATCAGTGAACCAACCTTCGGCATTAGTCTATTTCAAATTGAATTACATTTGAAATTTCATCACGATGGATACGTTTTTTGTAGTTTGTCATTTATCTCACCTTATCTGTAATATTTTTACACAGGACCTCCGCTAAGTATAAAACTGCCCACCTCTCTTTTGCTGGCACACTTTCTCTAGAAGCGCCTAATGATTAATTTCGGCTCATGACAACCTGTTTATTACAACTGACCACATAACTTCATGAGCCAGTAAGAGCCTTTCATAGTTCATTTCAGGTGTCCCTGCCTGACTAGGACACCTAAATCTGAAAGCTAGCCCCGTACCTTAGCCTCTTACAGACATCATGCTTGCAACACTGCATGGTGTTAGCTTTTCTTTTCAACAAATTATTTTTCAGCGAACTAAACTGCCAATGTATTCCCATAATGTTTTGCATGATAGAGATTCTTATGTCATGCACCTCTTAAAAAACCTCAGTGGCAACAAGCAGCTGAAAACACAAGATAAGCAGTGACACAAACAATGCCGTATAACGTATGCCGCTAACTATCACTTGAAAGCAGAGTGACTAAACTGTATATAAGTATACACTAAGTGACGCAGGACCGGAAAATGGCCCTGTTATCTCAGAAAGGAGGGCTGCTTGCCAGGGCATCTCTTCCACAAGACCTGGACGTGGTTAGTCCGGCAGGGCGACATGAGCGAAACCGAAACCTTCCATGGGGCGGGACTTCCGTCTTCGGAAGCCCGCACACGCTCCCACGGAGAGAAGCAGTGCTGGTGACGTGGGGCTCCCATGCCCGAGGGAGAGCCCCGCAGAGGCTGCAAGAGTTTAGAATGGCGGTAAGTGGGGCTTGGGGCTTTGGGGAGGGGGGCTCTTGTATGTATGCATACAGCGGCGGCGGGGGGCCTCTTATGTATGCATGCGGCGGCCGGGGGGGCGCTTGTATGTATGTATGTATGCGGCGGTGGCGGCACACTGTGTGGGTGCGGTGGGGGTGCCAGTGAGTGGGGGGAAGTAGGGGGGTGCGCGCGTGTGCCTTCCTGCCTGCGTGTGCATGTGTGTATGTGTGTGTTCAGGGAATCTGTGGCAGGGGACGTGCAAGGCGCCGGGCTGGGCGTGCGCGTTCGCGCACCCAAATCCACAGTAACACCCTCCTGTCCCTCATTCCCCTGAGACGGGCAGCTATAAGTCTCCAGCTGGACGCATCCTTCGGATGCTATTCCAGGCGAGACCTAAAAAGGGGTACTTTCCTATAAACCGCATACAGCACATGTGCATGCATGGTTCATGCGGAGGCAAATTTCTTTTAACATAGGTTAAGTTTACTTGACATAACTAGCCTACATTATTGAAAGCGTGAGTTTGCATGTTGTGCGCAATCATGGTTTTTCATTGATTTTTGGAACATCATCGAAATTCAGCTGCAGCAACGGTCGTTCTCTGTAAGTGTAATGTAACAGTTTTCTCTAGCTTACTCGGCCAAATAATGTGTATTGAACTTTACAAGACTACATGAAGAACTTGTTAGTCGTTATAGTAGTGCTGTGGAAACTAACTGAAATCACCGTTAGCATCAGCTGAAGCCATTTTGTTTTTGGCAGCCATTTTGGTAACCCATGTGCTCGCCATATGCTTCTCCCTCTTCACTGTTGCCTGTCCTTGTATTCTGCTTGAGTCATCAGTTACAGTTAACTCCTTCAGCATTGAGCCAGAGCACTGTTCATGCTCAGAAAGGCCGGTAGTTGCTAGGATGCACCTGTTATACACTGTACTGTCAGGCTATTCTAACTAAATGTCAGCAATATTGTAACTCCTCCCACTCCGTTGACTAAGCGATTCTTCTGTAGAAATATTGCATATTCTGTTAGGAGCACATGGGGATATCACGGTTTCCTTGATATAATACACGTGTAGGAGATATGCAGGTGGGGTTTATCCTATTGAATAACATCATCAAGGGGTAGCTGCATCTGGTGGCCATATGCAGAGAATAGCTCTGCCATGCATACAGAAATACTGGTTTTCACTAAAAATGTTGTGCTAGGGCCAGATCAAAAGGCTGTGAAATAAAGTTTACATTAATGTGCTATTATGTTACACAGCTTGTGCCCAGCTGCCAAAAAGGAAGGTAAATATGGATGACAGGAGGTCACCTGTTTCGGTTACCTACTGTCGAATGGGGGAGGAGATTAGGGAGATCTGGACAAATTAAGGGTAAGCAAATTTAAGTAACACATTTTTCTCACTCTCTCTTGAGCCTGTCTCAGCTGTCTAGAACTGCCATGAGACATCTAATTGGCTATTCAGTAATACTGTTTTAAAATTGTAAAGATTAATAAACAGAATTTAAAAAAACGCCATGTTGCTGCCCATCCTGTCTGATGAAATTATAAAAGGATGAGTAGTCTAGATTGATGTTCCCTTATTTGACCTTTAAGGGGAACTATATGTGGGTAGTTTTTTTTCTAAAATTCTCAGGTGATAACACCATTATTGTTTAGGTTATTCTCATGCTATATACAGTATTGCAAAGGCATTACTAGTCTCTTATTAGTTAGTCTGTGTAATTGAGATGACAGCCCTTATTAGAGTTGGTGAATAATGATGTTCCATAGTCCAGATCGTGAAAAGTAGAATGCACAAGGGTTCACAATGTTAGGAAAGATGCTGTGAGATCCTCAGCAAACATTTCGAAGGAAAATATTGCTTTATAGGAGTTTGTTTGCCACAATAGGTTCTGCTGGAGAAATTCATGTACCCACTATGTTGAGGTTTTGATAGTTATTTATTTAATAAGAATCACTGTTAAATTAGCAGTTTTCAGATTTTGCTGCCGTTTTTTTACTCTCAGATAGATGAAGTGGTTCTTGGGTGCCTTGCTAATGTATGGGGCACCCCAAGATTAAAGAAATATTCTGAAACAGAGTATCCTCTCTGTTGATAGATGATTTGTATGCCTTGTCTAAAGATCTTTTGCTCTGACCAACAATAGATATCTGCTGCCCTACAACCATTGCCAGAGGGGTGGGGACATCAGATTCAGCCTTGGGAGTCAGCGCCGATCCAGCTTGGAGTCGAGGTAAAGGGAACCAGCACAGGAGTTGCTGGCAACTAGGACCACAGTGAAGGTAGAAGGCCGTAAGCACTGGGGCCTGTAACAAAATGGTGAAGTGTGTACCCCTGCTACGGTCTTGGACGAAAGATGGGGTTACAAATCAGGATGGAGAATTCTTTGCATGGATCAAGTTTTTGATGTCCAGCTGAGAGAGTCACAGACCGGCAAGGAGGCTTTTGCTTGAGGTGACGCCATTTGAAACAAGGGTTGCTACAAATACTCCAGCATCAGGCCTCTGAGTCCTGGTTCCCAAGTGAATGCAAGTCTGCACCTCTGTTTGCTGATCAAGAGGTGCCTGGGAAAACTAGGTACAATCTGTGGCCCCGACAAAAGAGCAGTGTGCCAGCTGAGTAACACAGGAGGTAGGAAAGGACTGGAGTTCAGGGTACAGGTGCCCTGCCTTTGGTGCCTGTTAGATTAAAGTGAAGAATACTGGTGCACTGCCTGCGACACTGGGCAGGATCACTGAGGGCATTTACCTGAGTCATCAGTTTCAGTGAACTCCTTCAGCATTGAGCCAGTGCACTGCACATGCTCAGAAAGGCCGGTAGCTGCTAGGGTGCACCGGTTATACACTGTACTGTCAGGCTATTTTAACTGTCTGCAATATTGTAACTCCTCTAACTCTGTTGAGCAAGTGATTCTTATGTATCCTTATTTGTATTTGTGGGTACACTTGTACTGCCCTCTGAGTCTTCATGCTAACTCAGCAATAAACTGGCCATAAAAGGCCCATGGTTTCTGTACTCCTTGGACTGCCTCATACAGTGGCCTGAGGGTACCGTATTGACGCAGTCTCCCTCATGTGAGGTTAATAAATGTATTCTCTTGATATTAAAGCTTCTGTGCCAATCTCTTCTTTGTTGTTTTAAGGACAGGTGCATCAGTGGGCCCCTAAAAAGGCATTTTATTCTACAGTACAGAACAGTCGACTGTCTCAGGCTTCATTTCTTGTTTGTTTCCTCTGTGCAACTAAATCATGCAAGTAAATGATCAATGAACATTGAGCAAATAGGAACTATTTAGGATGGAGTGGAAGCTTATGGTTTGCTGTGCAAGTAACATTTTATAGTCACCTTATTATGCAACGTCATACTAGGAATCTTTGTGCTTTCATTGTCTGAAACAAAATAAAAGATGTGCTACTTGGAGAGAAGGTAACCCAAACTCATTTGTTCATTTTCATTTGTCAAGTTAGATAACATTGTGATTTGCTATCGGCAAGTACATAGGTCCATCTTTTTCTCAAGATGCTAGTTGTAGAATATCTATCATTGAAAGAATAGGATGAGAAAGTAGAAGGCAGTCTTGAGTCTTTAAGGATGCCTTAAATGTGAAGAGTTCTTTAGAGATGCTCATGTAGGCATTAGGAAGGTTCCGGTAGCATACTGAATGTACAGAGAAGTGAAGTGATACAGCTTAGCAATCATAGGCTGGGGTGAAGGATGCTCCATGACATTATAGACATTTCCAGTTTAAAAGTTGTCTCTGGTGTGGCTTAACGTCAGGCCATGCATGTTCAGATCTCGCGAATGACTAGGGGCAACTGCTGCAAAAAGAATCGTTGTTGCAGTGCATTGTTGGAGTTTGGTAATTACGTTTTCGGATTCCAGGAAGTGAGAAAAAGGCATGAATAAATGCCCCCAGCAGCCAGACTAGCATTTTCCTTTGAATAGAGTTCAGGGTACCTGGATACCTCTTTGTTTAGTGCGCCCTCATGAACTTCCGACAAGTGGCAGTAGAACTCATATGGTTTCCATTTTAAAAGTCCTTCGATGTGAACTGGGTGATGCTGAAGCTTCTGCATAGTTTACAATGCCAAATTAACAGCCCTGCTCTTGAAAGAGGTCAAGTATGGCTGAGATACCCGCCACCCCCTCTCAACACAATCCCCCAAGATGGGAAGACGGAAACGATTCTGAACTTTTGGGAGGCGGGAGGGAGTTACCCTCCCGGCCGTATTTATTAAAATATTAAACCAAATTAAAACATTAAAATAACAGTTTCATATCATGTACAATTTCATTTACACATTACGATGTTCTTGGCTGACCTTAACACATCTCTAATACAAAGGTTCTCCTAGCCGATACTAAACATCCTGCAAATGCATTTCTCAAAATTGAAATTGTACATCCTAACATTACGGGCCAACGGCAAGGTCGTAACCGGTGTCAGATCCCCAATACCAGAACTCCCCCCTCACTTGTGAGGGGCGGTCGCACAGAGGACTGTACCTCTGTGCCTACTTCCAATTTCCCTTGTCTTAGCAGGGGCCCCCTGTTAACTCGACGCCATCTTAGTGGTCGTCCGAGGACTCGTGTGAGGTGTCTAGAAGGTAGCGTAGACCCCCCTCCTACCCCACACAACTTACCACATCTGCCGTTGCAGATGTCCTGGCCCCGGGAAATTCCCAGGAGGGGCCCGTAGCCCCTCCTCCCCAGGGAGGGGCCTATGGCCGCCTTCCCTTTCGGCGTCCCCATCCTTAGAGGGGACTGCCTCCCCGTTTGAGGGGCCATGGGCCGCCTCCCCCCGGGCGCTCCCATCCATAATGGGTGACGCCCCACCTCTAGGGATCTTCCAATTACTGCTCACCGATCATGACCTTACCGCCCGACCAAAATAAATACGACAATCTAAGACTAAAGAGGAGAAAAGACAATTACACTTAAGCAATTCAAAGTATAATCTCTACTGAGCATCACTGTTCAACTCTGGTGCAACTACTTTGCTGAAGAAAACATGCTGAAAAAGAAAAATTATCAACTTTATTACATACCAAATAACCAACTTTTATTCAGAACAACCTGTAAGAGAAACAATATCACGTCACTCGACTTTATTCAAACAAATCGCTGTCATCAGGGGCTGGTGGGTGGGTCAAAATTGGCTCTTCGTTCCGTCTCGAGCTCACGTGCAACGGGGAGGTGCAGCTTCAGAGCACAGGAACAAGAGGATGCTTCCTTGGCTTGTCGCTCCTTTTATCCTTCTTCAGGCGGGCGTGGACCCACCTCCAATCCGCCTACGGGCGTGGCTAGCGGTGTCGGTGTCTAGGACAACCCTCTCTTGGGCGGGAAAAGGCGCGCCCCGGCTACGCCGCTTCGGGCATACCAGCCGAGACTCGCCTCCCGCCCAAAATGGCTTCCCAGGGGGATCGGGGTACTCCACCATACGTTCGGGGGGGGATCGAGTGGTCGCCCCTTTCCATATGGCTGAGATACCCGCCACCCCCTCTCAACACAATCCCCAAGGATGGGAAGACGGAAACGGTTCTGAACTTTTGGAAGGCGGGAGGGAGTTACCCTCCCGGCCGTATTTATTAAATGCAAATGCTACTTACCAGTATGCATCTGTTCTTGGCATGTAGGGCTGCTGACATTCATATCTGTGCATAGTCCGCCACCTAGTGTTGGGTCCGGATGATTGCACATTGTTGTCCTGGAAGAGTCTTCGAAGTATCACGAGATAGGTGGCTCCTCCCCTGGACTACAGTGCGCATGGGCATCGCCTCCATCCCCAGATTGTTTTTAGCCATAGGCAGAGATGGAGTGAAGAAGTGAGTGATGACCATGCTATGAGCATATGTGTGTATATGAATACATACTGCAGCTGCTACAGGCGCCGGGGAGGAGGGTGGGCGATATGAATGTCAGCAGCCCTACATGCCAAGAACAGATGCATACTGGTAAGTAGCATTTGCAGTTCGAGGCATGTGGGCTGCTGAATTCATATCTGTGCATAGAATACATAGCAGTCCCTCCATTAGCGGCGGCCGCCCGTGCCAGCTGCAGCAGTCTGAAAAAGCGTTTTTAGAACAGCCTGACCAACAGCTGCCTGTTGTTTTGAATGCACGTCTACGCAGTAGTGCTTGGTGAAAGTATGAGTGGTAGACCATGTGGCTGCTCTACAGATGTCTTCTAAGGGAATGTTACCTAAGAACGCCATAGAGGCCCCCAGCTTCCTAGTGGAGTGGGCCCTCGGTGGGATAGTGAGAGTGCGCTTAGCTTTAGCGTAGCATATCTGAATGCACTTTACTATCCATCTAGCTATTCCTGCTTTGGAGATTGCATTTCCCTTGTGTTGTGTGGCAAAAGCAACAAAGAGTTGTTTGGTTTTGCGGAAATCTTTTGTCCTGTCCACATAATACATCAAGGCTCTTTTTACATCAAGTGTGTGGAGCATCCGCTCCGCCAGCGTCTCTGGGTTTTGGAAGAACACCGGCAATTCCATTGTTTGGTTTATGTGAAACTGCGAGACCACTTTGGGTAAGAACTTAGGGTTAGTGCGGAGCACCACCCTGTTGGCATGTACCTGGAAGAAAGGTTCTTGGATGGTGAGCGCCTGCAGCTCGCTCACCCTCCGTAGCGATGTGATTGCTACCAAGAACGCCACCTTCCAGGTCAAAAACTGCAGCTCGCAAGAGTGTAGTGGCTCAAAGGGAGGACCCATCAGCCTTGTAAGAACCACATTGAGGTTCCATTCTGGAGCTGGTGGAGTCCTTGGTGGAATGACTCTTTTGAGCCCTTCCAGAAAAGCCTTGATAGCAGGGACCTTAAAGAGTGACAGGTGCTGTCTATTTTGGAGGTATGCTGCCATAGCCGACAGGTGAATGCGGATGGAAGAGTACGCTAGATTACACCGATACAGGTGAAAGAGGTAGCATATGATGTTGTGAATGGAAGCGTCTAGCGGGTCAATGCTGTGCTCCACGCAGTAGACGACAAACCTCTTCCATTTAGCCGCATAGCAAGCTCTAGTAGTGGGCTTTCTCGCCTCCCGAATGATGTCCATGCAGTCGGGAGGAAGATTGAGATAGCCGAACTCTAGGACCTCAGGAGCCAGATCGCCAGGTTGAGCTGTTGCGGATCTGGGTGCTGAATGTCGCCATGGCTCTGCGTCAAAAGGCTGGGAGTGAGATGAAGCCGTTGATGCGGTACCACGGAGAGTTCCAGAAACGTGGTGTACCATGGTTGGCGAGCCCACGTTGGAGCAACCAGGATGAGCGTCATCGAGTGTTGCCTGAGCTTGCGTGCCACCAGCGGTATCAGAGGCGCTGGGGGAAAAGCGTACGCAAATCTGCCTGACCAGTTCATCCACATCGCATTGCCCTGTGATTGGGGGTGTGGGAACCTGGCGGCGAAGCTTTGGCATTTTGCGTTCTCCTTTGTGGCGAACAGGTCTATCTCTGGATGACCCCACCTTTGGAAGTACGGTTGGAGTACTGATGGATGTAACTCCCACTCGTGCATCTGATGGCTGTGCCTGCTGAGCAGATCCGCCATCTGGTTGTCCTTGCCTGGGAGATGTTCTGCCATGAGGAAGATGTTCCTCTGAATGGCCCACTTCCACATGCTCTGAGCCAGATGAGACAGCTGTGGAGAGTGTGTCCCCCCTTGCTTCTGGATGTAGTACATGGCCGTCATGTTGTCCGTCCGGATCAACACGACCTTGTTGCACAGATGTACTTTGAACGCCTTTAAGGCCATGAAGATTGCCATCAGTTCCAACACGTTGATGTGCATCTTCCTCTGCTGAAGTGTCCATAGTCCCTGCACCGTGTAATGGAGTACATGCGCTCCCCATCCCTGGAGAGAGGCGTCCGTTGTCAGGATGATCTGTGGGACAGGCTCTTGGAATGGTCGGCCCTTGCAAAGGTTTTGTGGGTTCCACCAATGCAGAGAGTTGTACGCCCGACCGCTCACCAACACTAGGTCTGTCAGTTGCCCATGAGCCTGAGTCCACTGACGTGCCAGGCACTCCTGAAGCGGACGCATATGTAGTCTCGCGTGCGGGACAATGGAGATGCAGGAGGCCATCATGCCTATCAACTGCATGAACACCCTCGCTGGAAGCGAGGTCTGGGGTCTGAATCGTTGGATCAGCGCCTGGATACCGGCGATTCTCACTGAACTCGGCTGCGCAGTGGCCGCCAGAGTATCGATCGTCGCGCCCAGATACTGTCGCACGTGGGCGGGCTGGAGATGGGACTTTGGGTAGTTCAGAGAGAATCCCAGATCGTGCAGGAGGTGAATGGTGCGTGACACGTGGTCTACGCACTGCTGTTCCGTCTTTGCCTGAATAAGCCAGTCGTCTAGGTATGGGAAGACATGGACGTGCTGGCGACGGAGATGCGCTGCTACAGTCGCTAGGCATTTGGTGAAAACTCTCGGTGCCGTGGTGACCCCGAACGGCAGGACTCTGAACTGGTAATGCTGGTCTAAGATCTTGAATCTGAGATACTTCCTGTGTGAAGGATGCAGGGGAATATGGAAATATGCATCCTTCAGATCCAGCGTTGCTAGGAAGTCCCCCTGTTGAAGCAGGGGAAGCACCTGCTGCAATGTGAGCATATGGAAGTGCTCTGAGTTGATGTACCAATTCAGGGGCCTGAGGTCCAGGATCGGCCTGAGTGATCCGTCCTTTTTGGGGATTAGAAAATACAGGGAGTAAACCCCTGTTCCCCGTTCTTGCAATGGAACGAGCTCTATCGCCCCTTTTTGCAGCATGATTAGTACTTCTTGCTGCAACAAGGTCAAGTGCTCGCCGGACATAGCACGGCCTCTTGGTGGTATGTCCGGTGGATTGGACGTAAGTTCTAGACAGTACCCGTACTGGATAAGAGACCTCACCCACCTGTCCGTGGTGATGGACCTCCACGCCGGCAGGAACTGCTGTAGTCTCCCCCCGACAGGTGTTGTGTGATCGGGGGGAAGTGACAAGACGTCACTGCTTGTTGGAGGCGGTGGACCTGGAGGCGTTGTTTCCACGTCCTCTGCCCTTGATGTTATTGCCTCTGTAGCCACCCCTGCCCTTGTTGTTGTTATACGAGGACTGGGTGTTACCCTTGTAGTACTGCGTGGTCTGGGGTGCCTGGCCTCTTGAGGTGCCTCTTGAATTGGAGCGGCGAAAAGAACCACCCCGAAACTGCTGACTTTGTAAAGCCCCCATAGACTTGGCAGTTTCGGTATCTTTCTTCATTTTTTCTAGGGAGGCATCCACCTCAGGGCCGAACAGATGGTCAGGATTCACCGCCTGACCCAGTAATGTGGTTTGTATGTCGGGCTTGAACCCAGAAATTCGAAGCCAGGCATGGCGTCTGAGTAATACGCTTGTATTGATAGCCCTGGAGGCAGTGTCTGCTACATCTAGGGCACATTTAATGGATGCATTAGTAATGAGTTTACCCTCCTGAATGAGCATCTCCCCCGCCTCCTTGTATTGGTCAGGCAAATGTTGTAGGATGGCCTCTAACGTGTCATAATGGGCCCTATCATAACGGGCAAGCAGGGCTTGAGTGTTAGAGATCCTCCAGATGTTTGCTGCCTGTGCAGCAATGCGTTTGCCTGATGCCTCAAAGATCTTCGACTCTTTGTCTGGGGGAGGAGCATCACCAGTAGACTGCGAATTCGCCCTCTTCCGAGCGTTGGACACCACCAGGGAGTCCAATGGCAAATGTCCCTTAATATACGCGGGATCCGTGGGCGCCGCCTTATACTTCCTGTCGATGCGAGGATTGACCACCCGCGCCCGGGTGGGCTCCTTGAATACCTCCTGTGCATGCTTCAGCACCCCTTTGAGCATAGGTAGCGTCTTGACCTGCTTTTCGGCTACCGAGAAGGTGTCGACCAAGAAGTCCGCATCCACCGGGTCTGAGTGCAGTTCGACGTCATGGTTCGCTGCAGCTCTCTCTATTAATGCATTAAACGCCGCCGAGTCCTCCGTCGGGGACGTCTTCGTGGCGAAAAGATGAGTGTCCTGACCTGACTGCAGGTCGTCCGTGTCGCCTCCTGCCGTCCAGGGCACCTGCTCCTCGTCCGGATCCGAGTACGCAGGATAGTTGTACTCGTCATTCTCCTCGTCCACGTCAGGCACTGGGGAATGGGCCGGCGAGCGTTCCATGGCTTGTGGAGACAGAGGTTCCATCAGAGCCGAAGAGTCCGCAGAGTACTTTTTGCTCTTAAGTGGAATCCTAAAAGGTTCCAATGGCGGCTCCGACGTAATCTTCCGTTTGAGGAGCGACAATTTTCCGGTGTTGGCGTCGATCGTCACCTCTCGACGTTCCTCCACCGCGAGGGGTTGGAGCCGAAGCTTCGATACCACCAAGGCAGCCTTCGGCGTCAATACTTCCTGAGAATGTCCGCTCTGCGTAGGCGCGAAGGCCTTCGGCGCCGACTTGGGAGGAAGGGTAAAACGGATGGGCGGTTGTCCCTTGGCAGGCTTCGGCGTGGGCCTGGGCACGACAGTGTCCTGGCTGGGAACCACAGTGGACTGTCGGATCCGCTTCAAGGATTCTCCCACCTTCTTAGTAAGGGATGCCGAGGGCTGAACCGTCTCGAGCGACTCTTCGCCTCCGAGAGCCCGGTCGTCGTCAGGCCTCTTCTTCGGTGCCGACGCCCCCTGGCCTGTCGCACCGTCAGCGTGACGCTTCTTCGAAGCCGTCTTCGGGTCCGCAACACCTCTCGGCGCCGACGCAGCCGCGTCGGAAGTCTTCACCTTCGGTGCCGACCCAGAAGACTTCGGTTCGGCCATTTTTGCGCGGCTCTTGTGGTCGGCCATCTTGGCGTGGCTCTTCGAGTCGGCCATTTTGGGTTTCGTGGAAGTTGACGCCTCCAGAACCTTCTTCACCAACGCCAGTTTCGGTTTCGTTTTCGCATCTGAGGGTGCGGAACCGGTTGCCCTCACTTTCGTTTTCTTGCCAGAAATGTCCGTGACCGGGCCCGGAGGCGGGGACGTAGGACTTATAGTAAGATCTCGGGTAAGGCCCGAAGGCGATCCCTCGACCTGGGCCGTATAACGGGGGGAAACCCCGGAGTCCGTTTGGGGATGCTCTTCCTCCGAGCTATCTCCCATCGCGGCACAAATCAGTTCGTCGTCCCCTACCTCACCGGAGACTTCGTCGCAGGCCTCCTCGTCCGCGTCGTAGGCCTCTTCCTCGGACGCGGGGCCAGAGTCCGACTCTTGCACGTCGGCCTCCTCCTCGATCGATTCCTGAACGATGTCATCAGGTGGGGGTGCCGAAGCCGACAACTGTGCCTGGAGTCGATTAGCCCGGCGAATCCTCAAAGTTTTCTTACTCCTAAACTTTGAACACGCCATGCAGGTGTCTTCACGGTGATCCGGTGACAAGCATGTGTTGCACACAGGGTGCACGTCGAGGTGCGAATATTTCGAGTGACATAGCGGACACCTCTTGAATGGAGTCCGCTCCATCGCAAATGCGGTAGTGTAGGCCCGTCCGCGTCGAAGCACGTGGAAGGGCAGTAGGAGATAGGAGCTGAGAGTCAGTAAGAGAACCCGAACGCAACAATACCGACGCCCAGCCTACAGACCTTTTGGTCTCAAGTGAAATCGAACAACTATCGGTTCCGAAGGAGGGAACCGAAAACACATCCGAACCCTATGGCGGAAAAAAACAATCTGGGGATGGAGGCGATGCCCATGCGCACTGTAGTCCAGGGGAGGAGCCACCTATCTCGTGATACTTCGAAGACTCTTCCAGGACAACAATGTGCAATCATCCGGACCCAACACTAGGTGGCGGACTATGCACAGATATGAATTCAGCAGCCCACATGCCTCGAACATATGAAACCAAATTAAAACATTAAAATAACAGTTTCATATCATGTACAATTTCATTTACACATTACGATGTTCTTGGCTAACCTTAACACATCTCTAATACAAAGGTTCTCCTAGCCGATACTAAACATCCTGCAAATGCATTTCTCAAAATTGAAATTGTACATCCTAACATTACGGGCCAACGGCAAGGTCGTAACCGGTGTCAGATCCCCAATACCAGAATTCCCCCCTCACTTGTGAGGGGCGGTCGCACAGAGGACTGTACCTCTGTGCCTACTTCCAATTTCCCTTGTCTTAGCGGGGGCCCCCTGTTAACTAGACGCCATCTTAGTGGTCGTCCGAGGACTCATGTGAGGTGTCTAGAAGGTAGCGTAGACGCCCCTCCCACCCCACACAACTTACCACATCTGCTGTCGCAGATGTCCTGGCCCCTGGAAATTCCCAGGAGGGGCCCGTAGCCCCTCCTCCCCAGGGAGGGGCCTATGGCCGCCTTCCCTTTCGGCGTCCCCATCCTTAGAGGGGACCGCATCCCCGTTTGAGGGGCCAATGGCCGCCTCCCCCCGGGCGCTCCCATCCATAATGGGTGAAGCCCCACCTCTAGGGATCTTCCAATTACTGCTCACCGATCATGACCTTACCGCCACAGGCCGGATAGTTGACCGGCTATCCGGACCCCCCACAAAAACTCCTACTTAAAGGTCATGGCTGCAAACTCCTTAACCAAGCTACGAGGTCTCCTATGAGTAAAGTATTCCCCACCCGGGACAAATGGACCCCATCCTCTAGATACATCTGGTCCCCCCTGATACATCCATGAGGAATAGAATGCAATGTACTTGTACGGAACAATCTACCAAGTTTGTTATTCACTTTCTTCACCGAATTATTTATAGCAGACACAGAATTAGCCCCCCCGCCACACCTTCCGTGGAATCATATGGGACCATGCAATTGTGCACCCCGGAACCCTTCTCGCCAACCAACTTACTGTGGATAGTATCAACTCGAGAAGTACTCGTCGACCAGTGGTCACCAAATCATTGCCCCCAAGATGCACTATGATTACAGATGGCGGTGACCTTATCCGCCCTAACAAACCCTCCATAAAAGTTTGGAACTGGTCAATACAGAGCCCGCCCCTTCCGTAGAAGGTCACCCTGTACCCGTATTCCCCAGCCATGTGAATCATGTCACCTGCTTTGAATACGTCTGCGGCACGTCTCATGTATGAGTGGCCCACGACCCACACCACTCTTTCCTCAGCCGGTGATCTTTGACCGCTGGTTCCAAGGTTTCGGGTCGACTGCACAGTCCGCCCCGCCTCGTAAGCTCGCGAAACTGTAAACCAAACAAAAACAAGAAGCGTGAGTGCATGACATTAGCTTCACAACATGTGCAACCGCACATACCTTTTATAACAATTCGAGGACCAACGCCCCAACTGTTTCACTTTTTCCACACTCAGACCCCTGGCTGTAGCCTCTGTAGCAGCCCCTATCCGGAAGGAATGGGTCCCAAACTCGCACGGGTTCAAGCCCGCAGCTGCGATTGCCATTGTTAGCACCCGCTGGAACTGAAACCTAGTCAGTGGGGTGGCGTCGGCGTGCCTCAGCAAGCTTCCCCCCCATGATGCCGCCCTCTGCGCCAAATACTCCTCCACGCATGCTACCGGGCACATGGGAGATCCCGGAATCCGCTGGACTACTACGCTGTCCCCGATCGCTCTCTGATCGGTCTTGGACTTGGCAAATGAGACTACCATTGTCTCCCCCTTAATTTGAATGTGCTCTCGGCACAGACCTCCCCCCGTATCCTGCTTGTTCCTTGCTACCAGTTCGCTCACCCGCATAGCCCCATGGAATGCTAATGCAAAAGCGGCCCGGAATAGCACTGTCTCTGATTGAGATGAACATGTCGCAGGGAGTACGGACAGTAACAGGGCCAACCTTTCCAGACCTATCGGGTGCCTCTCATCAACTCTGCTACCCTCAAGGCGTTGCCACCCACGCAGCGCCTTCTGTACCAGAAAAGACGCTGTGGGATCCTGGATGCCATGAGCCCGTGCCATGAAAGAAATGGCGGCCCGGTGCCTATTGGCCGTAGCCACTGATTTGCCTGCCTGATGTAATGATAACAAAAATTTCAGGACATACTCCTCTTGGCCCCAAAGCTCCCCCCTAGCTGAACCCAAAAAGGACCAATAGGAACGGAACGCCCCTTCATATGCCTTCCTTGTCCTGGGTGCTAGACTCTCTCCCACGAGGTCTTGTAGTCCGGGGCACCGAGAGACCAGAGAGCTTCGGGAAATGGTGCCGCCACCGGGTCCGCTGAGGGCAGAAAACCCCAGAAGGCCTGCATACGGGAACGAGAAAGCGCATCAGCTGCCTGATTTAACACCCCTGGCACATGTCTTGCCCTAAAGTGGACGTTTAGTCTCATACACAGCAGGACAATTTCCTTCAGCAATCTCAAAATCCATTTGCAGCGTGCTGCCTGACTATTGATACACTCAACCACGGTCATATTATCAGACCAGAACACCACAGAGCGATCACGAAACCCCTCAGGCCATGTTTTTAAGGCCACCAGAATAGGGAACAGTTCGAGAAACCCAATGTTACCTGTGAGCCCACTCTCGTGCCACCATGCCGGCCAGGTTCGTGCTGACCAATGATTACCAAAGATGGCGCCAAAGCCCACACTCCCTGCCGAGTCAGTCCACAACCCCAGCTCCTCGGAGGAAACCGCTGGTTTGTTCCACACGACCCGACCGTTGAAATCCGCCAGGAATGCCAACCATATGCGCATGTCCTGGCGAACCTCTGCCGAGAGCCTTGTGCGGTGGTGCCCTTCCTTAAGGCCAACCATGGTTTGAGCAATAGAGCGGGAAAAGGGGCGAGCCATCGGTATCACTCTAAGGGCAAAATTCAGCTGACCCACAGCCTGCTGCAACTGATGCAAATTTACTTTCGTCTCGCTAATACATGTTTCAAGCGATGCCTTAAATTTCGTCGCCTTTTCCTTAGGCAAACGGAAGCACCCCTCTTCGGAATCAAGCTCTATTCCAAGAAACTCGAGCGAAGTAGACGGCCCCACTGTCTTACCTGGTGCCAATGGCACGCCAAAGCGTCTCATGAGATCACAAAATTCATTCAAAGCCTGTGCACATTCTATGTCCCCGGCTGCCCCCAGGAATAGAAAATCGTCAAGATAATGCATAACATGTGTAAACCCCGTGGTTCTTGTGAACGCCCATTGCAAAAAACAACTGAATCTCTCAAAATACTCACAAGAGATGGAGCAACCCATTGGCATACATTTATCCATGTAATAGTGTCCCTGAAACATGAAACCAAGGAGACGCTGATCATCTGGGTGTACCGGGAGCAACCGGAACGCCGACTCGATGTCTGATTTAGCCATCAGCGCTCCGGGCCCCAGGCGATTCAAAATGGCGACGGCCTCATCAAAAGATGCATACCGCACCGAACAAACTCCCGGGTCAATCGCATCGTTCACCGAAAGATCCCTTGGAGCTGACAAATTATGTATCAACCTGAATTCCCCTGGATCCTTTTTGGGGACCACTCCCAGAGGCGAACAAACAAAATTAGCAACTGGCGGCATGTCATATGGTCCAGCAACCCGACCTCGGGCCACCTCTTTCCCAATCTTTGCTTGTACCACCGCCGTATTCTGCTGGACCGATAGTTGGTTCCTACATTGTGCTTTACCCTGAAAATCCCCCGCCGGGATGCGGAAACCATACGAAAAACCATCTCGCAACACCCCAGCGGAGATATGATCCGGGTATTCGTTCAGCCAAGGGATCAGTGCCATGATATCAACCGGGGTAGGTAGAGGCGCCCCTCGGACTATTTCAGACCTGTTTGGCGCCTCCTCTACTTCCCGTATCACCAGTCTTGGCTCTGCACATAGTCTCGGGGTGCGAGGACTGCCCACACCCTGCACATTCATGCCTGAACCTGCAAGACCCCTGTGGCCTAGTACATTTGCCTCTGTTAAAGCTCCAGCAGACCCCTTTTTTACCTGAGTTGCCATTATTCCTTGTGTTTTGATCATTGCTTGATCCCGCCCGAAAGGGCGCCCCTGACGAATGGCGGGAATACTCGACCACGTTTCCCCCTAAAAATGGCGACTTTGCCGTGCCTGACTTCTCCATTTTTTGCCAGGAAATGGAGTCGAAACAATCCCACGTCAGGGATGAGTCGTGCTCCTTGGACTTACGAAATATGCTATCATAACAAAACCATTGACTACCCCCATATGTTTCATAAAATTCCATGATACGTGTCTGGTACACGGCTAATTCCACCAATACTTCGGGCCTACGTTCCCCCATAATTGCAGTGAACATTCCAAACGCTCTGCCCCAATTGCCTATCGATTCTTCAACTCTGAAACCGGCCATCTTGGCGCGCCATACACTAGGATGTAAAAACTCTTTTTGATTTTTTACATGCTCAATCTCATAGTGATCGGTCAACAAGGAAAACATGTTCACATATTTATCTGCCCATATCCTTTCTTTTACCTCAATCGGGATATGCTGAACAACTTTATCCCTCCTTGAAAGTACCGATCCCTCCCCCGCCATCGGCAATGGCTGCTTACCTGAACCGGTAGCTGTGACCGTAGTCCCTGCCGAACCAACGCCCGATACTGGTTGTTCCACGGGAGCCTGCGGGGAAACAAAAGGACACGGTGCCTTCGCAGCATCTTTCGATTGCCGCAACTGCTTCATTATCGACCTGGCTTCTTCAGCCGTGGCCCCCTCGTTCTCTTTGCCCAACCATGCCGCCAACTGGGCAGCCAGCTCAGGAGGCATATCCTCCCCGTTCACAGGAGTGACCACCACAGGGATTGGGAGCCCCGCGTTCGGGACCGGAGTCGGGGCCTCGATCGGGGTGACCGGGTGTGTTGGAGGTGCTTCGGGAACCGGGGCCTCCCCACCCGACGCTCCCCTCTTGGCCCTTCTACCTCTCCCGTTAGGGACCACTCCCGGCAATGCTGGTCCGACGACTCTCTTTGGTCCCCCCGCACCATTCATTGCCATCTGCTTCTTCATGTCCGCCATGTCCTTCACGAGCATACGAAGCATCTGATCGGTCCCGACCCTCTTTCCGACCTTCTTGCTAGGCATCGTCCCCGTATACTCCTCAAGGTCCTAGGTCAGGAAGCTCCGAACTCGCTGAAAGAAGAAACACAAAAATTAAATTCTCAAAATTAGCTCTTCGTTCCGTCTCGAGCTCACGTGCAACGGGGAGGTGCAGCTTCAGAGCACAGGAACAAGAGGATGCTTCCTTGGCTTGTCGCTCCTTTTATCCTTCTTCGGGCGGGCGTGGACCCACCTCCAATCCGCCTCCGGGGCGTGGCTAGCGGTGTCGGTGTCTAGGACAACCCTCTCTTGGGCGGGAAAAGGCGCGCCCCGGCTACGCCGCTTCGGGCATACCAGCCGAGACTCGCCTCCCGCCCAAAATGGCTTCCCGGGGGGATCGGAGTACTCCACCATACGTTCGGGGGGACCGAGTGGTCGCCCCTTTCCATTCTCTCCCCAGTGGCTTATTAATGTAATACATGTTGGTGGTGTTTTCAGTTCCCCCACCAAACAGATTTGGGGGAAACCCAAGGAAGCCAGATGGACAACTATTCGCTCCACCACATTACTATGGTACCTTTGCTTCGCATGTGACTTATGCCCAGGAGTCGACTAGTTGCCAAGGCAGTCTCCCAAAACCCCTAAAGATTCATCAATTATGGTACTTGGGCTCAGACAAGCTTTCTGAAATAAGACACAAGGCAAGATTCTCCAAAGAAACCAGACTGGAATTGGAGTCTCACACTAGTTCTTCAACTCCTCGATTGACCGCATGCGTAGCCTGTTTTTTCAAGGTCATGAATATTTAATGGAGCCTAGAAAAAGAAGCATCGCTGGTCAATGGACAAACATTTGGCTTTTGATGCCATTACTCCAAGGGAAACACTTCCTAACTTCAGGTCCAAGACTGCTTGTATATAATAGATGACTTGAAGTAGCTTCAGGGTCGACTTTGTTGCACCGATCTCAAGATTCAGATCGTGACATTGAAGAATAATACTCTCATCAAGTAAGTGTGTTTGAGACATGGCTTGAGAAGCCAGTTGTCCAGGCAGGGATCAGTAGATCCCTCTATGCTGGAATAAGGCAACTAATACCAACTACATAGTTTGGGATAGAAGAAATGCGTTACTTACCTGTAACTGCAGTTATCCAGTATTGGTGTCTTTCATAGATTCACATGCCTGAATCATTCCCCGTCGTCGAGACGGGAGTCTCCGGTATATAAAAAAGTAATGTCCTACAGACATACATAGAGAAAAATAGGCCTAAGGATCCCACCTTAGTGGCCTATCCACGTCCTTTTGTATAAAGGACCAAACTAGAGTAGGCCCAAGGGTCCCACCTTAGTGGCCTATCTATGTCCTTTTGTAAAAAGGACCAAGTAAAGAAGACCAACCAATCAGCTACCACCTCCTTCTAGAACCTTCCTGTCAGGAGCCTAGGTCTCTCAGATTTTCGTACGCACCAAGCTAGGTAGGCGTAAACTTGTTATAGAGATAGGTGAGTCCTTCCAGGGGAGGCGGGAGGGTGCATGTGAATCTATGAAAGACACCAATACTGGATAACTGCAGTTACAGGTAAGTAACGCATTTCTTATCCAGTATTTGGGTGTCTTTCATAGATTCACATGCCTGAATCAGAGTAGAAAGCAATATATTTTGCACATTTTTGATGGATCATCATATATAAGTCTGTAGATATACATATCACGTGACTGTAAAACCACCAAAATGCATCGTCCTATAAATATTAGTAAAAGAATGTGCATACCAGTAAAGGATGGAGGGATGTCAGAAGGCTCACCTCACTGGAATAGATGGCGCAGCACTGCTTGGCCCACTGCTGCATCCTTCATCAGCTCAGTATCCAGGCAGTAGTGCCTGGTGAAGGTATGCGGTGACTTCCAGGTCGCTGCTCCAGCAAACAGTGCCGCAGACGTGGACATGGCTCTTGTCGAATGGGCTTTGACTCTCGAGTCCAAAGGTCGTCCGGCCTTGTCATGGCAAAAGGTGATTGCCGAGAAATCCACCTTGAAATGCTTTGTTTTGACAGGGGCATGCCCTTCCGTGGTCTACTAAAGGCAACAAAGAGTTGAGATTATTTTCGGAAGTGTTTTGTCTTGTCAATGTAGAATTTAAGACACCTCTTCAGATCCAATGAATGAAGAGTTTTCTCCGCTACCGTGGTAGGATTTGGAAAAAATTACCTGAGGACCACTGGTTCGTTGAGGTGGAAGTCCGAAGGGACTTTCGGAATGAACCGAGGATTAGTTCGTAAGAGCACTCTGTCCTCCCTGAACTGAATGAAAGGGTCTTGGATTGAGAAAGCCTGCAACTCGCTGACCCTTCTAGCCGAAGTCAAGGCTAGGAGGAGGGCCGTTTTCCAGTAGATAAATTTGATGTCCGCCCTATGGATGGGTTCAAAGGGGTGCTTCATTAATTGGTGAAGGACCACGTTGAGGTGCCACGATGGAGGGATCAGTCTTGGTCGTGGAAAGGACCTGTATAGGCCTTTAAGGAACTGCTTTATAAGTCTGTTTGCCCATAGGGATGGACCCTTAGAAGTCTTTGTGAATCTTGCGATCACCGCCAGGTGCACTTTAATGGATGAGTGCGCAAGGCCCGATTGTGCCAGATGTAGCAAGTATGGTAGCAGCTGCTGAGGAGTGATGTGGAGAGGGTGTAGGCCTTCGGCCACACACCAAGAGCAAAACCGCTTCCATTTTAATGTGTAGGTTTTATTAGTGCTGTCCACTCTAACCTTTGCAAGGATGTCTCTGCACTCCTGCAGGATGTTTAGGTGGCTGAATTCCCGGTGTTCAGGAGCCACACTGACAACTTTAGAGAGCTCAGATTCTGGTGAAGTACCTGTCCTTGGGACATTGTGAGCAGAGCTGGGTGTTGACGCAGTCGAATAGGTGGCTGGGCCGAGAGGCGGTGAAGGTCCGTGAACCAGTGCTGCCCCGGCCAGAATGGAGCGATCAGGATCAGAGTGCAGGTCTCCGACTTCATCTTCCTGAGAATCCTGGGTATCAGTGGGAATGGCGGAAAGGCGTATGCAAAGATGTTGTACCATGCGATGGAAAAAGCATTTCCAAGGGTCCCCGGTTGGTGATGCCTGCTTGCAAAGCTTGGGCATTTGGCGTTCTCTTTCGTGGCAAAGAGGTCTATTTGTGGAGTTCCCCATTCCGCAAAGAGGTATTCCAGCACTTCCAGGTCTATTTCCCATTCGTGAGATGGAGTTCCCTGTCTGCTCAGAGCGTCCGCCAAGACGTTGTCCTTGCCCGGGACGTACTCTGCTTTCAGCGTTATCCCATGTTCCACCAGCCAGTTCCAGACCCTTTCCGATTCGCGAGATAGTGATAGCGATCGCGTCCCCCCCTGCTTGTTCAGGTAGTGCATCGTCGTGGTGTTGTCTGTCCTGACGAGCACTGGGGAGTTTTGAATGCGTGGCAGGAAGGCTTGTAGAGCCAGGAAGACCGCTCTTAACTCCAATAGGTTGATGTGGAGCCGGGTTTCTTGTTCTGTCCACTTGCCATTGACCTGGAGTTCTTGGAGGACCGCTCCCCAGCCTTCTAAGGATGCGTCCGTTGTTATCACATGTGGCTCTGCGGGGAGCAGGAACGGCAATCCCTTTGACAGGTGTTTGAGCGATCTCCACCACTGTAAGTGGTTGACCATGTGTCGAGTGACTTATGCGGTCCTCGGATGATCCTGTGCTTTGAGTCCATTGGTTTGTTAACTCCTCCTGGAGTGGGCGCATCTTGAGGCGGCAATGGGGTATGAGCATGATACATGAGGACATCATGCCAGGAGAGACTTGAAGGTGCGGACCGGTAAAGTTTACCTTGATGCCACTGACGTGGCCAGGGAGATGAGTTTGACTTTCCTTTCCTGAGAAGGGAAAGCTTTGATACGTTCTGTGTCCAGAGTCGCCCCAAGAAAGGTAATGACCTTGTTGGGCTCTAGTGTAGACTTCTCGTGGTTGAGAGTCAAACCTAGACGTTGGAAAATGTTCAGACAGGCGCTGGAGGATTTGGATGGTGCCTTTACCAGCCAGTCGTCCAGGTATGGGAAGACCTGGTGTCCTTGTTGGCGAAGGAAGGCTGCCACAGGGGAGAGGCATTTGGTAAATATCCGTGGTGCAGATTTGAGGCCAAACGGGAGGACACGAAATTGGTAATGTTGCCTCGCTACAGCAAATCTGAAGTGCTTCCTGTGGCCTTTGAGGATAGGAATATGGTAGTAGGCGTCCTGCAGGTCTAAGGACGTCATGTAGTCTCCTTCCTCCAATAGTCCCAGGATGTCCTGGAGTGTCACCATACGGAACGATTGTTTCTTTAGGAACACGTTGAGTGCCCTGAGATCCAGGATTGGTCTCCACTTTTTCCCTTTTTTGTGGATCAGGAAGAAGTGGGAGTAAAAACCTTTCCATTTGTGGGCAGGTGGAACCTTCTCTATCGCTCCCTTCTGCATCATGGAAGCGATTTCCTGACGAACCAATCGTAGGTGCCTGTGGGACCGTTTGCGAGGTGGTGTTGTCGGGGGAATTGTGACAAATTCCAGAGAATGTCCGAACTGAATGAGCTGGAGCACCCACCGATCTGTTATCAATCTCCAATTTGCGAGGAAGTGTGTGAGTTTTCCTCCAATTTTGAAGAAGCTCGATGGTGGATGGATGGGCCATTGACACAAGTCATTGGTGGCCGCCAGCGGGTTTTTTCTGGTTCTTCCCTCTATAGTTAGACTTGCCGTAGGAAGTCTGACGCCTTTGCTGTTGTTGTCGCGGTTGGTATTGCGTTCTGTTCTGGCGGTATGAATAAGAGGACCTGTTCTGATATGTGTCTCTATAAGAGGATTGTCCTCTGTTTTTGTTCCCACGAAAGGACTGGTTTCGGAATTGCAGTGTCCCACGGGCTTTGGCAGTGTCCGGGTCTTTTTTGATAGTATTTAAGGCCTCATCAATCTTTTCCCCGAAGAGATGCTGGCCGTCATAAGGCATATCAATTTTCGTCTGCACCTCCTGGCGAAAAGAGGTGGCCTTGAGCCAGCCTTGTCTTCCGAGTACAGTAGCACATGCCAATTGCCTGAACCCGGTCAAGGCGACATCCATTGCGCAGTCAATGAGTTCAGAAGCAGACGTCTGGCCTTTCAAGAGGAGTGATTGAGCTTCCTCTTTTACATCCTCTGGCAGGTGAGATAGGTAAGGTGCAATATCTGCCCAAAGTTGCCGGTTGTAGCAGCCCAGGAGTGCGATGGAATTTGCCACCTTTACTGTCATGGCCGACGTGGTGGAGAAACGCTTGCCAATAGTATCCAGTTTTTTGCCTTCCTTGTCAGGTGGTGTTGACAAAGGCGATGCTGGGTTACGTGAATTTTTCTGCACCGCCTGGGTTACCACAGAATCTGCCTTGGGGTGACCTGTGAGGCATGCTGGCGCTGATGAGGTTGCCTTGTATTTCTTTTCAAGCCTGGGTACCACTACTGGAATTGAGGCTGGTGTTTGCATCAGTAATTTTCCTTGCTTCCATATAAAGTCAATGATGGGAATTGACTTGGTTGTCTTTTTGGCTGGTTCCTTGAAGTCGTACAGGAAGCACTCCGTTTCCTGAGTTTCCATAGCCATATGGAATCGCTTGGCTGCACGCTCTACAAGGTTATGGAATCCACCAATGTCTGTGGGTGGTGATTCCGAGGACTGTGGTTCCGGGGAGGCCGGAGAAGAAGCGATATAGTCTTGATTTGCATCTGGGTCAGACTCCTCTCCACGGACCTCGCCCTCTTCTTGGTCCCCTTCTTCGTCAGCAGATGAATACATTTCCTGCACTGGCTCTTGTTCTCTACTGAGTGCCAGTGGTGGCGGCTTGTGTCGGGCCAAAGGAGTGGGTGCTTGTAAAGTAGCAGGCAAAGGCGTAGAGGGCTGCTCCGGGAACCGCTGCTTATAATCTTGGATTAAAAATTGTAGGTCTGATACAATGGCCGCTGGTAGGCACACCATCGGTGTAACCAGAGTGTGGACTCTAGTGTGGACTGAATGTTCTACATGTTCCACCTCTTCTAATTCCTCATCAGTGCTTTGGCACTTAACCACAAGGTCTGATGGGCTCGTGGCTTGTGTGTACAGCTCTTCCTCCGACTCCTCGCCTTGTAATAGACAGGTTGGAGGCAGCTCTTGCACCTTACTGGGTGACTTCAGGTCTGGCGTAATTGGTTTCCTCGTGATCTTAATGGCGACATGGGATGTCTGTGACGGCAGGGTATCCATGGCGTGAGAAAGTAACGCAGACTCTTTCCATTTTCCTGTTGGGGTGGTCAGATGCGGCGCCGATGCATTTCCAGGGATCGTCGACGACTTTGTCGACGGTGTCGTCGTCGATATCACCTTCGTCGACGGTGTTTTCCCCGTCGTCGACGGTGTTCTCGTCGACGTGTCCTTAAACGACGGTATTTTCCCAGTCGTCGACGTTTTTGTTGTCGTGTCCTTCGTCGACGGGATGATCTTCATCGACGGGACCATAGTCGTCGACTTTGGCTTCGACGTCGACGAGAAGATCGTCGTCGATGGAGTAAATGGAATGGTCGACGACACTGGCATACTCGCCGTCGATGAAGACGTCGTCCTCGTCCTAGTCGTCGAGGAAGAGGTCGACGATGCGGTAGTCGACGTTGACGCAGTTTTTTGCGCTGAGGAGATACTTGTTGTGTCGTCGTCAAAATCAGCGGTTGCTTCCTGACGACAGGAAGATCTTTGCCAGACACTGAGGTTTTGCCCTCTGAGGACTTCTTGAGAGTCTTCTTAGGAGGGGTGTCTGAGGGGCTAGGGAAAGTAACCCTGGCCTCTCCAAGAAAAATTGTGAGGTACCAGACACACTCTCACCGTCTTCCGACACCAAGGCATCTGTTCTGTCCTTCAGTCTGTTCAGCCAGAGTAGCAGGCGTCCTTCTCTGTCTTTGAGGGTCTTGCTTGAGAAGGTCCTACATATTTTGCAGTCCTTGACTAGATGGTGAGGGTAGAGGCAATACAAGCAGGTTTCATGTTTGTCCTCTACATGGAGCCTTTTCTTTCCACACGAGGAACAGGCTCTGAAGAGACCCTTTTTCTGGGCATCAGCCATAATGTAATACATTTTGTAAATTCGTTTTTTAAAGTAAGAAGTAGAAATCCTGAGGAGAACTCAGGTGGAGACTCCCTAGAACAACGTGCGGTAGAAAATCTGAGAGACCTAGGCTCCTGACAGGAAGGTTCTAGAAGGGGGTGGTAGCTGATTGGTTGGTCTTCTTTACTTGGTCCTTTTTACAAAAGGACATAGATAGGCCACTAAGATGGGACCCTTGGGCCTACTCTAGTTTGGTCCTTTATACAAAAGGACGTGGATAGGCCAATAAGGTGGGATCCTTAGGCCTATTTTTCTCTATGTATGTCTATAGGACATTACTTTTTTATATACCGGAGGCTCCCGTCTCAAGACGGGGAATGATTCAGGCATGTGAATCTATGAAAGACACCCAAATACTGGATAAACTAGGAATCCTTTAGACTTATTGTGTACTTGCAGTATCCTTGAGATAGATGGTGAAATATTCAAGCAGACATTCATATATGCACTTTGTGGGTAAATATGTGCATTACTTTCTTCATTTCCCCCGACACATTTCAAAGACTGTCTCTTGGAGTCCAATTTATGCTTTGTTTCGCTATGAGGATTGTGGAAGTGTGTTGAACAGCACAGTACATTATATATTTGGTATGACAGTGAGGTGCTATGTCATACATGAAGAATCAATGGCATCAGAACTTGAAAAGGGTTGCCTAATGTCTGGAGTAGCTTCTTCAGATAACTATTTTTATAACAGTTCAATTTAAAGACGAATCAACATCATTAATTTTTATGGCAAAATAAAAAATGATACATTCAATCAATAAAATATATTTATTATAGAGGATTTTGTTTTCAGTTCGGATAAACTTTAGCACAGAAATTCTACAATTATGAATACCAACAGCACGTGGCTAACCTTTTCACTTCTTTACTGAAGGACCTTTAAAAACACTGACAAAAAAACAAGTAATGTCCCAAAAAAAATAAAGAGATCATATTTCACAGGTGTCCAAATGTAGCTTCCTAGAGAAAATGTGGGGAGTCTAAGCTAGACACAGTTTTGTTTAAAGCTGCGTATTTACCAGCAGGTGGCGATTTATGCAAAAAATCTGCGACTGTGCAGACAACAGTGCTGAATTACGCAATTCCAGTGCCTGTGATTAAAGCATTCAATAAACATAGAAGCACTGTGGGTATGTTTCCTTCATGAATTCTTTGGGAGATATTAACATAGATTTCAACGATTCTACTTACTCTGTGCTATCACCCCCGTCATCTATAAACGTAACACCAAGTCGATTTCCATCGGGGTATTCGAAGCCATGCAGTTTGTATTTTGCATAAATGGCAGATGCTACATTCTGATACTGAATCACTGCATGTCCTGCAACAACAGAATATCAAACCTAAATTAGAATTCCATTTAAAATCATCACAAATGGATTTCAGAAACAAATTCATAGTATCATCAAACGCAATTCAGTACAAAATCATAAAACAAATCTACACATTGTATCGTATTGGTTTTGGGCACATTTAGAGTAGCTACTAGAAGCAGGTCTAGCGCTAAGATTAGGCTGTTAGAGGCTTGGTTACCAAGGCTACACAGTAGCCGAAATACGTTGAACATTCATATGATGTGTGTGGTTAATAGAACAATAATTTGCACTAAAAGGGAGTGTGTGCAGATATATGAACAAAAGTTACTTAACTGTAAACTGTGGTTCTCCAGTATTGGTGCCTTTCATAGATTCACATGCTTGAATATTCCCCGTCGTCGAAGTGGGAGTCCCACGGTACATAAAATAGCAGCAACATATGCATGTATACATGAAAAATATCATAAATAAAAATATACATACATATAATGTAATAAAATTGTAAATTTTAAAAAGTACCATAGAACATAATAGGCACATTGAAAAGCCTAAGGGAGAACTCACTTTAGTAGTATATTAGTGTCATTATGTGTAGGTTCACAATCCAGCCAATCAGGCTGTAGCCTCCTCTAGAACCTTCTCCTCAGAAGCCCAAGTCCTCAGATTTTCGTAGCACAAAGTAAGTAAAAGTGCCTGAGGAGAAGAGAGCCTCTGAGGGGAGGATGGGAGGGTCGTATGCGAGTCTATTAAAGACACCAATACTGGAGAATCACAGTTTACAGGTAAGTAACTTTTGTTCGTCTCCAGTATTAGGGGTGTCTTTCATAGATTCACATGCTTGAATAAGAGTAGAAAGCAGTAAAGCATCACATAAGTCATAAAGGTGATATACCAAAGCAAGTAAGGTAAACATATCAGTCAAAATGCAATGATATTAAACTATTATTAGAAAAAACATTTATGACTGGAGGCGGGTAGCAACAGAGGCTCACCTTTATTGGAAAAGATTCCGCAGCACCGCTTGACCTACTGCCGCATCATCTGTTGATTGCAGGCAGTAGTGTTTTGTAAAAGTATGGCTGCTCGACCAAGTAGCAGCTCTGCAGATCTGCCTCAGGGGTACCCCCGCAAAAATGGCAGCATAAGTAGACACCACTCTACTTGAGTGAGCACGAACTGGAGCAGGAAGGGGCTTCCCAGCTGGTTGGTGGCAAAAGGATATGGTAGAAGATATCCATCTGGCTATGGTCTGTTTTGTAACAGGTTGTCCTTTGCAAATTGGGCCATACGCCACAAACAATTGATCTGACTTTGACAGTTGCAGTTCGCTGAATGTAAAATTTGAGACAACGTTTCATATCCAATGAGTGTAATGACCGCTCAGCTCGAGTTTGCGGAGCAGGAAATAAAGTCTTCAGGATTACGGGTTCGTTGAGATGAAAGTCACTGGGAACCTTTGGGATGAACTTAGGATTAGTTTGCAATGTCACAGCCTCATTGGAGAATTGTAGAAAAGGAGGCTATATGGTAAATGCCTGGATGTCACTGACATGCCTCGAGGATGTCAAGGCGAGCAAAAGAGCAACTTTCCATGTGAGAAATTTTAGACTTGCAGAGTGGATAGGCTCAAATGGAGGTAGAAGCAGTTGAGACAAGACCAAATTCAAGCGCCAAGCTGGTGGGAGGTGACGGATAGGTGGAAACATCCTTAAAAAGGCCCTTGTAAAATTGCTTAATGATTCTCGAGGAACATAGAGATGTAGAACCATCATGACGGAAGCGGGAAATCACCGCCACAAACACTTTAAGAGTTGAGTGTGAAAGTCCTGATCGCACCAGGGATAAAAAGAAAGGCAAGATCTGTTCAGGTTTTGCAGTCATAGGGTCCAAATCTTTAGTGCGGCACCAGACACAGAAACGTTTCCACTTTAATTGATAGGTCTTAATGGTGGATGGAGCGCGAGGGCGCGCTACCACCTCTCTGCAGTCCTCGTCGATATTTAGACATGCAAATTCATTGTATTCAGGTTTCAGGCATGGAGTTGGAGGTATGCCGGATCCGGGTGACAGATTTGTCCCTGCTTCATCGTGAGGAGGTGAGGTAGAGGATGAAGCGGTATCGGGTCGGACTGTGAAAATAGGAGCAGGTCCGTGAACCATGGACGCCTCGGCCATTTGGGTGCAATCAGGATGATGCGGCAAGGTTGATACCTCATCCTGTGTAACAGGCGAGGAATTAGAGGAAGTGGAGGGAAAGCGTAGATGAAGTCATTCGACCAATTGATCGAAAATGCATTTCCGTTTGACTCTCTGTGGGGATGCCGACTTGCAAAGCGTTGGCATTTCCTGTTGGTAGCAGTCGCGAAAAGATCCATTTGCGGCTGGCCCCACCGCCAGAAGATGAAATCGACGGTTGGTTGGTTGTTTGAGTTCCAACTCGTGTTTGTCTGACGACGCCCGGCTGAGTGAGTCCGCCAGAACATTGGCCACACCCGGCACATGGATGGCTGTGAGATGGATTTAATGTTGAATCGCCCAATCCCATATTTCTTGTGCCAGTTGTGAAAGTAGGAGGCTGCTTGTTGAGGTAGTGCATGTTGGTGGCGTTGTCTGTCCTCACTAACAGAGTGTGTCCCTGCACTAACCTCTGGAAGGACTTTAGGGCCAAGAGTTCCAGGCGATTGATATGCCAAGTACGTTGGGTCGCCGTCCACTTTCCTTTTACAGACATGCCGTCGAGATGCGCTCCCCATCCCTCAAGAGGCACGTCTGTTGTAAGCATCAGAGTCAGAGGTTCGTCTTGGAATGAACGGCCCGTAGATATGTTTGGAGGGTGAGCCCACCACTCCAGCACTTTCTGGATGCGAGGTGTTAGAAGAACTTTGTCCTCGAATGACCCTGACACCTGTTTCCATTGTTTGTCTAATTCCTCCTGTAGAGTCCTCATGTGCAATCTGCAATTGGGGATAATTTGGATGCACGAGGAAGTCATGCCAAGGAATGATTTGAACATTCGAACAGAAACGTACAGTTTTGACTGTAGGAATTGCACCATCTTTACCATGCGGTCCTGTCTTTCTTGGGAAACGAACACTTTCCCCCGCCGAGAATCTAGCAAGGCTCTGAGAAAATCTCGCCTTTGCGACGGATGAAAGTGTGACTTCTGGCAATTGATTGAAAGCCCCAAGGTTTGGAAAAGGGAGACGCAGAGCTGAGTGTGCTGCTCCGTCAGTTGAAAAGTCTTGGCCTTGATAAGGCAGTCGTCCAGGTATGGATAAAATTGGACGCCTTGCAGACGCAGGAAGGCAGCTACCGGGGCGGGGCCAAGATCTTGGTAAAGACCCTCGGCGCTGATCGAAGGCCGAATGGTAGGACTTTGAATTGGAAGTTCAGCTGTCCGATCGTGAAGCGTAGATACTTCCTGTGTCTGGGGTGAATTGGCACATGGAAATATGCGTCTTGGAGGTCAATCGTTGAAAAGAATTTCCCTGGATTGAGATAATTCAGAATTTGAAGCAGAGTTAACATCTGAAAAGTTTTCGAAATGATAAATTTGTTCAGGGCCCGTAAATCCAACCTTGGACGCCATTTTCCCGACTTTTTCTTGACTAAGAAGAAACAGGAATAAAACCCCTTGCTGCGTTGATCTTGCGGCAGTACCTCGATGGCTACCTTTTTGATCATCAAATTTTCCTGGGCCAAAAGTTCTTTGAGATGGGGAGAGGGTGGCCCGAAGGTGGACGAGTGGGAGGGAATTTTGTAAACTCCAGGGTATGTCCTTTGGAGATAACGTCCAGGACCCATTGGTCGGAGTTGATTTCGGACCATTTGCAAAAGTACTTTGAGATGCGACCTCCAAGATTTACAGTCGGCAGAAGAAAGGAACTGAGACTGTCACTGCTTTTTATTGTTTGAGCCACCTCTATATGTTGTTTTTCGTTGGTATGGTATGGTGGTGGACTGACGATTCTGGGATTGGTAGGAACCCCTCTGCCGGTTATCGTTGTAGGTGTTGTACGAACGATATTGACCTGATCCTCGAAAAGTAGAGCGTGCCCCCCGAAAGGGCCGTTCCTTGTACTGGAGGGTAGCTAAGGACTTAGCAGTGTCGGTGTCCTTTTTTATAGCCTCAAGGGCATCATCTACATGCTTGCCAAACAACGACTCCCCGTCGTCCAGGACTTTTGCTTGTACCTCTGGATGGAAGGTGGTAGACTTCAACCAGCCTTGACGCCTCAAGACTGCAGCCCGAGCCAATTGACGAAAGCCCGTGAAGGAAATGTCGAGCGCGCATTCAATAATTTCGGATGAAATTATCTCTCCCTCCTGAATAATGGCCTGCGCTTCTGCTTCGAAATGATAAATTTGTTCAGGGCCCGTAAATCCAACCTTGGACGCCATTTTCCCGACTTTTTCTTGACTAAGAAGAAACAGGAATAAAACCCCTTGCTGCGTTGATCTTGCGGCAGTACCTCGATGGCTACCTTTTTGATCATCAAATTTTCCTGGGCCAAAAGTTCTTTGAGATGGGGAGAGGGTGGCCCGAAGGTGGACGAGTGGGAGGGAATTTTGTAAACTCCAGGGTATGTCCTTTGGAGATAACGTCCAGGACCCATTGGTCGGAGTTGATTTCGGACCATTTGCAAAAGTACTTTGAGATGCGACCTCCAAGATTTACAGTCGGCAGAAGAAAGGAACTGAGACTGTCACTGTTTGAGCCACCTCTATATGTTGTTTTTCGTTGGTATGGTATGGTGGTGGACTGACGATTCTGGGATTGGTAGGAACCCCTCTGCCGGTTATCGTTGTAGGTGTTGTACGAACGATATTGACCTGATCCTCGAAAAGTAGAGCGTGCCCCCCGAAAGGGCCGTTCCTTGTACTGGAGGGTAGCTAAGGACTTAGCAGTGTCGGTGTCCTTTTTTATAGCCTCAAGGGCATCATCTACATGCTTGCCAAACAACGACTCCCCGTCGTCCAGGACTTTTGCTTGTACCTCTGGATGGAAGGTGGTAGACTTCAACCAGCCTTGACGCCTCAAGACTGCAGCCCGAGCCAATTGACGAAAGCCCGTGAAGGAAATGTCGAGCGCGCATTCAATAATTTCGGATGAAATTATCTCTCCCTCCTGAATAATGGCCTGCGCTTCTGCACGGATGGCCTCGGGTATTTGAGGAATCAGTGCGGCAATCTCGGACCACAACTGGCAGTCGTAACGGCCCAAAATAGCCAAGGTATTAGCCGCCCTCACAGTAGTAGCCGCCATTGTTGTAAATTTTTTTCCTATAGAGTCCAACTTGCGGCCTTCCTGATCAAGAGGAGACATGAGCGGTGTAGCAGGATTGCGGGATCTTTTCTGTGCTGCCTGAGTTATAACCGAATCTGCTTTCGGTTGTGACACCAAACAGGCCGGAGCAGACGCCGGAGTCTTATATTTCTTGTCTAATCTGAGCAAGACTGCAGGTACCGAATTTGGATGGTCCATTAACTTAAGGCTCTCCTGCCAAATAAAGTCAATCATTGGTATTGTGTGGGATTGCCTTTGTGAAAGGTCCTTAAAATCATACAAGAAGCATTCACTTTCATGTTGTTGTTTTTCGACAGTGAGATGAAAACACTTTGCAGCACGGACCATCAAATTATGGAAATTTGCAATGTCCACTGAAGGCGATGCAAGAGGTGAGGTGGGCGGAGAGGAAGGTGTTAAGCCCAGTAATTGTCCCACTCATTCATATTGACGTCATTGTCGTCGTCATCAGTGTCGCGAGGATCAGGATCCTCGTTGTCGGTGTCAGGACGAGTACCCCCCGGTGACGCGGGTGGAACAGGTGCAGGTGCTTGAGGAAGTTGAGGTTGAGGCTGTGGAGGAAGTTGTGGTGCTGGAGAGGGCAGGTGTAGATGGAGGGAACCTGCAGTTATAGTCATCTAGCATGTGCTGCAGATTCATGACCAAAGATAATAGTATTTGCGTAACCAGCTCCGAAGTAACTGGTTCTGATTCCGCAACAGGAAATAATTAGTTCCCATCTTCGACGTTTTCCTCTTCGTCACCCTCATCACTATACTCCTGGCACTTAATGTGCAAATCAGATGGACTAGATGCCTGTCTGAATAGTTGTTCCACCTCTGAATCGTTTCCGGATTCTTCCCCACCAGACTGAAACAATTGGTCTGGAAGACGAGTTCCACCTCTCACTGGACTCAGTTGAATGAGAGGTATTGTCCTCAAAGAAGAAGCAGTAACCACTGTAAAAGTGTCAGCTGTGTCCAAAGGTTGATGAGACGTCAACGAGCCCGTTGACGTAACTGCGGCAGTCTTAGAATCAACTTAAGGCGTCTGTGACGTCGCCATAGATGTAATCAACGCTGAAATTGAAGGCTTTTTCTTCGTCGACGAAGATTTCTTGTCCATCGACGGAGCAGTCGACGAGATTGGAGCCTTACTCGTCGACGATGTAGACGTCGACGGGATGACAGCTGTCGACGAAGTCGTCGACGATATGATGGCCGATGATGATGGGCCCGTCGACGAGGGAAACGTCGACTAGGACTTCTTAGTCGACGATATTGATTTGACACTCGTTGAAGAGATCTTCACAATAGAAGTAATGGGTCTCACCTCCTGGGCTGTCGTCGACGAGGTGATTGTCGTCGACGCAGTACTGGTTGACATAGTACATGTCGTAGAGGCTACAGTCACTGACTTAGTCGTCACTGAAGACATCGACGAGCCCGTCGACGAGCCAATGCCAGATTTAAAAGTGGAAGGCAAGGCTTTGGGCGCAGACGTCCGAGAACCAGGTCCCGTAGACGTGCCCTGAAGCGAATCCTGTGGGGAAACAATCCTGGAGGATTCCAACAGTCTACTTTTCTTCAGAAAAGGAGATGGAACCTCAGTTTCAGAACCACGCTTCTGAGAGGATTTTGAAACACCAGATGACAAACTTTCTACCTCAGAAACCACAGACTCTGAAGTCTTCAACTTCTGTAGCCACAGAAGGAGACGGGCCTCTCTATCCCTCAGAGTCTTGGGAGGAAAAGTGCGACAGTACTTACAGTTTTTCACCTCGTGGTCTGGGTAGAGACAGTGAATGCATTTACTGTGTGGATCCTCATGGAAAAGGCGCAGTTTATCACAAGAAGGGCAGGCTTTAAATAAAGATTTCCGATTTGAAGACATTTTCTGAAGAAACAAACAGCTAGAGTTGAAGAAAACTGAGCAGAGCTCAGGGAGACTCCCTTCACACGACGTGCAGTAGAAAATCTGAGTACTTGGGCTTCTGAGAAGGTTCTAGAGGAGGCTACAGCCGGATGGCTGGAATGTGAACCTACACATAATGACAGTAATATGCTACTAAAGTGTATATATATATATATATATATATATATATATATATATATATACACACACACATATATATATATATATATATATATCTTCAGGTGTGACCAGAGTTTTCTTCCTCGGGAGCAAACATTGTGAGAATATATATCGGCGTGGTTCTGCCGAAGGTAGTACACCGCCACAAGAGCGCCGTGGATCTCCCGCCCTGAACCATCTTGCAGACTCGGTAAAACGAAAAGGGAGGTTGGCGCCGCCGGGGACTGTACCCGCGGTATTGGTTCTGGAGTCGGCTTCAAAGGAGGGCTGACCCGTGAAGACTCATCGCTCTAACATCTATCAACAAGGGAAAACAAGCGCCGATATGCAAATATCATTACGCTCTACCCACTGGAGGGTTATTATTTGACATCGTTTTTGGATTAACAAACCCGATTAAGTGTCAGAACTTATGAAGGACATACAGAACACCGAGTGAGACACTTATAACAAATAGGAAAAGACTTGAAAATAAATTGGACTGCTAATCAAACTGTCATGAATCTATGCGCAACTACAAGTCCCACAATTCATTTTAAAAACGGAAGTGATTCCTTAAAAGAATGCCACTGGAGGCAAACAAAATGAATGTCCACTACATCGAGCTGTGGGGTGTAGCGCAACGGATTCCAGAGCAAGGCTTACCTTGATGAAGTTCCAGGCGGAACGAAACATGTTGGGACAATGCCATAAGCTGTTTGTTTTTCCTCAATAAAAGAAGCGATAAGCTGAGTCTTCAGGTGTGACCAGAGTTTTCTTCCTCGGGAGCAAACATTGTGAGAATATATATATATATATATATATATATATATATATATATATATATATATATATATATATATATATATATATATATATATATATATATATATATATATAAATCAATCATCATGCTCACATTTTTTGCCTTCACGCAGAAAACAGCACTCCGGAGGGACAGGTCAGGTCCACAGTTTCTTTATTTTTCAGGAACCACACAACAAACGCATTTCGGCGTTTTGCCTTTGCCAGTGTCAGTGACACTATGCTCTTGACATGTTAATAAAGTTGCTCAACCTTACTGGACATTAACAAGGGACTAACCCCTCTGCAACAACATAAACGCCATCTTGGAATGTATATTCTCCCATTACATTCCTATAAATATCATGCAACCTTAAATAGGTTACTATGTAAAAGCAGTGGGTATACAACATTACACACTGGAAAATGCCACACAGTCTAGCCGTGGATCGGATAATGTCCCTTGTCACTCTATCCAGATTGTTTTTAACTTTATCAATTTAGAACAGAACAAGAAACAATAATAATCAGAATTATATTTCATTAAGAATCGACAGTGCACAGCTAACCTTAAAAATTGACTCAAAGAATTCATTCATTTCCACAGCTACTTCGTCACTTTTTTTATCCCTGTATCTAAGTTCCTGCACTTAAGGGTAAAATTAATCAATGATGTCTCAATATCAATCTAATTCATATCAGATCTTATGAGCTAATCGGACAGTATGTCATACAGTTATTCTCTTTTCACTTCCCTAAATGGACTGCCATCTCCTCTCCACTGTTCAGGCCCCTGGGGTGCTTAGTAGACAGGTCTATGATGTATCTTGACTCTAGTCTGCAGAGCAGTCTCAGCCGATCCCCACCCCTGATATTCAATGGTACAGAGTCCAATACGAAGTATTGTAGCTTACTCCTATCCCTCATGTAGTTCTGCAAAATGGCGGGCCACCGGATAGGCCGTATCCGCCTTGTCAATAGCTCGGAGATGTTCGAGTATTCTCATTTTTAATTGGTTGATTGTACTGCCAATGTAGAGTAAGCCACACGGGCAAACCAATCAGTAAACTACATAGGGGGTGCTACAAGTGATAAATTTCTTTATCTTCATTATTTTCCCTGTATCTGGTATGTCATATGTGAGGACTCTTCTGCTAGCCGCACAGACCTTGCAGCGGCCACAGGGATAGAAACCCTTCATTTCCCGTAAGGTTTCTCCTGATGGCTTCTCACCAGCATGTCTCAATGACCTAGCTTTGTTAAAGGTCACCAAGGGGTTGGCTGGTAAGTCGTCCTTTAGCACACTATCCGTCTGGAGAATGTGCCAGTTCTTCCTCAACATTGCTCTCAGATCGTTCGCCCCAGATGAAAATGGGGTTACCATCCTGAATTCTTGTCACCCTTGCTCTTAGAAGGTTTTACACACAAGAGTTCTTTTCTCAGGATTCTGCTCACCTTTTTAAGAGCGCTTTGCAGCAGCTTCTCACCATACCCTCTTGGGCTGAATCGTGCAAGGCATTCCGAGGCAGCCGCCTCAAAATCCTGATCCCTTGAGCTGTTTCTCCAGAGTCTTAATAGTTCCCCGTAGGGTATGCTTTTAACCAACGGAGGTGGATGACTACTGTTGGCAAACAGAATGGAATTGCCTGCAGTTTCCTTTCTGAAAAGTGCAGTATGTATGTGGCCACTATCAACGAACACCCCCAGGTCCAAATAGTCCACTGCCACCGGACTAATGGACCCTGAGAAGTGCAAGTTATACTCATTGTTATTTAAGATCCCGATGTATTTTTCTGCCGTATTCACTGCCCCTTGCCACACAATGAATAGGTCATCTATATAGCGATGCAAACATACAGCTTTTCCACTGTCCTGTCCCACCTTGCAGCTCCTGGGCACCTGCTCCTCCCACCAGCCAACAAAAAAGTTTGTATAGCTGGGGGCAAAGCAGGTGCCCATCGCCGTCCCAGATCTCGGTCTATACAATTGTTCTTCGAACAAAAAAATGTTATTGGTCAGACAGAATTCTACAAATTCCAAAGTCATCATATTGTGCTGCGCAAAGCGCATTTGTCGTTGGTCTAGAAAGTGCCGGACCGCAGTCAGGCCATGTCTGTGTTCTATGCAAGTATAAAGACTGGTGATGTCCAGCACCATCAATAGGTAGTCAGAATCCCATACCATGTCCTCAATTTTATTTAGGAAGTCCTCGGTGTCCTGTACATAGGACTGTATATTCACCACTAAAGGGAACAGGATGCGGTCCACAAATCTGGACATCTTTTCAGTGAGGCTGTTGATTCAAGAAACAATAGGGCGACCAGGGGGACATACACTGTTTTTAACTAGTTTAGGGAGGTTATAAAAAGGTGGGAGTCATCGGATGGCTATTTCGCAGGAAAAGATGTTCAACCCTGACCAACATCGATAGATCATACCACTTGCTGATCAGAACATCATAATCTTTGATGCTTTGTTGGTATGCTTCAATGCTACTCACTGTATAGTATTTTTCATCCGATAACTGTCAGATTGCTTCTTTTCTGTAATACTCCCTACTAAGAAGGACTACATTTCCACCTTTGTCAGAGGGTTTCACTACAATAGTGTTGTCATTCATCACATTTTGTAGTGCCGTCCTCTGTGTATCTGTAAAATTGCAGCTGATTGAATTTGTCGCCTTCCTATATCTCAACAGGTCATTATTCATTGCCTCCGTAAAAACATCCACAGCATCCCAAGGTGTTTGCGGGACGAAAACAGAGACCGGTTTAAAGTGGCTTTCATCCCTCTCTTGGTCCACTCCTTGCAGTATTGCTCGCTGAGCCATATCCAGAGCACTAAAGTTTGAATCTTGCTCCAATCTTAAGTCCTCAAGGGCCTCTAGACCGCTATGTCCCTGCTACTAAGCGTGTCCGTTGCTGTCAGTTTGGCACCTTTTTTCATTGGATCTTTCGTGTGCGGTCTCAGCTTAAAATATTTGTGAAGTTTCAACTTCCTTGTGAACCGAAAGAGATCGATGCGTTTCTGGGTGTATTCAAGACTGCTGCTTGGGCAGAATGTAAGCCCTAAGCTTAAAAGTTCAATTTCTGTGTCCGTCAATGACCTTACTGCGAGATTGACCACAGTCAAATTGGTCACATCTCCTTCTTCATGGTCAATTATTTCTTCTTGTTGCGGCTGGTCCAGCCTGTAGTTCTTGCGCTTTCTCTTACCGCCGCCCCCTGCCCATCTGGTCTTCCTGTTGTAGTTTCGGGTGGTTTGTGTGTGTGTGTATATATATATATATATATATATATATATATATATATATATATATATATATATATATATATATATATATATATATATATCTATCTATCTATATATATATATATATATATATATATATATATATATATATATATATATATATATATATATACACATATATATATATATATATATACACACACACACACCTACATCCATACACACATAGACACACAGGTTCAATATTTTAGTAACAGATACATATACTGGACAGATGTTTAGCTTTCTGACATGTCTCACTGTAGGAAGGTGGAAGAATCTGACTGAATGGTTACCCCTACTATTTTCCTGGTGTTTTTCTGGTTTTCGACTTAGTTTGACTGGGATCCTGCTAATCAGGACCCCAGTCTATCTGCTTTCTCCCTAAATTGATTGCATGTACTTTAGGTACACTCCAGATTGGATTCTGGGGTACCCTTACAAGTCCCTAGTATATGGTGTACTATATACCCAGTGCATAGGTACCCCAGAGGCCTCTCAGAGGCTGCAGCATGTATTATGCCACCCATGGGAGACCATTCAATATGACACAACAAGTCTGCTACAGCAGCCTGCGTAAGGTGGTGTATGCACCCCTTATTTAGATATAGGTTCCCGATATCTACCTTATATCACTGAACATATAAACCTATCAGTCACCCCTATGGCAGGTCTTATCAATCCTGAAGGCAGGGTGCTAGATTTTGTGTGAGAGGGTAACCATTAATGAGTTGGGCCCCTCTGCAGCCTTAGGAATCTATTCTCCGGGGCTGTTCTGTGATGCACCCAACCATATACTCTTAAGTGCATTATAACCTCTCGGTAAATGCTAACTTTGAAAAGGTTGCAAGGAAACATGTCATGTTTAGTATCAAACACCTTGGAATCATACCACCCCGCCAGTACTGGCGAGGGGAGGTATTATTTCACCATCCTAGAGGGAGAAATATGACAGCACCGGTACACCCGGTACCAGCTTTCTCGACGCTGGTATCACAAGATGGATGCTGCCAGCCACAAACACGCATCTGCCCTCCTGCTGCTGGACGAAACTCCGGCAAGGGAGCCTTGGCAATAAGTTTTCTGTCACAGGGAGGTGTGACCAGCTCCCAGATAAGCTTTAGTGTATTGGGACTGGGCGGGTGCACTCCAAGAGTGCTTTAATGGCTGCACTGGGGGCATATTTGGTGTCCTTGTGGATAGTCCAGCTCAAACTGGTTGCAGGAGCTAGAAGCCCCTGCTCTGTCGCGAAACTGGACAAAGGACATGGGTGTAGCCACCCCTCTGTCCTGACCCTCCCATAGGTGTATACCCAGAGTTTGTCCTGTCCCACCCCTTCCTTGGGTATAAAGAAGGAACCTCTGGCTACAGGACTTTAGATTTTACCTGGACTAAACTCTGCTACAGAAACCAAGTATCCTTCAACGGTCTACGCTTTGCTGAATGACTGAAGAATCTCGCTTGGAGTAAAAGATTTACTCCCCTGCAGGGCAGGCACCTCGACGCATCTGACCGGTTCGCATCTATGCAGCTCATGAAGGACTCCGAAGATTTTGCAACACAGGAGGTGGGTTCCTAAGCTTCCCAGAGGCCGACCAGTGCTCTCAGCAAACCTGAGACCCGCAGCCCACGGGGAGGACCGTGCAATCCGAACCCCTGGACACTGTGCACATTTGCAGCAGCATATGATTTTTGGCGATCCCTGAGGCTGTGCTTTGGGCTGCTTGTAGTTCCAGGACCAAACAGTGTTTTCACCAAAGATTACCGGTCTACACTCCACGCGTGTTCCGTGGGCTGGTATTTTGTGATTCCTCTTGAGATCCCTCTGCGATCCCTGGTCCGTCGACCTGTGGGTCACTGTGAAGGTAACTGACTTTCAGTGGGCTTTCCTGGTTGCTCTAAACATGCCCTGATTCTCCATAGCTTGGAGAGTCCCCAGGACCTTGCTGGTCCTCACCGAAGCATCTTTTCTCTCACCGCGTGGTTTGCAGTTGCCAAGGCTTGTTGGTCTCCAATCTGGACACCGACCCGCCCCAGCACTCAACATCCTTCGTGGGACAGCTCGCCTGGGAACTTTGGTCGTGGTCTCCTGGTCCCCGTGACAGTCAAGCTTCCCCTCTTTGCACCTGAAACACCCGACATTGGTGGGCATTTGTCTACAGAGCCCCTGGTTACTGGCAAGTGGCCCAGACTCTGTTCCCTTTGCTTTCAGGTTCTTCACAGCTTCGATCCAGGCTTGGATCACACCGGCCAGTTTGCTCTTCACGGCAGCAGCATTTTGCAGCATCACGCCATTGAAAACGACGAAGATTCCCAACACCATTTGACACCTATGCACCCGCTTCCCTGGGTTAGGCAACAAGTACTCAGGTGCTCACGTGGGTGCTGGCCTTAGAACCTTCTAAGTTGGAAAGGGTTAGCTCCAAGTCCTCTCCTAAGTGTCCGTAAACTTTAAAAATCCAACAGTGACTTTTCCATAGGATTGTACCTAGCTCACGGCTGTGTTCTCACACTGCACGTGTCCCCCATGGGTCCCCTGTGTCACTACCTTGGGTGGTTCCTTGGGGTCTCAGCAATTCTACGTGCTCTAGGCACGGAGTACAGTCAAGTTGTGCTGGTTATATCATTTTCTTAGAATATGGTTCGGTCTCCCCCTGGAGCCCACTGTGTATGGTGCTATTTACTGTCGTTCTATTACTGTATTATTGTGTGTCTTGTTATCTAATCTCAAAGAGTTTAGTAGAGAGTATTTAGTAATGAATACATATATGTTATACATACCTTGTGTGGTTCTCCTTTTATATGATCATTCAAGAGGTTATAATCTGGTAAACCAAGCTGCTTTACATTCCTTCGAGACATAACCTGAAGGCTGCTCTCCATATCTATCACTAGCGATATGTATCTATTGATGCTTTTATATAGCGCAATGACTGTCACCCATCGGGTATCCTGGCGCTTCGACTTGGATGGCACAATCACAGAGTTTAGGCAGTTGCATGTCATTACAGAGAGAGCTTTAACAGGTTCTTGGAAACAAATAGGTTTTCAAAGCCTTTTTAAAAGGAATAAAACCATCCGTGCGGCGTAGGCATAATGGTAAGGAGTTCCACAATTTTGCCGCGGTGAATCTAAAGGATCGGCCTCCCATCCTAATCCTCAGAATCTTGGGAACTGTCACCATACATGCTGAGGCCGAGCTGAGAGATCTAGATGGTACATACCAGGAAAACAGGTCCTGCAAAGAAGATGGACCCTGTCCGTGAAGGGCCTTGTGCACCAAGCAGAGGGCTTTAAAATCAATCCTCTGAGGGATTGGAAGCCAATGAAGCTCCCTAAGTGCTTTTGTGGAAGAGTCAAGGCGACTGTGCGAGAGGGCCAGTTTGGCGGCGAGATTTTGCACACATTGCAATTCTTAGGTCTTAGGTGCCCCCAGAAGTAGTAAGTTACAGTAGTCAAGCCTACTTAAGATAATACTTCTCACTTCTTCTGGCCTGGATTGTACGTGGAGCATGGGTAATATTTCGGCAACATTTGCAGAAGTGCCATACAAGTAGCCACTGTTTTATTTACTGACACATCCAACTGCAAACTGGGGTCAAACATTACCCCCACGTTGCGGACTGATTCAGCCAGCAGACTAGTGTCTTGAAAAGATGGAGGACAGAAGTTCGGTGGCAAAGGCCTGGGGGTACGATCCATTGAACAGTGCAGTACCTCCGTTTTGGAACCGTTGAATTGTAAAGAATTGAGGCTCAACCATTCTGCAGTCGTGGACAAGCACTGATGGATAGTCTCCTGCGACACTGCCTCCTTGCCCTCAAACGAGAAGACAAGTTGGGTGTCATCGGCATAGTTGGTGACTGCTATGCCAAAAGATTTTATCAACTGGATCAGGGGACGGAGGTAGAGATTGAAGAGGATCGGACTAATGGCCGATCCCTGGGGCACTCCCTGCCCTACCCTTCTGGTGTTGGATTTGAAGGGCGGCAGGGCCACCATTTGGTGTCTGTTGTCAAGATAGGACACCAGCCAATCCAGGGCCAATCCAAACACCCCTATTTCCTCCAGTCTCCCAATCAGGGTCGTATTGCTGACCGTGTCGAAAGTGGCCGACATGTCGAGCAATACTAAAAAAGCAGCTCGACCTTGGTCGGCACGCGTTCGAAGGTCATCTAGCACTATATTTCCAGTGCCAAAACGAATCCGAGGAGAATCTAATTTTTGGGGATCAAAGCAACTGATATTTTGACTCAAGGTAAAGAGTTTATCTGGGTTAAGCTCGCCCTTGCTTTCAACTTTATGTGGATTTGGCTATTATGAACAAATAGATCTTTAAGATCAATGGTACCTTCATTCAGACTTTTCAGATCTTAAAAAAAAAAAATATTTCTATATGGAAAGTATTTTTCGATTTGGAGTCACGCTGGGCATGCCTGCTTCAGCAAACAGCACCAAATCAAAACAGTCCAGATGCTATGACATTTTCTCTCATGTGATTTCAAAGTTTTGGAGATGAAGCAAACATATGAACGATGTGGAGTAACTGTGGTCCTATGGAAGCCCCATTTAAAAATATTGTGAACATCAATCAATACCTATCTTTGGCAAAGCAGTGAAATGTTTTCCATCTATCTACAGAAATACCTCAAATCACATGAAAGTAGCTATTTGGGCCAATGCGCTCACCTTCACTAAGGTCTCTTTGGTCATCAAAGCCAGGGGAAATGCCTGAAATCGGTGTTGGTATGGCAGTTTGAAACCACCAGCACATGTACAGTAGATTTCCACTTTTCTTTGCAGGCAGCCAGCCCACCAATCTCTAACTCCATCCAACAATCTATTATAACGTTTTCACTAGGCACCATCCAAAATGTGCATTTTACGAACATCAGAAGATGCCTAACAAAAATTAATGTGTCCTTCTGTAACGGAACTGGTGCTCATGTAAAGCGCTCGGATACCTGATTTCTCGGGTCTGGTTCGCGCTATAAAAAACCTTAAACATAAATCAGTAAATGACAGAGGCAGGAAGACAACCTCTAGCTATGCAAGTCAAATTAAACAGCGACATTACCAACTAGCCCTTCTATTTTATAAGATAAATGAGTGAGTAGAAATTGTTGACAAGAGGCAGCTAAGAGCAAAAGTTCTTCCGAAACAGCCATATATTTGCGGTCTAGACAAGTGCAAAGTCTATCAGCAGAAGCAGCCGATCTATTCCCCTTATCGATATTTTTACCATTGTTAAAAGTACCAGAAACAAATCATACATGAAGATTAAAGATTTCAGGATGACAGCCCAAACTGAATTGTAAAAGGTGACAATTTTCATCAAAAATATTATTTACCAGATGCAAAAATAAAAATAAACAAGCATTGGCATAGCCAATAGGTCTCGCTTTTGGGACCGAATAAGTATTTAATTATGCAGCACAATATCCTTGGTGCAACAATATCAACCGTTGCATGGCTAAACACTTAGACCTATTGGCTACGCCAATGCTTGTGTGTTTTTGGGTTTGAAATCTGATGGAAGGTGAAGTGAACCAGATGTTTAAATACAACTGGACTTAACTAACAAATGGTGATAAAGTCGCTTTCCTCTAATATTTCCAAAACTGTTCACCATGGGGTTTGAAATGTTTACAAACGTAATCAAAATGTTACTTGGACTTTCTTTTCAAGTTTGGGTAGATTCTGGTAGGGGGTGTGCCCTTGCACACATGCTAATAGACTACATTCAGAATGGAGACTCCTGGCTTTTGATGCCAAAAATGACTTCATTTTGGCTGCGTCACGCCTGAAACTGCCTCTGCTTCACGACAGAAAAACATTCTCCAGATTGTTATTCTTTTTTTAAATCTCCCGCTTTCCTCTTCATAAATATTCGGCATTTATGCCCTTGACATTGTGCATAAGGGCATCAATGTACTATTGAACAACAACATAATGCAGCACATGTAACATGCCTAGAGGAAATTACATACGTAGCATAGTGAATAAATAATACAATATAAAAAATAACAAATAAATACACTGATAAAGGATAGGGAATGTCCATTGTCTCGGTTGTGTCCTTAAAATTCATAATTTATCCCGAGTTTGACTCTTGCTCTTGAATTTTTACAGTTCTGCCCAGAATTTGCCTCAGTGTCAGGTGGTCACCCTGTTATTAACACTAAAATTCTGAGAAGTAATTTGCCCGCAGGGGGCGACCGAGAAGGGTCCCAGAGATGCCAGACCTTGGTGCATCTAGGCGTTGTATCTGTCGCTATTACCTCCGAGGAATGCTGTGGCTCCCGCACCTGTGTTCAGTCCTCGCGCTGCACTCACCTGCCTGCCCTGTGCCCGGCAGTGTCCCGTGAAGCGCTGCCTCCCTCGGCCGAGCACGGGGCTCTCGGTGAGGAGGCGCTGGTGGAAGCTTTTCATCTGGGAGCCCACAAAGCCCTCCAGGGAGCTCTTGAGCAGCAGCAGGCAGTGGCCGGCCTTCACCCAGTTCTTGTAGTCAGCATTGTTCAGCCTCACAGCCAGCACCATCACCAGCGGCGCCTTCCCGGTATGCACCGATTACAACTAGGCGCAGAGAGCAGCAGATCAGGTGCAGGTGAAAAAAAAAAAATCAACTAAATGCAGCTATAACTGGCCGCAGTCCAAGGTTAAGAGTCTGCACAGTAAAAGGTAACAAATCCTGCTGAAACGACTCCTTGTCAAATGCCCTATAGACAGCAGAAACGTCACAATAAGTTCCTGTCTTTAATGTAATTGGGCACCTATGAAAAAGCCCAATCAAAAATAAAATAACCCCAAAACAAACCCAACCTACACAAGCAATATCTCTGCTTATTGGCCGCGTTGGGCCGGGCCTGGGGAAAACAAAGCCTAGGTGCAAGCGATGGGGGGGTGGGGGGGGGAGGGGGGGGGGTGGCAGGAGGGAGGGGGGACACGGTGCCTAACTCCCAACCTCGCTGCCTCGGTGACAACAACAAGCAAATTAAACCCACCACCTCACGTCGTTGCACCGAAGCGCTGCCTCCTCCACCTCCCACCACGCTTCCGTAATAGCCCGATTTGCTTAATCCCCAAATTAAATGCTATTTGGTGCACAGGCCCGGCGCTATTGCTCTCACTGCTCTGAAGAACATTTTCCCTGCCGAGGCCAATTTGAATTGGCATGTGGGTCTGTCCCCCCACCAGTGAGCCTTGATGTGCTGGGAAATAGTTACGTTTTGCCATAAGATAAATAAAAGGCGCAATTGTCTGTCCTGAGCTGCAAACTGCTGCGTGTGCTGCTGAAAAGACGAGGTAAGAATGACAGACAACCGCACGCACAAAAAAAAAAAAAGGGGGCGGAAACAGCTACTGAATCCCTCCCCTACAGGAGTCGTGACCTGCCTCCTGGTTTCCATAGCAACGTTTCTGGAAATCGGCTTGCGACACCATAAGTCAGGTCACAGAGTCCTGAAAAGGAGGGAGTATAGCGGACAAATCATCAAAACAGGGATTTGTCCAATGGCAGGCCTCCATTTTGCGAGGCTGGCCAATGGCAGAGGGGGCGTGGTTTCATGCCCCTTCTGGTTTACAAGAACTCTCGCCTGCAGAAGCACATGCGCTGCAACGCAGGCTTTGAACTAAAAATGGACTTCATGGAAAAAGCATTGATTGATACCAAATGTAAAGACCTAGACTAATAAGAATCATTAAACCTCTCAATCAACAGTCCTTGAAAATGCAAAATAGAACTGTATTCAGGTCATTCCTTGTTCCAAACAAAATTAAAACTTGTGTAAAAGTCAGAAGTTAAAATACAGTGAGTACTTTGTGTTTGAAAGTTTTGCAGTGCCCACCTGCTGTACCCAGCTTTTTCAACTTTAAAATTGGAAGACAAGCTAAAAGCAAATCATAACAAGCATTATCATAGCCAATAGGTCTCGCCTTTGGGACCTTATAAATGTTTAGCCATGCAATAGTGGATGTTGTTGCACCAAGGATATGGTGCTGCATAACTAAATACTTAATAAGTTCCCAAAAGCGAGACCTTTGGGATATGCCAATGCTTGTTAAAACTAATCTCCGAACTCTACTCTTGCCCTATTGATCTGTCATAGTTAATGGAGTCTAGAATTTATACTTTCCGTTATATTCCAGTACGTGACAAGGTTGCCCCTTATCTCCCATGTTATTTATATTTGTCTCAACCCCTTTTTGTATTGATTAAAACACTAATGATATCTCCAGATACCTTTTGAATGATGAGCATATTAAATTTACAGCATACGCAGATGACATCCTTAATTTGGTTTCTAAGCCAAAATCTTCTCTTCCATCTTTTTTTAAATAGTTAAAAGTGTATATGGAGGTATCTGGTTATCAGTTTAATGTGGATAAATCTGAAGTGATGCCATTGATAAAGTTCTGTTTCAAAACCCCCTTTGCTATAATGGGCTTATCTTGGAACCAAGGTAAAATAAAATGCCTGGGTGTTTGGTTTACTAATAATCTCTGGGACACATTAAAATTTAACAATGTGGATGAATTGGAACTGGAGGAACTGAATAATCAAATTTATAAAAGGATGAAAAATTCTCACCCTAATAAAGAAACGAAAGAAAAGATGAATCGAATGATTGAGGAGATTGAATTGGGAAATCTGTGACAAGTTGGCATCTGGTTCCATTTATAGTGATGATAGTAAATATCATCAAAGAGGGGATTGATGGAGCAAGTATTCGCATGTGACTCGACTTGCTTGTATCAAGAACCTCAAATAACATTAATAAGTTAATTCAACATGTTTGTCTTACTAATATTGCACTTTTACACTACACGGGGTGTCCCAGAGACGCTTGCCTATGTGTTTACTAAAAGGTAATAACGCTTGCTTCTAATATGGTCGCTGCTTTGCGGGAATCTAGTCTGCGCATGCGTCGGTCATACCCAGGTGATGTGACGAACTCGCAGTTCTGGAGGGAACTTGTTGCTCATGCGCAGTTTTGCTAAAATGGCCGCTTTGTTTTTCACATGCTCCGTGCTTGCACTGCTGCTTTTGCAAAGTTGTTTATTCTGGTTAACTCTTAATGCTATAGTTATTATAAAGTAAGGGATGTAGTATAGCCATTCACGGTATACAGTGTATTCATTTTTTCCTGTGTTTCTAAATTGTTTTCGCTTACTTTCCATGTATCATCCTCGGGGGGGGGGGGGGGGGGGGGGGCAGGAGGCGCTGCTACTCCATCTTGAAGCCTGTATAGAACCAGTCATGTGATGGGGGGAAAAGAAAGTCATGCAGCAGTGGAACCCAGCCAGCTGGCAGCCGAAGCTAAGATGCTCCTGGGAACTGACCTGCGACCTAGCTGAAGAAGCTGACTTGTACCTGCAATTGCTACATTTGTATAATTTTACAGTGTACCCCATTGTCTGCTAAAACCTCTCTTGCCATGGGAACTGGAATGTAAGGGGTGGTTTCGAAAAAGAATATTAAGTCTGAGAAAGTCTAAATTTTAGGAGGTACCATGACCTAACCTCCTCCCTTGCCCAATCAGAAATTAGGGAACCTTTCACTTGCATCATTTATGGGTGGTACATTGACCCGAAAACAGTATAATTACCCTAGGTTTAGCTAGAGAAATTGTCCGACTTGTCCGAATAGCTGACCTGTCACTGACCCAATGAACTCTATAGGTGATTGATACAGAGAGCTGCGGAGCACTCTGTCCGTAAATTCCACAGACTCAGTCGGAGTTTGAGAAACCTTAAGTGCTGGCAAAGCACTTTACAGGGAGATTTGAGAACCCAAATCGGGGTTATTGGCAGATTCCTTGCAGAGAGGGGGTAGCGCAGGCGTTGCATCCGAAGCTGCAGGTGTTGGTCGTACCCTTTGGTGAGCCCAGTCCTCATCCTGTCCTGACTGTCCATGAGCTGTTAATGCTCGCCTACTGGCAGCCTAAGTCCTTGAGGGTCCTTTCCCGCCTTTTCCAACCGAACCGTGGCCAGGGTCGGTCTACCTTCTGTCCTAGGTAAATATAAAACTCTGCATGGGTGTTTGTCTAGCTTAAACTTCTTTCCCTTTTCCCGAATAAAGCAAAATTGCCTATTGTCCTTTACTCTTTCTCTACAATAAGATTTTCGTGCAAACTGGTGTAATAGTATGTTCCATTCTCTCCCTACCCTTAGTATAATACTGAATCCTATGCATATATAGATTGTTCCCTCTTTTCCCTCCCTGTGAATAAGAACATCTGGACAAATCAAATTAAAGTTTTGTTTTCTTATAGACGGTTAGTGATAATCGAAAGTCTGCTTTGACTAGTATGTTCCCTTTTCTCATCCGCCTTTAGTGAAGTTAAGAAAGTCTGCTGATCTAAATTTAGCGTGTTCCTTATTTTTCCCCTATTTTTCCCCTTCCTTTTTTTTAACCGATTTCCAAATGTTTCTTACTTTAATTCATAGTTATACTATCTTCCTAATCTTAGTAATAGACAGTTTGATCTGTGTAAACTTGGGGCTCATGGCAATTGAAGAAGGAGAACTAGACAAAGGTTTTTAAAACGTCTTGCGTTTGTGGTTATTATAAAGTATAACCGTTATTTCACATGTTGTATGTTATTTGGTGTTGTCTACCTACTCACAAACTAGCTCCTGATCCATTGTGATCTTAGGTACCTGTTACAAGGATTGGTAAGTCAGGTACACGGTAATAGAAAGGAGGAAACATTTGCTGATATCAGTGTGTAGGTTACCTGATTGAAGTATATATGAAAAGTATTTTTATGGGCCAGAGTGTGCACTTGTGTTTGGTTAGGTGACCTGTGCGCTCTATCAGTAATTTTCTGGTAGCAGTAGTATGGTTAGGACTAGTTAAAATAGGTAGATAGGTTATTTGTTGATAGACTGTGAAAATTTAAATTTGCTGCTAAAATATTTTTCCTTTGCAAACCTGATCGATGAAATGTAAAAGTATTATTTTGAAATGCTATGAAATGATGACGGAGTTTTAGCATTTCCTTTAGATGGTACCTTTAATGGTAGAATTTTGTTTAATTTGAGGACCCAAAGTAATGTCTTACACCCCAGACCAAGACTGACACAATACGAGGCCCTAGAGGAATGGGAGATTGAGGCCTTTGAGAGAGACAGACCCAGAATGGATAAAGGTTTAGCGAAATTTTATCCGAAGAATCAGAGGGAGACCCGAGAGAAAAAATTGAAGCAGTGGAGACAGAATAAGATAGTAGAAGGACTTTTTCCAGTACCTGCTGTAGACGAACCCATAGGAGGGAAAAGGACAGAGAAAACCCAACACTTGCGGGTGATTCGGAAGATGAATATTTGGAGGATTTATTAATGAAAAATCCACCGCCATATGATGAGGAATCTAGGTCCTTGAGTTCAAAAAATCCATTCTTTAGGCCTTCCAGCAATAGAAGAGCCAGTGCATCTGATACGGCAGGAACAGGTTATAGGTCTAGTGGTAATGAGGGAATGAGCATGCCCGATACAACTGTTCCAGGTTATAGACCGTCCTGTGGTGAGGGACCAAGTATGACCATTCCAACTGCCCCGAATCTTTATCCACCTTTAATTCTACAAGTAGTACATGAAACCTCTATGGAAAAAGTTTTACAGGATCGAGAAAGAGAAGCCTTAGCTAAGCAGAGAAGTGAGCTCATTCAGAAAATAGCCCAGTTGAATTCAAGTCCTGAAGCCCTGACAATTCCAGTAACTATTGGCCCAGTTGTTATGGGGATAGACAGACTAGTCCAAGGACTCCAGTTATTACTCCAGCTGTAGTACAGCCAAGAAAAGAGCCCTTAATAGTTGATGACCAGACAAGTGAATGTGAATCTGTAATTTCCCTAATGGATTTGCCCATAAGGGAACCGGAAGGCAGTGCACCAAGGTAGAACACTCGGACTGGTGCAAGAGAAGTCCTGATAGAAACAGCTTCAGGTACTCAAAGTGCCACGGTAGTGACTCCGGAAGAAATAGATCGATGGACCCGAGAATTAGAAAAAGAAAATCCTCAGCCGAAATCATTAGATATTTACAAATTAAGAATAGAATTGGAAGAACTGATGGCTGGAAATGTGAGATTAGATAGGCTAAACACCCTTAGTGAGGAAGAGCTACTGTTCATCTGTAAAAGTATTACCAGAAATACCAGAGTGTTCCATGAGAAACTGATGGACTCCGCAGCTAATATGGGAATAGATGTCAGCAAATCCAAGGTATTGCAGAAACCATACAGAGCAGAATTTTCTGACAAAGACTTAGAAAACATGAACGTGTCAGGTAAAAAGGTGCAGATAAGAGAATTGCTGAACCAGTTACAGAAATGGGTAGACCTAGAAAAATGGAAAACGAGGAAGGAAAAGGAAGACAGTAGGTCCAGACACTTTTCCTCTGAATATGTTTTAAAAGAAGCTGACAAGGCTGAAACATTGTATCCCATGAGAGAAGTGCCAGGTGGAAAATATGTACATGTTCCATGGTCCCGACAGGATATTGTGTCATTCACAAATGATTTCCCAAAATTACGAGAAAAACCTGTGGAATGGTACAGGCAGGTTGAGAGGTTTATTAAGGTTCAAAAATGTCTCCTGAAAGATTTAGATGGGTTCTTCGACATTGTAGTTCCCGTAGATTTATGGACAGATTGCAAAATTGCTGTCGATTGGTCCAGTGAGGAGTATGCCAGAGGCCCAAGGACAACATCCCCCTCAGCGGAGGTAATGAGAATGTATGACCAGGTAATACTGTATTTAAAAGGAAAAGTGCCTGCTAAAGAAACTGATTGGACCCACATATATAGAACTACCCAAAATCGTGATGAAACTGTACATTCATACTATGAACGACTGTTACAGGTGTTCAAAACGTACAGTGGACTAGATAACATTGTGATGAAGGACATGACCCATTTCATTTATCGATTCGTGTTAGGGTTAAGACCTGAAATTTCACAGTGGATTAAAGACAATAAAATCTGTTGGCAAGCAAAACCTATAGATGAGGTCCTGAAATACGCCAAGTATTGTGAAGATGAGCTGGAAAATAAGCGGAAAGAATTAAAAGAAAAGGTTATGTGGGCACAAGTGAAACTAGCAGAGCAACAAGAAAAGCAGTTAAGTAAAATGAATAATAATACCCAGAATCAAGGCCCTGGGGGTGGAGGGAAGCCCAGAGTCAAAATGAGCCGAGAGGAGGCCAATAAGAAGTTCCCCGGTCAGGGGAGCGGACAGATAGGGCACTGGAGAGATGAGTGTCCAGCGGTACAGAATGGTAACGTGCCCAATAATGATTTGAATCCAAAGGTGCAGAAAGAGGGGCCACGAAAGACACAGCAACAGGTAAAGCAGCAACAGTTGCCTCGTGCACCTAGGCCAAACTATAGGAATAGAGCACAACAGAGTGAGGAAGCAGAGGTTTGGGAAGGAAGGGAGGATAGAAATGCAGCAACTTCGCAATTCCTGTTGAATGATACATTCCTCTGTGATGAACCTTACTGATGGTGCCGGTGGGGACGGGGGGGGGGGGGGGGGGGGGATGTGGACGAGGAGTGCGTGCTTGGCTCCTCCTTGCCGGCACACCAGTCAGGGCCATACATTGAAGGAAAGGTTGAAGGAAATGACGTCACCTTTCTGTTGGATACTGGTGCTACCCATTCCACTGTGAGAACAGCAGATGTCCCAAACCTACCCCTCTCGGGAGAAGCAATCCAAGTAGTGGGTGTTTCTAATCAGTTAATTAGTACCCAGTAACCGAGCCCATGGAGATCACAATAGGGAACTTCAAAGAGATGCACAGATTTGTAGTCTGTGACTCCAGTCCTGTGAACCTATTAGAACGTGATTTGTTGTGCAAAATTAATTGTACCATCTTTTGCACACCAAAAGGCGTTGAAATTCAGACCCCAGACGAAGATGGAATTTACAAATTAATGTTAATAAGGCCTGACTCAGAAATTAAAAGACTGACAATACAAGACTTACCTGAAGAACTCCAACAGACAGTGAAATCAGAAGTGTGGGATTTTACTGAAAAGGATGTAGGATTAATGGCAAATGTTGACCCAATTAAAATAGCCATAAAAGAAGAAGATGCATTTTACCCAAATACCAAACAGTACAAAATGAGTGCAGAAGTAAAGGCAGGGGTTGCCATCGAAATAAAAAGATAATTGGAAGCAAACATCATACAGGAGGTAATGAACAGTCCTTGTAATTCCCCCATAATTGGAATCAAGAAACCGAGTGGTAAGTACAGGGTAGTGCAGGACCTGCGCAAGGTAAACCAAATAGTCGTTCCTTGCTGTCCTATTGTACCAAATCCTGCCGTGATATTGTAGCAAATTTCATGGAATGCTTAATGGTTCACTGTCATTGTCCTATGTTACGCATTCTTTTCGATCCCATTGCATTCAGACAGCAAATTCCTTATCTCATTTGAATTCGACAGTCATGTCTACGTCTGGAATCGTGTCCCTCAGGGGTACACAGAGAGTCCTTCAATCTTTAATCAGATTCTGAAAAAATGTCTTGAATCTTTGGTCTTACCTAGAGAATCAGTCCTGGTGCAATACATAGACGACCTCTTGGTGGGGTCCAAAAGTCGGAACGACTGTGTTGTTGACACCATTGCCTTACTGAACCACTTAGGTGAAGGAGGGCATAAAGTATCACGAGACAAATTGCAGTTCTGTACCTCTTCCGTAAAGTATCTGGGGCACCAGATAGAGAAAGGTATCAGGAAAGTAACCACAGAAAGAATCAGAATATTGTACACAGTGGATTGTGGGATTTGCAGTTCTAGCAAAGCCATTGATAAAAAATGACAAAGAAAGGAGCAAAGGGCCCAGTGGAATGGGATGAGGAAAGCATGTCTGCTTTTACCAAATTACGACACTGTCTGTGTACAGCTCCTGCATAAGGAATGCCCGATTACTCAAAAGAATTTGCATTGTTTTGTGACACACGAGACAATTGTGCACTATCAGTCCTGACCCAAGCGCATGGTTTGACTAGACGTCCTGTGGCATATTTTTCTGCTACTTTAGAGCCAGTGGCTGCTGGATTGCCTGGATGTCTGAAAGCAGTAGCTGCAACTTGCATGAGTCTTGAGCAGAGTGAATCCATCATTATGGGACATCCTGTAACTGTGTATGTTCCACATGCAGTTGTAATCTTACTGCCCCGAACTAAAACCCAGTATCTCACACCTAGGGGCTTATTAGGATAGTGGTTTTTCCGCATCCTCTGGGCCGGCGGAAGCCACCGCCGGCCCGGAGGATGCGGAAACACCGCTGCGGACCCACCAAAGACCCACCGCCACATTAGGATGGCTGGTGGGTCCTGGTTTCAGTCCGCTGCTTTTCCGCCGCGGTTGGCTTACAACCGCGGCGGAAAAGCTCTAATATGGAGGCGGTGTCCCTCAGACACCGCCTGCCATATTAGGATGGATTAGAAAACATGCTTTTCCGCGGCGGCTTTTCCGCCGTGGAATAGCATGTGGTACTTCACTGCAGGGGCCCGTTGCGGGGACCCTGGGTAAAGAGGAGGTGGGGGTGCACATGGGGGGTACCTATGGTACCCCCCAGCATTTGTGTGCAGAAATCGGCAGGCACCGCACGGTGCCTGCCGCTTTCTGCACACAAATGCAATGTGTGCATTTTTACCATTGCAGCGGTTGCAGCTTGAAGCTGCAGCCGCCGCAATGGTAAACATAGAGGATGTGACCGCCAGGGTGGCGGTCACATCCTAATTGCACAGGAGGGACCTCCGCAGGCCATGAGGAGGTTCCCTCCTACTCTGGGGTCGCGGACGGACGCAAGTCCGTCCGCGATCCTAATGGGCCCCCTAGTCGGCTGACTAAGTATGAAAGAATTCTGGTGGGTGCAGCAAATGTGACCATTGCTAGATGTAACATATTGAATCCAGCTACCCTATTACCAGATTCCCTCATTGCAGAAGTGAAAGGAGAGGTCGAGCATGATTGCATTGACCTGACCGAGTTCAATACAAAACCACGCCAAGACATTAAAGAAATGCCTTTGCCTGTTGAAGATTACGAACTGTTTGTAGATGGCTCGTGTCTAAGACATGAGGATGGAGGCCTAAGTGCTGCTTACGCAGTGTGCACATGAGAACGTGCAGTAGAAGCATCCTATTTGTTTGGAGTCAAGTCTGCACAAGTAGCCGAATTAATTGCCTTGACAAGAGCCTGTAAAGTTGGGAAAAATAAGAGGACAACCATATATACGGATAGCCAGTACGGCTATGGGGTTGTGCATGACTTCGGCCAATTGTGGCTGCAAAGAGAGTTCCTGACTTCTTCAGGTACTGCTATCAGAAATGGAAAAGTTGTACAGGAGCTACTGGAGGCAATCCACTTACCAAAAGAATTGGCAGTGGTCAAGTGTGCTGCTCACAAATCTGGCAATGACTATGTGACAGCAGGTAATCGATATGCTGACCAACTAGCCCAATATTGTGCAAGGTATCAAATGTCAGTCAATATCAAGTTGGGGGGATATGGAAACAGCTGCCAACTTATGGTGTTTGAGGATGTACAATCATGGCAAGAACTGAAAGATTTGCAAAACGCAGCAGGACCAAAGGAAAAGAGAAGGTGGAGAAAGTCTGGTTGTCAGGAAAGGAGTGAGGATGGTGTTATGGTTTACACTGATGGTATGCCTGTATTGCCTGACAGCTTGTTTGTTCCTATGGCCCGGCTAATACATGGAGATGGATATATAGGCAGGGATGCTATGGTTCGTGTCTTTAAACAGACATGGTACAATTCGAAATTCAGGAACATTGCAGAGGCACTCTGCCAGAGGTGCTTAACTTGTCAGCAGTTTAATCCTGGAAAGAAAACAGTAGTTTTACCAGGAAAAGCAGAAGGTCCCTTTGTCAGATTACAAATTGACTTTATACAGTTACCCCTCTGTAAAGGAATGAAGTACGTCCTTGTCATTGTCAGCCAATTTTCAAAATGGATAGAAGCTTATCCTGCAAAGAAAAATGATGGCATTACTGTAGCCAAGTTGTTACTAGGGGAATTGATACCTAGGTTCGGTTTTCCAGTTACAATTGAATCAGACAGAGATGGGCATTTTCACAATGAAGTAATAGGCCAGCTCTGTGAAGCATTCAAGATTACCCAAAAATTGCACTGTGCATATCGCCCAGAGGCTTCTGGAGTGGTAGAACAACTGAATGGCACTATCAAGTCAAGATTAGGAAAAATGTGGGAGTCTACTGGAATGAATTGGATAGACACTTTGCCCCTTGACCTGATGGGAATCAGAAGTATTCCAGATCGGAAGACAGGCCTGAGCCCTCATGAGATACTGATGGGAAGAGTAATGCGACAAGCATGGGTACCAGGACACAAACTGCTAAGCATTTCTGATGATTTGGTGCTAGAGTACTGCAAGCAACGGGGTGACCAAGTGCGTTCTATCTCTCACCAGATTGGGGAAGACGCCGTCGCCAGGCCAGCCACTTCTGCCCATAATCTGAACCAAGGGGATTGGGTTGTGCTAAAGAAACACACCCGGTCGAGTTGCCTTGCACCGAAGTGGGGAAAACTGAGACAAGTGATTATTGTTACCACAACAGCGGTGAAGTGTGCAGGTGTGCCAAAGTGGATCCATGCCAGTCATACGAAAAGAGTGACTGAAGACGAAGAAACTGAGGCTGAAGGTTGTGCAGCTGAGGGGTCTCCTGACGTTGGTCCTGAAGTAGCTGATGACGAACAACCGAGCACCTGTCAAGATGAATGGGTCCCAGTAATCGACATGACATTTGATCCCATAAGAACCAAAAGACAAACCTACTTAGATAGAGAGTGGGATAGTGAAGACGAGACAGGATTAGAAAGAGATAATCAGATCATCGAGATCCATGTCAAATCAGATAATGAGGAAGGTCAGATAGGGACAGAACAGGTTACCGACACACCTCCAAGAACTCCTGAAATTGAAAAGGGCCAAATAGAAAATAGGGCAAAGGTTCAAGCGGAAGAAAATAAATAGTTTGAAGTGCTTGAACAGGATCAGATAGAAATAGATAAAAGTGTTCAGGAAGAAGAAACTGAAATAAAACAAAGCCAAATCCAACATACACCTGAACCAGGCCAGCTTAGTGACTAGGCAGAAGAAACAGACCCAAGGTCTGGAACTAGTCAGACAGATAGGGAACAAGAAAACATCGAAGCAGATTTGCCACAACTGAACGAAAATAAAAGATCACTAGAAGAAAGCCCAGTAACAGTGCCAGTCAAAAGATTCAAGAAAAAGAAAAGTGAACTAAGATTCATCTAAAGACTGAGACTAAGACTAAAAACTGTAGAGGAAAAGCTTGAGGAAAGGAAACCGGCTTCTAGAGAAAGGGAGAAATCTGGAACCAAACCTAAGAGAAGAAGTGCCAGAGTAAAAAAGACAAAACAGTAAATATCAGGATCCTGAATGGACTTTTCTGGTATTGGAAGAATTCGAAGATCTTGATATAAGTGACGAAAGTGATGAAGAGGTGATTGCTAATCAGAGTACTGAAGAAGAAGAGCCAACCTGAAGTTGCTTGGTGTAAGAAAACTTGTATAAAGTTACAAAGAGGGGTTGGAAAACTTCTTTTGAGCCAAAATGTCTGATTCTAGTGTAAATGGAAGACCTAGGCGTAATTGTTGTAATACAGGTTGTCAAATATGTGTATGTAGTATAGCACTAATTCTAATACTCTGGATAGGACTGACTATAACAATTCCTTCTATGATGAGCGAAAACCCAAGTCTGTACCCCAATAATAACTTACCGGACGACACTGTAGAATCACATACTAGAAATACACCACAAAGCATAGACGCACTAGACAAACCACTTAGCCTGAAACAGACAAAACTAGATATAGAAGCATCAGATGAGGAAGACTTGCACTTTAACAAAATCCGGAACAAAACTATTTAAATGTTTTTGCAAACCTATTAGTACATTAAGTAGAGACAATGGAGATAGATGACTTACGTCAGCATGAAGCTACCCACTTCAGTAGCTGAAGGCGTGACTTACCACCACTTACCCTTGACCTATGGAATTTCCTGTAGTATACTGACTAGCTTATTTTACAGAAGAGGACCGTTACAGTATTACTACTCAAACCTTGACGTGACATTTTCTGACCTTCCTGTTCGAAGAAACCTGAATCCTGTACATACGACTAGAGATGCAGCTAAATATATGGGTGATTATTTTCTAACTGTAGGAAAAATTAGCATAGATGACGCACACAAGAATAACCTGACTTGTTCTCTACATGAAAAGGAGAAAGAATTTCTAGATATGGCAGAGAAGAGAAGAGAAAGCTTCCAAAGGAAAGCCGAAGATAAAACTCAGAAAGTTCCTAAATGGGCAGAAAATATAGAAAGTATCTCAAATGGTAGAGCAAATGCTGCCTTGTTGCTGGATTTCGAAAAGGGGAAGCTTTGTCTTCACAGAGAAATGACTAGTTACTATAATAACATTCATTGGTTCCAGTGAGTGTGAACATAATTATAAGGTAATTGGGGGTTGAGGATTCAAAGATGGGTCAGAGCCAGTGTTTCCTGGAATTTATTTTATATGCGGAAACAAGGCTTATTTCAAATTACCGGACCATTGGTACGGAAGCTGTTACTTTAGTATTGTCTTTCCAAAGATATACCATGTGGGGGAAAGCACTGGAAGTATTGAAAAGACTAACAAATTAGCACGCACAAAAAGAGAGAGTGCTGGAGAAATAGTGGGAGATATTTTTAGTGCATTGATACCTGCAGTGGGAGTGACTCTGAATACACACAGAATTTGCAAATTGTCAACAGTAGTGGATCGGTTATCTACTGACACTGCTGGAGGTTTCCTGATGGTCAATACCGAAATGGTTGCGATCAGATCTATGGTTTTACAAAACAGGCTTGCTCTTGACACCTTATTAGCGAAAGAGGGCGGAGTCTGTAGAATATTGAAAGCGCAACACTGTTGCACTTACATACCTGACAAGAGTGTTGAGCTCAAAAGGTATGTGAGGAATATTACAAATTTGGAAAAAGAGCTCAAACCACTGGAAGTTGTCAATGCCTGGAAGAGACTAACTGATGGTCTCTCCTCTGTAGGTCATTGGTTTACTAACGTAGGAAAAAGTCTTTTGAGTAAAATACTATTGCCTATCAAGGGTATAAGTATAGTAGTGTTTGTCATATTCATTTGTTGTAAATGTCGCAAACATCAGAAAAGGTATACTGTGAATAAGAGAGGAAAGGAAAAGAAATGTGGATGAATTGGAACTGGAGGGACTGAATAATCAAATTTATAAAAGGATGAAAAATTCTCACCCTAATAAAGAAACGAAAGAAAAGATGAATCGAATGATTGAGGAGATTGAATTGGGAAATCTGTGACAAGTTGGCATCTGGTTCCATTTATAGTGATGATAGTAAATATCAGAGGGGATTGATGGAGTAAGTATTCGCATGTGACGCGACTTGCTTGTATCAAGAACCTCAAATAACATTAATAAGTTAATTCAACATGTTTGTCTTACTAATATTGCACTTTTACACTACACGGGGGGGTCCCAGAGACGCTTGCCTATGTGTTTACTAAAAGGTAACAAAGCTTGTTTCTAATATGGTTGCTGCTTTGCGGGAATCTAGTCTGCGCATGCGTCGGTCATACCCATGTGATGTGACGCACTCGCAGTTCTGGAGGGAACTTGTTGCTCATGCGCAGTATTGCTAAAATGGCCGCTTTGTTTTTCACATGCTCCGCGCTTGCACTGCTGCTTTTGCAAAGTCGTTTGTTCTGCTTAACTCCTAATGCTATAGTTATTATAAAGTAAGGGATGTAGTATAGTGGGAAAACACAAGGAAAGTCCCTGGGTTATGTACTCACTTTGGAACCCAAGTCTAGTTCACATGTACCAAAAAGCTGTGCCCCAGTCCTAAAATCTACATTCAAAATAACACTATAATACACCAAATTTATATAAATTCTAAAACAGAAATGTAAGAATAAGAAATTAAGAACCTTAGATGTTGTTGTTTTATCAAATAAGTGTACAGTTTATTACAATATTCACAAGGTTAAAAACAATCATATGCACAGATAAAAATTAATAAAATATCACAATTAAGATAAAAACAATGAGTTTCAGGAGTCACAGTTTGTTTTCGTTGTCGACGCTGCGTTTCGGTGAGTCTGTGATACCACCTTCCTCAGGACAAACAAATTTCTATAAAAAGACATTATAATTAGAGGACATCCAGTTTTGTGCATATCGAGCGTCTAGGGCTCTCTTTTTTTCAGACAAACATTAGTCCAGACATATTTTAACCTTCTATCTTTAGTGAACAACAGGTTAAAGCACCATGGTACTTGGTGCAAATATCAATTACATAATAAGGTTCAGAAAGGTGTATTAATAGGAGCAAATTGGTACAAAGAACTATAACTATGGACTCCATAGTACTGTTGGCTAAGCAACACGTGTATAAGGCTACTTCTAATTGAGAATAGGTCTGAAGTATACCTGTGTGGGAATTCTTGAAAGTCCTCTGCTGATCAATTGCGAGGAACATAAGTACTTCATTTTTAATCGGTGGCACCCCTCCGGCAACCTCTACAATACAGAGCTTTGAATTTAAACAGGTAAACCAGAGAAGTTTAGGAATTCCCGTCTAGATAAGAGCACTTCTGAAAATAAAAAGTACCGGATAAAAATGAAGTACTTATGTTTATTATATTCCATTATAGAAATAGCACCCTGTAATTTAAGAAACAGGAAGCCATTTTCGCCAAATTGATACATGAGAAGTTCCTCGCAATTGATCAGCAGAGGACTTTCAAGAATTCCCACACAGGTATACTTCAGACCTATTCTCAATTAGAAGTAGCCTAATACACAATAGATTGATATTTGCACCAAGTACCATGGTGCTTTAACCTGTTGTTCACTAAAGATAGAAGGTTAAAATATGTCTGGACTAATGTTTGTCTGAAAAAAAGAGAGCCCTAGACGCTCGATATGCACAAAACTGGATGTCCTCTAATTATAATGTCTTTTTATAGAAATTTGTTTGTCCTGAGGAAGGTGGTATCACAGACTCACCGAAACGCAGCGTCGACAACGAAAACAAACTGTGACTCCTGAAACTCATTGTTTTTATCTTAATTGTGATATTTTATTAATTTTTATCTGTGCATATGATTGTTTTTAACCTTGTGAATATTGTAATAAACTGTACACTTATTTGATAAAACAACAACATCTAAGGTTCTTAATTTCTTATTCTCACATTTCTGTTTTAGAATTTATATAAATTTGGTGTATTATAGTGTTATTTTGAATGTAGATTTTAGGACTGGGGCACAGCTTTTTGGTACATGTGAACTAGACTTGGGTTCCAAAGTGAGTACATAACCCAGGGACTTTCCTTGTGTTTTCCCACTGATTCCTCCTTGTCCCTTATACTCATAGAAAGGAGGCCTCCCTTTTCTTTCTTTTACTTGTAATTAAGGGATGTAGTATAGCCATTCACAGTATACAGTGTATTCAAGTTTTCCTGTGTTTCTAAATTGTTTTTGCTCACTTTCCATGTATCATCCTCGGGGTGGGTATGGGGGGGCCCGAGAGGCACTGCTACTCCATCTTGAAGCCTGTATAGAACCAGTCATGTGATGGGGGGAAAAGAAAGTCATGCAGCAGTGGAACCCAGCCAGCTGGCAGCCGAAGCGAAGATGCTTTTGGGAACTGACCTGCGACCTAGCTGAAGAAGCTGATAATTTTACAGTGTACCCCATTGTCTGCTAAAACCTCTCTTGCCATGGGAACTGGAATGTAAGGGGTGGATTCGAAAATGAATATTAAGTCTGAGAGAGTCTAAATTTTAGGAGGTACCATGACCTAACCTCCTCCCTTGTCCAATCAGAAATTAGGGAACCTTTCACTTGCAACATTTGTGGGTGGTACATTGACCCGAAAACAGTATAATTACCCTAGGTTTAGCTAGAGAAATTGTCCGACTTGTCCGAATAGCTGACCTGTCACTGACCCAACGAACTCTATAGGTGATTGATACAGAGAGCTGCGGAGTACTCTGTCCGTAAATTCCACAGACTCAGTCGGAGTTTGAGAAACCTTAAGTGCTGGCAAGCACTTTGCTGGGAGATTTGAGTACCCAAATCGGGGTTATTGGCTGATTCCTTGCAGAGAGGGGGTAGCGCAGGCGTTGCATCTGAAGCTGCAGGTGTTGGTCGTACCCTTTGGTGAGCCTAGTCCTGATCCTAATCCTGAGGTTATCCTGTCCTGACTGTCCATGAGCTGTACCTGCTATCAGCGTGTAGGTTACCTGATTGAAGTATATATGAAAAGTATTTTTATGGGCAGAGTGTGCACTTGTGTTTGGTTAGGTGACCTGCATGCTCTATCACAGACCATCACCAAATTGAAAAAGGGTTGGTCATCAATAAGTCATGGTTGGACTGCCTTGATAAAATTAAGACGATGCTCCTTCCCATTACTAATTTTTATCATTTGATGATATCTATAAAAATTTCTGGTAATATTTCGTAGCCATCGAAAAGCTTCCATCATTCTTCTCTGGATTAGGAAATATTCTTGTATATCTTTACAACACGTGGGGCTATATAAACCTCTGAGATTTCACCCTTTATCATATTTGGCATTAAGCAGTGTCAAGGTTGCTTTTGTGCTCATCCTGACTCGCAACCTAGATTGTGGTATTGTTTTTATCTCCCATTTTCTCATCAGCAAGTTCTTTATATGTTTAGTTCTCCTAAGTATTGGAGACCCTCTCTTATCCTACTCTTGCTGTTATACATGCCATTTCCGACTGCTCATCCATAATCTTACTCTGTTCAAAGTCCTATTTGTTGTAATAAATGGCTTTTAAAGAAAGGTACATCACTATTTTGGCGGGATTGGTACAGCAAAAAAGTGCTCACAAATTCTCGACTGCTTCTTCATACAAGTGCAGTTCTTTCTGATTTTTACACAGAAATACGGACAGAAAACAATGAGTCTGCTGTCTACATTTATTTTCAAAAACTGAAAAAATACAATAAATACTGATAAAATGGCCCAAAAATAAATATGGATACAGACAGCAATGTTAATAAACAAATACCATAAAACTGGAGACTTAATTATACTCCCAAAAACACCCCAAAAAAACTCAAGCACATTTCAGTCTTAGTACATAAATCACCAATGCTAGTTCTGACATACATCTCACAGTCACCAGCACATACACTAGCACAATTGCGCGCGCGCACACACACACACAAATCATAGCCCTCTGTAAATCAAATTCATAACACTATACTAATCCTATTCCAGTAATACAACCACACAACCCTTTCACAGCTCTCATGATTTGTACAAATTAACTATGTGATCCATCACAGACCCCTTTTGGTGACCCGCAGCCACCAGCACAACTACAACAGCCCCAGTACAAGTGCCACAGTCCAGTGTTCATGCCTCATCCATCCCAGCATCTCTTCCCAGACCCCATTACATGTGTCAGAGTTGGAAGTACATGCCTCTCATTGTACGTCAGTAATATCATCACAGGCCACAGGCCTCGTCCATCACAACCCCCAGTACAAATGCCAGAGTTCTGTGTACCTGACCTCACACGTATCTCAACACAGACCCCTCAGCCCATAACAGCTCCCCCCATAGAAGCATGAACGTTCCAAGTACTTGTTCGATCACAGACATGCATACCGTCACAGACAACTTCAGCTCACCACAGCCCAAGTATGTGATCCGTCACACCTGTGCATGCCATCACAGACCCCCTCAGCCAACCATAAGCATCAGAGTACAGTGTACATATCCTGCCCAGACCCCTTCAGCTACGATAGCCCCCAGAGCAAACGTCAGTCTAAAACTCAAGCCCCTTTTCAATGAACATCATGTATCCAAAACAGACCCCTCTAGTCCACCACCGCCGCTTGTAGAAGCAGTGGAGTTCCAAGTACATGCGCCAGCAAACACACACACGCCGTCGCAGACACCTTCACTACGGTTACCAGGTGTATCCATGCCATTATTAACACTGTTTCCTACTCCTAGGATGTTCTTAAACACCTTAATGCATTTTGGGAAAGCGTTTCCTCTCAAGAAACTTTACTAACACAGATGAAAGGAAAATGCTACTTACCAGTATGCATCTGTTCTTGGCATGTAGAGCTGCAGAGTTACACACTGTGCAACGATCGCCACCTAGTGTTGGGCGCGGATGTTTGCAGTTTGTTGTTGTCCTGAAAAGTTCTTTGGAAGTCACGAGATAGGGGACTCCTCCTTTGGACCACATTGCGCATGGGCATCGGCTCCATCCTCAGATTGTTTTTCGCCATTAGGGCAATGATGGAGCTTTGCAAGAAAAGGAAGGATGTCCATGTAAGCTGTATCTAATTAAGATAATACTGGAACAGACAAGGGTAGCTGGGGAGAAGGGTGGGCGTGTGTAACTCTGCAGCTCTACATACCAAGAACAGATGCATCCTGGTAAGTAGCATTTTCTGTTCGAGGCATATGAGCTGCAGATAACACACTATGTATAGATTGTATAGCAGTACCCACTCTTAGCGGCAACCACCCTTATCTGTTGCAGCAGTTTGAAATAATGTTTTGAGAACAGCCTGGCCCACATTAGCTTGTTGTTTGGTTTGCACATCTACACAATAGTGTTTTGTGAATGTGTGCGGTGTAGACCATGTAGCTGCTCTGCAGATGTCATCTAGGGGAATGTTCCCTAAAAAATGCCATTGAAGCCCCTATTTTTCTTGTAGAATGGGCTTTAGGTGGAACAGATAACGTACGTTTAGCTTTGTGGTAACAAATCTGTATGCATTTGACAATCCATCTAGCTATCCCAGATTTTGAAATGGGATTACCCTTGTGCGGTGGTGAGAAAGACACAAAAAGTGGTTTTGTCTTACGAAAGGGTTGTGTTCTCTCGATGTAGTATAGCAATGCTCTTTTGACATCTATGAAGCGCTCTTTCTGCTACGGTCTGTGGCTGCGAGAAGAAAACTGGCAGTTACACAGACTGGTTGAGGTGGAAGGGAGAAATGACTGAGCAGGAATTTTGGATTAGTACGTAGAACAAACTTATTAAGATGCATTTGCAAAAAGGGTTCTTTAATAGTTAGTGCTTGTAGTTCACCAACTCTTCGCAGAGAAGTAATAGCTACTAGGAACGCAACCTTCCATGTTAAAAATTGTAGTTCACATTCATGTAATGGTTCGAAGGGAGGTACCATTAGCCGTGTGAGAACACTGTTTACATTCCACACAGGTGAAGGTGGTACTCTGGGAAGAATTATTCATTTAAGACCTTCCATAAAGGCTTTAATGGCAGGCACTTTAAACAGAGATAGATGCTGTCTGTTTTGCAGATATGCTGCTATTGCAGCAAGATGCAGTCTAATAGACGTGTAGGCGAAGTTACATCTTTGGAGGTGCAGTAAGTATCCTATGATGTGTTGAATAAACACGTCTAAGGGGTTAATATTATTATTGTGACAATATATTACAAAGCGTTTCCACTTGGCTGCATAACATGCTATAGTGGTAGGGCATCTAGCTTCTTTTATGACATTCATGCAGTCTGGAGGAAGGTACAGATATCCAAATTCTAAGACCTCAGGAGCCAAATCGCTAGGTTGAGCTGAGCTGGGTCCGGGTGTCTGATCTCTCCATGGTTCCGTGTTAAAAGGTGTGGAGACAGGTATAATTTACAGTTGTAGCAATGTTGTGTACCAAGGCTGTCTGGCACACGTTGGAGCAACTAGGATGAGGGTTAGAAAATGCTGCTGTAGTTTGCGTACTACTAGTGGCATGAGTGGTAGAGGTGGAAAAGCATACGCAAATTTGTTTGCCCAGTTCATCCATATAGCATTGCCTTTGGACAATGGGTGTGGATATCTGGCGGTGAAGCTTAGGCATTTGGCATTTTCGGGAGTGGCAAAGAGGTCTATCGGAGGTTGTCCCCACATCTGAAAGAATGGTTGAAGAAATTGCATATGAAGTTCCCACTCGTGGGTTTGTTGTGTCTGACGACTTAACAGAACTTCTATGGTGTTTTGTACTCCTGGAACATGTTGGGCTAGAAGGAATACGTTTTGAGGTATAGCCCTGCGCCATATATCCTTAGCTAGTCGAGAAAGTTGCAGGGAGTGTGTTCCGCCCTGTTTCAGAATGTAGTACATGGCTGTCATGTTGTCTGTGCGGACTAACACAGCCTTATTTGACACTTGTTTTTGGAAAGCTTTCAGTGCTAGGAATATAGCTAGTAACTCCAGGTGATTGATATGGAGTAACTTTTGTTGTGGTGTCCACCTGCCTTGCATGGTGTGTCGCAGCAGGTGCGCTCCCAAGCCGGAGAGCAATGCGTCCATTGTCAAGACTATTTGGGGAACTGGCTCTAGGAACGGTCGCCCTTTGGAATGGTTTTTGGTGTTCCACCACTGCAGAGAGCAATGAGTCAGACCGTCTAACAACACTAGGACTGTTAATTGACCTTGAGCCTGGTTCCATTGACGTGATAGGCTCTCTTGTAGAGGACGCATTTGAAGTTTTGCATGGGGCACTATGAAGATGCAAGAGGCCATCATCGCTAGGAGTTGCATGAACACTCGTGCTGGAAGGGAATGTTGTGGCTGAAACTTTGTGAGAAGAGCTTGCATGCTGGCTATTCTTACTGAGGTGGGATAAGCTAGCGCCGTTGAGGTGTTTATTGTAGCACTGAGGTACTGTTGTACTTTGGATGGTTGCAGATGAGACTTGGTGTGTTTTATTGTGAACCCCAAGTTGTGGAGCAGTTGGATCGTCGAGTTACGGGAAGACATGTATGTGCTGTCTTTGTAAATGTGCTGCCACTACTGCTAGGCACTTGGTGAATACTCTTGGTGCTGTTGTGACTCCGAATGGGAGTACTTTGAATTGATAGTGCTGCCCATCTATTACAAATCTGAGATACTTCCTGTGAGCCTTGTGAATGGGAATGTGGAAGTATGCGTCCTTGAGATCTAGAGTAGAGAGAGGAAGAACTTGTTGGAGTGTGACCATGTGAAAATGGTCTGACTGTATGTATATGTGTAGCGATCTGAGGTCTAGAATAGACCTTAGAGAGCCATGCTTTTTAGGAATAAGAAACTATAGGGAGTAAACCCCCTTGTTTTGTTGATGCAGAGGAACTGGTTCTATTGCACTTTTTTCTAGCAGAGACATTACTTCTTGTTTAAACAGTTAAAGATGTTCTTGTGACATTGGACGCTGTTTGGGTGGTATGTTTGGGGGGGGTAGATGTTAGTTCTAGACAGTAACTTGGCTGAATAATTTGTCGCACCCACCTGTCTGATGTGATGTTGATCCAGGGAGGAAGGAATTGCTGCAGTCTTCTCCCCACAGGAGTGGAATGCTGGGAGGGAAGGGGAGGAAAGTCATTGGGTAAAGGTGGGGGCAGAGCGGGAGTTATTGGTTTTGCCTCTGCCTTTGTTGTTGTTACCCCTGTACCCTCCTCTTTGGTAGCCCTTACTGTATGTGGATTGACTAGGGGTTTTGAAGGAAGCGGAGGGGCTTTCGGAGGAGTAGCCTCTTGTGTTGCCTCTGTATGATAAGCGACGAAAAGAACGTCTGGGAGCTTGCAGCTGCAAGGCTCCCATAGATTTTGCTGTGTCAGTGTCTTTTTTCATCTTTTCTAAAGACACATCAACATTAGGGCCAAATAAATGTGTCTCATCAAATGGCTGATTGAGGATGGAATTTTGTACATTGAAATACGTAACCAGGCATGTCTCCGCAAAAGGGCACTGGTATTTATTGCCCTTAAGGCAGTATCTGCAGCATCTAGGGCACAACGTATGGAAGTATTAGTAATATTTTTACCTTCCTGTAGGAGTTCATTGGTCCTATTTTTATATTTGTCTGGTAGATGCTGCATTGTGGACTCCAGCTCATTATAATGTGCCCTGTCATATCTTGCTACAATGCTTGGGTATTGGCAATGCGACAAATGTTAGCTGCCTGTGACGCTGTTCGTTTACCAGAAGCGTCAAGGAGCTTAGATTCTTTATCTGGTGGGGAGGCCTCACCTGATATTTTTGAATTAGCACGTTTTCGTACATTAGACACTACTAAAGAATCTAGTGGTGCTGGACCTTTGATATAAATAGGGTCTGTAGGGGCAGCTTTATATTTCTTCTCAATGCAAGGGTTGAGGACCTGAGCCCTGACAGGGTCTTTAAAAACCTCTGTTGCGTGCTTAATGACTCCTTTAAGCATTAGCAAAATGGCAGTAGACCTTTGTGTGTTATCAAAAGTGTCTACAAGAAAATCTTCCTCCACAGCATCAGTGTGCATGTCAACCCCAGGGTACTGGGCAGCTCTTTGGACTAGTAGGTTAAAACCTAGTGTCCTCTGGTGGGGAAGGCCTGGAAGGTTATACATCATCTTGTGTGGCTTAAGGTACATCAGGGGTGTTCTAATCATCCCAAGGATTAGGTGACTGAGGTGGACTATTGGTCCCTGCTGGGTCATGTGCACCCCCACCTGTGTTATCAGAGTCTGTATCCACATCATCATCTGGATTAGCGGATGGCGTAGGAGAATGATGTGGTGGAGGAGGTGTAGGAGGAGGAACAGTATGGGGAGGGGGTGGAGAAGGGACCCTTAATGGAGAGGTTGCAATGTCTCTTCTTTGGAGGAGGAGGAGCTGGCATTTCTAGTGGTCTCTTCTTGGAACTAAGAGCTAGTTGGCCAGTCTTAGGGTCTTTAACAAGAGTTTTTCTGGTGTAAAAAGTTCTTCTATATAGGGCAGATCCTTTGCCGTTGAAGTTTTCGGTTCTGGAGGTTTTTTTGGCACAGAGTCTGTAGATGGTCTAGAGTCTTTTGGTTTAGAAGAACAAGTTACTTACCTTCGGTAACGCTTTTTCTGGTAGATACAATATCTGCCTGTGGATTCCTCACCTTGTGAATATCCCCCTTGCGCCTGCAACGTTCGGAAAATTCTTCGTAGCACGCCGGCGTGGCCGATGTAATAGGAGCACGGCATCGCGCGCGACTCCGTCTGACGTCACCGACTCCATATAAGGCCCACGTCAGCGTGATGACGTCAGTTCCGCCCTTTTTTCCGTGCCTTCGAGGCACCCGGACGGACCAACGAGTATGTATATGTATATATATATATATATATATACATATACATATATATATATGTATATATATACACACACAATGTACACAGCACATGCAAATCAAAAGCAATTAAAGTGCAAAACTATACAAAATCAGATAAAACCATAATTACATTTGCACATAAAACCAGGTATAGCAGAGTGGACAACGGGGAGGCGGGTGGGTCAGTGAGGAATCCACAGGCAGATATTGTATCTACCAGAAAAAGCGTTACCGTTAACTTCTGATAGATACATCTGCCGTGTGGATTCCTCACCTTGTGAATAGAGTCCCACAGCAGTCCCCACTCCCGGAGGAGGGTGTCCACTCTGCTACACCAGGAAATCTTGGAGAACAGAGCGCGCGAAGTGGCCGTCCCTCCTCACCTCAGCATCCAAGCAGTAGTGCTTCGCAAAAGTGTGGAGGGAGGCCCAAGTCGCAGCCCTGCAAATGTCCTCAACAGGAACACCTCTAGACAATGCAGAAGTAGCAGACTTCGCTCTAGTTGAATGAGCTCTAATACCCTCAGGAGGGTCCTTACCCGCCAGAGAGTAGCAAATCTTGATGCAGAGAATAATCCATCTGGAAAGTGTGCGCTTGTGCACCGATCTGCCCTTCTTGCAGCCAGCAAAACCCACGAAGAGCTGATAGTCTTTAGTCCTATCAAGATAGAAACTAACCGCTCTCTTCGGGTCCAGGCGATGAAGCCTCTCCTCCTTGGAAGGGTGTGGGGGAGGATAAAAGGTATGAAGGGTAATGGATTGACCTAGGTGGAAGGGAGTAACCACCTTAGGCAGAAAAGCAGCCCTGGTCCTAAGAACCATTCTTTCAGCATGGATGGACAAAAACGGGGGCTTGGAACTAAGAGCTTGAAGCTCACTTACCCTCCTTGCCGAGGTAATTGCAACTAAGAAGACCGTCTTAAAAGAAAGAAGCCTCATTGGACACTTGTGTAAGGGTTCAAACAGCGAACCCATCAGATAGGTTAACACAAGATTCAAGTCCCAATGAGGCACAATGAAGGGAGAAGGAGGGAACCTATTAGTGAGTCCCTTCAAAAACCTCAATACCACAGGAGATTTAAAAAGAGAGGGCTGATCCGGCAAACAGAGAAATGCCGATAAGGCCGAAAGGTAACCTTTGACAGTGGCAACAGCAAACCCTTGCCATGCCAGAGAAAGAGCAAACAACAAGATATCAGATAAATGAGCCTTTAACGGGTCAACATCCCTCTCCCTACACCAAGATACAAACTTAGACCACCTATACGAATAAATGGACTTGGTGGAGTCACGCCTGGCAGAAAGTATGACATCCACCACATCGTGCGGGAGAGAGAAAGAATTCAGATTGCCCCGTTCAATCTCCAGGCACGAAGGTGTAATGTCTGGAGGTGGGGGTGTAGAACCTGCCCCTCCATCTGAGAGAGGAGGTCTGCCCTAAGAGGGAGACGGAGCGGCGGGTGAGAGGAGAGGAGGAGAAGATCTGTGTACCACACCCTTCTTGGCCAATCCGGGGCGACCAATATGACTTGGGCCCGGTCTTGGCGAATCTTCCTCAGAACCCGAGGAATCAAGGGTATGGGAGGAAACGCGTAAAGGAGCTGACCTCCCCAGCTCAACTGAAACGCGTCCCCCAATGCTCCTTGCATCGGATACTGGAGACTGCAGAATGACGGGCAGTGAGCATTCTCGCAAGTGGCGAACAGATCCACCCGAGGAGTCCCCCACATCTGAAAGATGTTGCGAACAACCTCTGGGTGAAGCCTCCACTCGTGGTCGGCAGAGAACTGCCGACTGAGAATGTCCGCACGTACGTTTAGGACTCCGGCCAGATGATTTGCCATCAGACAAATCTGGTGGTCCTGAAGGATTAGTTACTTACCTGTAATCCTAGTTCTCTTCCAGGGGTATACTCATTAAAGTCATAAGCACTGAATTATCTCCGCCCATGAGCGGGGACCCGGAACACATAAACAATATACATATATATGTGTAAATATAACCAAAAGTACAAAGTACTAAGTAATTATACACATATACATGTATAATAACCAACATATGCAGCCTAACCTAAACACATAGGCCAATCAAACCAAACCTTACACGTTCTGAAGCATGAAAATATGCTGTATATAAATGCAATAAACAGGCATGAGCCTAAAATGCATTTCATAGCCATGAAAAAACCTTTTATTTTCATCAAAGAACCTGTAGTAAACAGTTATTAGCCTAAAAGGGCTGCATATGAAAAAATGTCTGTGTAAAGAAAATCAGACTGGCACCCTGCCTTTAAGGCCCCAGAGAATCTGCACACTTTGCCTTTAAGGCTGCCAGGAGAACTCTGTTCCCATCATGCCCCATAGGTGACAGTTAGGTCAGTTCTTTTGTACGGTACAGTAAACTTTAGCAGGAATCTGCACTTAAACATATTGAAAACTTTAAACCTTAATGCTACTGCTCGCCCGGGGAGGCGGGAGGGTGCTTATGACTTTAATGAGTATACCCCTGGAAGAGAACTAGGATTACAGGTAAGTAACTAATCCTTCTCTTCCAGGGGATACTCATTAATAGTCATAAGCACTGAATAGAGTAGCAAGCTCATACCCACAGAAGCGGGCGAACAGATAAAAGCATAGTCATACTTTAAAATCACAGTGTTTAACTAGTATTAGCAAACACATTTCTGAGTGATGCTTGTCCCACTTGTGCATCAGTCTGAGCATCAGAATCTAAACAGTAATGGCGTGTAAACGTATGCACTGAACGCCAAGTAGCTGCTTTACATATCTCTGACATAGCCACATTTCTAAGGAGAGCTGTGGTAGAAGCTTTTCCCCTCGTAGAATGAGCCCTAGGTCTACCTGGTAAAGACTTGTGGGCTAGCTGATAAGCCAGTAAGATGCATGACACTATCCACCTAGAAATGGATCTCTTGGATGCTGCCAACCCAGTATTTGTAGGACCATAGTTCACAAACAGACGGTCCGTCTGTCTCGAAGACTTAGTCTTATCTAAGTAAAATTTCAAAACCCTTTTTAGATCTAATGAATGCAAAGTCCGTTCTGCCGGACTTGAAGGGTTCGGAAAGAAAGTAGGCAATGTTATGGATTGGTTAATATGAAAATCCGACACCACCTTAGGTAGGAAAGCAGGATGAGTCCTGAGCACCACTCTGTTTCCATGAAAAACTGTGTATGGTTCATTGCAACACAAAGCCTGGATTTCGCTCACTCTAAGAGCAGAAGTGATGGCCACCAGGAACGCTACTTTCCACGTCAGGTGTTGCAAAGAAGCTTTATGTATCGGCTCAAATGGGGGACCCATTAATTTAGTCAATACCACATTAAGCTCCCAAGGTGGAGACGGAGACCTGACTGGAGGATAAACCTTTCTTAATCCCTCTAGAAAATCCTTCACCACAGGCATTCGAAAGAAAGATATCTGTGTTGGCGATTTTCTATAAGCAGTTATTGCAGCAAGATGGACTTTGATGGAATTAAACTGCAAACCAGATTCAGCAAGGTAAAGAAGATAAGGCAAGACCACCTGCTCTTGACCATGAATAGGGTCCAGACCCTTACTCTGACACCAAAGGTAAAAGCGTTTCCACTTAAATCCGTAGGATTGTCTCGTAGAAGGCCGCTTTGCTTCCTTAAGGATGTTCATACACTCCGGATTCAGCTGTAAGTGCCCGTACTGGATGACTTCAGGAGCCATGCTGCCAAGCGCAGGGAGGGCAGATTGGGATGAAACACTTGCCCCTTCTGCTTGGACAGAAGATCCGGGCGACACGGCAATCTCCTGTGCGGTGTTATTGACAACTGGAGGAGATCTGGGAACCACCACTGGCGTGGCCACTCTGGGCAAATCAGTATCATTCTGGAGTGAGTCTTGTACAGCCGATTGATCACTGCTGGTATCAACGGTGTCGGTGGGAAGGCGTACAGCAAATTTTGATACCAATCTATCAAAAGGGCATTCCCTTGGGACCCTTTCTGGTAGAACCTGGACGCGAAGACGGGGCATTTTGCGTTTGCCGCGTCTGCGAACAGATCTATGTCTGGTGTTCCCCAATCCTGGAAAATGCTGTGCGCGACGTCTTCGTTGAGAACCCAGTCGTGCGCTTCGACGAAGTCTCTGCTGAGGTCGTCCGCCTGTGCGTTGAGACTCCCCGGCAGGTGAATTGCTGTTATGGACAGGTCTCGCGCCAGTAACCAATGCCAGATGGTCTGGGCTTCTATGGAAAGAGTCCTGGATCTGGTACCCCCCTGTTTGTTTAAGTAATACATTGTAGTTGTATTGTCCGTTTGTACCAGGAGGGACCGAGTCTGTAGCGATGGCGCCAGGGACTTGAGAGCAAGATGGACCGCTCTGAGCTCGAGAAGATTGATGTGATATCCTTTCTCGAAGTCTGACCATTGCCCTTGTACCTGCAGAGGGCCCATATGCGCTCCCCAGCCTTGGAGAGAAGCATCTGTTATCAGAGTCTGCTTTGGTGGGTCCTGATGAAAAGGGACTCCCTTCATCACGTGTACCTTCTTCATCCACCACCGGATGGAATCTTTTGCAGACTGTTGGAGATAAATCCGGTCCTCCCAGCATCCCGTCCTCTGTTGCCATTGATCTTCTAGACACTGTTGTAGAGGACGCATCTGCAAACGTGCGTTTGGCACGATGAAAATGCACGACGCCATTGAGCCCAGGAGAGAGGACACTTGCCGAACTGTCGGACGTGCAGTTTGAAGGAGAAGCAGACACTTCGCTCTGATGGATGACCACCTCTCCTCCGAAGGACACACGTTTTCTACTTCTGTATCCAGCTGAGCACCCAGGTAGTGGATCTTCTGGGTGGGATTCATTATCGACTTCTTGTAGTTGACTTGCAGACCCAACTTGTACATGAGCTGAAGACAAATCGAAAGATGTTCTTCTAGAAGCGATGGGGATGAACTCTTCAGAAGCCAGTCGTCTAAGTACGGATATATGAATATCCGACTCTTCCGAAGACAAGCCGCCACTACAGCCATACATTTTGAAAATGTTCTGGGGGCTGATCTCAGGCCAAAAGGGAGCACTGCGTACTGATAATGACGAGCCGCCACTTGAAACCTGAGAAATTTGCGATGTTTTCTGGATACCTGAATATGAAAATACGCGTCCTTTAGATCGATGGAGCACATCCAATCCCCTTGGTGTATTTGAGGGAAGATCTGGTGAAGAGCCAGCCTTCGGAATCTCTCCTTCCGAATGAATTTGTTCAGTCGCCTCAAATCCAGAATGGGTCTGAACTCTGTGACTGGACCTTTTTTCTGCACAAGAAAGAATCGAGAGTACAGGCCTTGACCTCTCTGCTGGAAAGGGACTGGTTCTATGGCCTTCTTCTTCAGGAGAACATTCGCCTCCTGTTGCAAGCGCTTTATATTCCACTGCACCATCTTTAGAGGGCGCATGCCAGTGGGTGCCTTCTTGAACCTCAAAAGGTACCCGTTCTGAACGACATCCAACACCCATCTGTCCTTCGTGATCTGTTTCCACTCGTCCAGATAACGCACAATACTTCCTCCAACCGGAGTGGGACACGGTTGTAGAGGAAGCATCCGTTCATTGTTTCTGAGGCTGCTTGGCAGCTGATGACTGCTGCCTATTTCCATTGCCTCTGCCTCGTCCAGGCCGCCTCTGCTGGAATTGCGATCTTTGTTGATTCTGGCCTTGATTTTGCGAAGACCAATTCGTTTGTTGACTCCTTTGCTGAAAAGATCTCTTGTCATAGGGACGAAAAGTACCCCGACGTTTAAATTCTTTTTTCTTCTCAAGGCCTACGGCCTTAAGGGTGTCCAACTCCACCTTCATCTTAGACATCTCGTCATCTGCATGGGATCCAAACAGAGTTGATCCATTAAAAGGTAAATTGACCATTTTCCTCTGTGCCTCCGGCTTCAGTCCCGTAAGGCGAAGCCAGGCTGTACGTCTTGCGCAAACACCGTGTGCATAGCCATGAGCCGACAAGTCCGCAGCATCAGCCGCCGCGCTAATGCTCTGGTTAGCCACCAAACCACCTTCCTCCACTATTTCCAGGAAGTCCTTTTGATCCTCTTTAGGGAGTTTATCTGCAAAACGAGCCACTGAGTCCCAGAGCAGACGGTCATAGCGGCCCAATAGAGCAGACGCACTGGCCACTCGCATGACCGATCCTGAGGTATTGCACATCCTTCGCCCCAGGGAATCCATACTCTTACTGTCTTTTTCAGGTGGAGCAGAAGAGGTAGATGCTGCCGAATGCGCCTTTCTGACTGCCGCTACAATCAGGGAGTCTGGTGGTGGGTCAGACCGCAAAAACATTGGGTCTTCCTCTGGAGCCTTGTATTTTTTCGCAATCCTAGAAGGACCTGAGCCCACCGTGGCCGGAGTTAGAAATGTCCTCATTGCTGGTTCAATCAATCCGGGCACTAACGGTAGGAGAGGCCTGCCAGTCGTCTTGTGATGTAAGGTTTCGAAGATGACTGAGGTTGCTATCTGGGGAACTGCCATTTTGATGCTGAATTTACTCGCTCCACGACATAACACATCATTAAATGTGCTTAGATCGTCTACTGGAGACACCCTGGAAGGAGGAGTAGAAGATATAGTCGGAGAATAGTCCCTATACGAAGATCTTGACGAGGACGAAGATGATGTAGAAGATGGAGTAGGAGTTCTACGTCTTCTTTGAGGAGTTGCCGATCGTTGCCTCCTACGCTCCCTTGAACGAGATTTCTCTCTCACTAAGGATCTTGAGCGTGATCTTCTATGCAGTTCCTTCCGAGGGACTGAAGTTCTCTCCCCCATTATCGGACGCATCTTCCAGTGCCTTAAACTTTCCAACCACCTCGGTGACAAGTTAATAGGCCGCTCTGTATGCTCAGGTGAAGCTTCAGGTGACACCTGCACAATATTCAGCTCTGCGGAGGACTTCGAAGCTCTCGACGCTGCACTGTGTTCAGAGACCAATGAACCAGACGGGGTCCGCTGTCTGGGCACCAACTGTCTGTCATCTGGCACCTGCCCTGAGGACGAGCCCGAATGAGCCACCACAGAAGAGTCCTGGTGCACTATCCCTTGCCCCGCTGCAGATCCGTTGTCTTGTTGATCATGCGGGGAACCTTCCACTCCAGGTTCGGGACTTATTTCTGACCTCGACAAAGACCTAATTGAGGTCCGAGAGGCTGGACTTGATAGTCTCGACTCCGACCTATGCACAGGTGGGGGAGACCTAGACACTCCATGCTTCGAGCCCGAAGCATGCTTCGACGTCGACTTACGTCGCGATGGAGACCTTGACCTTCTCTTTTTAGGTCTCGACGTCGAATCCCTCGACGTCATCTCTCTCGACGTCGATCTTTTCCTCGACGACGTATGTCTCCCTCTCGACGTCGACCGATGACTCTTCCTCGACGTCGACCCTTTATTCTTCGACGTCGACCCTTTATCCTTCGACGTCGACCCTTTATCCTTCGACGTCGAACCTTTTTCCTTCGACGGCGAACCTTTTTCCTTCGACGTCGACACTCGATCCTTCGACGTCGGACATCTCCTGTCCCTCGACGTCGACCTCATACGATCCTTCGACGTCGAGCGTTGCACTCCCGACGTCGTCCTCACTGCAATCGACACCAATTGCCTCGACGTCGACAAGGATTTCGACGGCGACTGCCTCACCGGCGATGTCCTCGACGTCGATGGAGCTCTCTTCGACGTCGACGGTGATCTTCTCGACGTCGAGCCCACCTTTTTTGACGGTGACGCTCCCTGGAGTCGATGCTTCTTAGTTCTACCTTCAGGAGACGCTGATCTTCGACGTTTGGGCTGAGAAGAAGGCCTGGCAGATGATAATAGGCCTTTAGAACTCTTCTCACCACGGTTTTCTCTCTCCAGAAGGCCCAGCAACCTCATTTTCTCTCTTTCCTTTAAAGTTCTATTTGAAAGATTGAGGCAGTGATAACATTCTTCCACCTTATGAGAAGCTGGAAGACACACCACACAAACAGAGTGTGGGTCAGTTTTCGACATCTTCCCACAGGAAGGACATTTGTAAAATAAAGGTGGCATTCTGACTAAAAAACACCAACAGCTTAGTCAGGAAAGGGTAACAACCCACCACCAAAGATATATTTTGTCAAGAAAAGGCAAGAAAAACCAATTTCTGACAGAAAATACTTCAAAAGAGCAGAGCTCAAGTTCCAGGTTCCTCACAGAACAAGCCGGAAAAAAGAACTGACCTAACTGTCACCTGTGGGGCATGATGGGAACAGAGTTCTCCTGGAAGCCTTAAAGGCAAAGTGTGCAGATTCTCTGGGGCCTTAAAGGCAGGGTGCCAGTCTGATTTTCTGTACACAGACATTTTTTCATATGCAGCCCTTTTAGGCTAATAACTGTTTACTACAGGTTCTTTGATGAAAATAAAAGGTTTTTTCATGGCTATGAAATGCATTTTAGGCTCATGCCTGTTTATTGCATTTATATACAGCATATTTTCATGCTTCAGAACGTGTAAGGTTTGGTTTGATTGGCCTATGTGTTTAGGTTAGGCTGCATATGTTGGTTATTATACATGTATATGTGTATAATTACTTAGTACTTTTGGTTATATTTACACATATATATGTATATTGTTTATGTGTTCCGGGTCCCCGCTCATGGGCGGAGATAATTCAGTGCTTATGACTATTAATGAGTATCCCCTGGAAGAGAACCCAGGACCAGAGACGCAGAGCCTCTTTGCAAAGACACCACAACCCTACTCCTCCCTGCTTGTTGATGTACCACATCCCGGTCGTGTTGTCCGTCAGGACCTGGACCGACCGACCGCGAAGGGAAGGGAGGAATGCCTTGAGCGCCAGACGTATGGCCCGCAATTCTAGAAGGTTGATGTGAAGCAACCTTTCCTCCGGAGACCAAAGACCCTTGACCTCCAGATCCCCCAGATGAGCACCCCACCCTAGAGTGGATGCATCAGTTATCACCGTGGCCACCGATGGTGGAAGCTGAAAAGGCTTTCCTTGAGACAGATTGCCTTCCACGCCCCACCAAGACAGATCCGCCGCAGTTTCTCTGGAGATCTTCACTGACTCCCAGAGATCTCCGTTGTGTTGATACCACTGCCTGCGGAGGCACCACTGGAGTGCCCTCATGTGCCAGCGTGCATGGTTGACCAGGAGAATGCAAGAAACCATCAGACCGAGCAGGCGAAGGACCTTCAGGACCGGAACAACCGCTCCATTGTGAAATAAAGGAATAATTTCCTGAATGTCGCGAATCCTTTGCGGAGGAGGGAATGCACGACATACAGTAGTGTCCAGTACCGCACCTATGAACAGGTTGCGCTGGGAGGGCACCAGGTGAGATTTGGGCACGTTTATCGAAAAACCCAACCTGAACAACAGCTGCGATGTCTCTTGCAGGTGATGAAGCACCTTCTCGGGCGACTCCGCTTTGATCAGCCAGTCGTCCAGATACGGGAATACAGGTATCCCCGACCTCCTGAGATTTGCCGCCACCACTGCCATCACCTTGGTGAAAACTCGAGGCGCAGTAGTAAGACCAAACGGAAGGACCGCAAACTGGTAGTGTTGCGATCCCACCGTAAATCGGGGATACTTCCTGTGCGACTTCAGGATTGGGATGTGAAAATACGCATCCTGCAAGTCGATTGACACCATCCAGTCTTCTTCCAACAGCGCTTGAAGAACCTGCGCAAGAGTGAGCATTTTGAATTTCTCCTGCTTGAGATAGAGATTCAAAATCCTGAGGTCCAGGATTGGACGTAACCTGCCATCCTTCTTGGGGATCAGGAAATACCGGGAGTAGCACCCCTGACCCCTTTCCTGCTCTGGAACCACCTCTATCGCACCTTTTTTGAACAAAGCCAGGACTTCTTCCTGCAGGCGAACAAGGTGGTCCTCCGAACAAAATCCCTGGCAAGGAGGGTAATTGGGAGGGAACTCCTGGAAAGGAAGAGCATACCCATTTTCTACGAGATTGAGAACCCAAAGATCTGATGTAACCGATTCCCAATCCCGTAGAAAATGAGTAAGCCGACCCCCCACCGGAGCCACATGATCCAGAATGGCGGATCTAGGGCTGCTTTGCTGCAGAGGGAGGGGGTTGGTTATTAGAGGAAGAGGAGGAGGAGGAGGCCAGGCGTCCACGACCACGGCCCCGTTGCTTTCCTCTGTAGGTTTTATACAGAGGATTCTGACGCTGCTGCTGCTGTCCTTGGTTGTAGGGACGAAAATTGGATCTGCCAAAACCCCTGAACTTCCTAGCCGCAGAGCCCCTTGTCTGAAGGCCCAAAGACTTCGCCGTAGCCCGGCTGTCTTTGAATCTCTCCAGAGCTACGTCAGCCTTCTTGCCAAAGAGGCCTGTCCCATCAAATGGCAAGTCCAACAATGTAGACTGAACATCAGAAGACAAATCGGAGGATTTAAGCCATGCGGCCCTTCTTGTTGCAACAGTAGAGCCCATGATCCTGGCAACAGAGTCCACCGTGTCCATACCACTCTGTATAACCATACGAGCTGCAGCCTGAGTATCAGCAACCACCTCGTTAAAATTCTTCCTATCGTCCTCTGGAAGCTTAGAAGAAAGTTGTTTAACATAGTCCATCAACGCATGAACGTATCTCCCCAAAAGGCAAGTAGCATTGGTGGACTTCAAGGCCATGCTACCCGAGGAGAAAATCTTTTTAGCAGACTGGTCCAATTTCTTAGAGTCCTTGTCTGCCGGCACCTGAGGGAAAGAGCCCGCAGCCCTGCTGGAACAGGCGGCCTGCACTACCAGACTCTCCAGTGCAGGATGTGAGGAAAGAAATTCAGGGTCATCAGGAGCCACCCTGTAACGCCTTGCCACCGACCTGGAAACCGCAGGAGCAGACAAAGGTCTCTTCCAGACCTCCTTAATCGGCTCAGTTAATGCCTCTGTAAAAGGAAGTGTAGGCTCCACAACTGAAGAAGGCGAATGCAAAACTTCCGTAAGGATGTTGGGCTTGTATTCAACTGTGGGCAAAGTCAAGCCTAGCAAATCTGCAGCCTTCCTAATAACATGATAGGGTGCTAAGTACTTAGATGGAGTATCTGAAACGGATGGCAAACCCCACTCAGGAGAAAGTTCCAGGCCACTTGCGTTTTGAAGGTCCTCAAAACAATCCTCCTGATCTTGCAACTCTCCTTCCTCAACCTCGGAGTCCATATACTCCTTCTCCTCCAAGAGGCGTTGTGCCCTGCGCCTCGACCATTCCATGCGGACCGAAGTCGATAGATACGGCAACGACTCCGACGGCGCCGGAGCCGACGTCGAGCGAGGAGCCTGAGGACGGGAAGCACCACGATCCGAATCACCACGAAGCCGATCCGGAGTCGGCGAACTCGGCGGCGCCGTACCGAGCCAAGGAGTACAAGGCGTCGGCATAAAGGGGGCCGGGGCATAAGCCTGGGGCACACCCATATTGAAAGACAAAGGACCCATGGGACCAACAGGCGCACCAGTGGGGTACATTGCCCTTGAGTAAACTCCAAACATGGCGTTTAAAAACTGCGAGGGATCCTGACCTGGACCTGGACCTGGAAAGGGTGGGTACGAACCCAACGGCCGCTCCGAAGGAGGCTGATCCGGCAAAGGCGCACCCTGGCCCTCTTGTTCTTCAGGCTCCACAACCGGAGTCGGTGCTCGAGGAACCTCTTCTTCATGCACCGATGAATGGTGCGACTACAGATCCTGTTCCGGCTCCTGAACTGGAGAACCAACGTGAGATCGAGCCGGAGAAGGAGACACGAAGTCCTTGTGATGTTTACGTGACTTCTTCCTCGAATTCGAAGACTCCTTGCCAGAGTGGTGTCTGGAGTGATGTTTACTCCTCTTATGCTTCTTTCTCGAGGAGCTCGAAGCATGGCCCGAGGCTGACTTGGATCCGGACTACGACCTCCCTCTGGATCTCGACCTCTCTCTGGACCTTGATCTCTCTCTCGACCTCGCCTTGGCCCTCGAAGCCGACCTCGACTTCGACCGCGACAGCTGTCTCGACTTCAAGCGCCTGGACACCGACCTCGAAGACCTTCCGGCTTCTCTTTCCTTCACCTTTGCAAGCAGAAGCTTCGCCTCCCGCTCTCGCAAGGCTTTGCGGTTCATCTTGTCATAGGAACGACAGTTCTTAACATCGTGACCCGAACCAAGACACCACAGACAGTCGGAATGCGGATCGGTGATCGACATCATCCGGGAACAGGAACCACATTGTTTGAAACCTGTCTTCCTCGATGACATCCTCGGCGAAGAAGTGAATTCCAACAGAGAAATTAACAGTTAAACAGCGAAAAGATACAAAAGTATCGCAGAAGATCCCAGAAACCGTTAGCGTCGACGACGCGGAAAAAAGGGAACTGACGTCATCATGCCGACGTGGGCCTTATATGGAGTCGGTGACGTCAGACGGAGTCGCGCGCGATGCCGTGCTCCTATGACGTCGTCCACGCCGGCGTGCTACGAAGAATTTTCCGAACGTTGCTGGCGCAAGGGGGATATTCACAAGGTGAGGAATCCACACGGCAGATGTATCTATCAGAAGTGTGACCTTTTGAAATGTCCTTTACCGGAACATGTTTTTTCGGTTCCGGGTGTTTCTGCGGCTCCGAAGCGTGAGTTGGGGCCTTTGGGTGGTTTTTTACTCGGCTCAGAGTGAGGTTTCGGCATGAATGAGCCGCTGCCAGTCTTCGGCGCAGAGTGCTTAGGTGTTGGAGCAACGGTCGGCGTGGTTGAGGAAGATGGCTTTTTCTTTGGTGTCAGTATCGGATCGGCACTGGGAATAAGCTGGCTCGAGCCCGAGCTGCGTGAAGGCTTAGTAGGCTTCTTTGCCGGGCCTGAAGGCGGGGCGTGGGAAGCAGTGTCTCGGTGTGACCCGGGCCCGAAGGTGAGGGTGACCGAAGCCTTTTTTGAGGGTGTCGAGGAAGGGTTGGGGTCAACACTCTTACCTACAACCCATTGAGTTGGAGTTATGTCCTCGAAGTCTTCGGCATCAGAAGAGCTGGAGCTTTCTTCGGCGTGCTGGTGTTCTGGCACGTCAATGCCCTCTCTAAAGATGTCGTCTGGGATCGAAGCTGACAAGCGAGCCATTATTCTTCGAGCTAGTCGGTCCCGAATCGTCGTCTTGGAGGGGAAAGAGGCAGAAGCGGAACAGTCTTTGGCCTCATGCTCCGGTGAGAGGCAAAGGTTGCACACCTCATGTAGATCGGTGTGAGGAAACTTCGACCCATATTGAGGCACTTCTTGAATTGCGTCCTTTCCATGAGCCAGAAGATGAGGCCTAAGCAGGCCGAAGGTCTTCGTCGATGACCGGAATCGAAGACATTGAAGTTGTTGAAGAATTGCGTTGATGTGGATCGCGATCGAGACAATACCGTCGACCCGGATGAGGTTTGTGCATCGAAGGAAATTCAGTTCCAAACCGGAGCGCAGGAAACACATCCGAGCCTGATCGCGGAAAAAAACAATCTGAGGATGGAGCCGATGCCGCCGATGCCCATGCGCACTGTGGTCCAAAGGAGGAGTCACCTATCTCGTGACTTCCAAATAACTTTTCAGTTTCATTTAATCAGACAATTATTAAAGGGATATTGGCAAAGTCCCAGAATTTTCGCTAACTTAATTTAACAATGCTCTTAACCACATTTCGCCGTGTGCAAGGACTGAGAGTGCAAAGAAAACATTACCTTTAACAATGGCTGGGACAGCCAGTTCGGTGAACATATATAGTTTAATGTTCATATCAATAGTAAAAAATCCTCACTTTAATCTATTGTAAAGAATGATATTGGGTTTATATTTCCTGCAGTTCCTGACATGTAAGCTCCAGAACGTGGATTTTTCTACTTAAAAAAACAGTTCAACTTAAAACAATACTAGTATCTTAAACCTTGAAATTGGAAAAATCGCAGGATAAAACTAAAGCATATACGTTGGTTAATTAAAAATGCACGGACACCAAAATAGAGGACACTAAACGCGCTCAGGATCAATAAAAAACACACCAGGAAGGGGTGATTTTTTGCACTATAAATCCCAGAAGCTGTCCGAAGATAGTTCATCGATGTTTTACATGCTTTAAGGAAAATAATAACTTTTCCATAGTTAGATTTTAGGGTCAGTCATCAGTAGCGGCTCTACATTTCTGCATTATCAAAAGCAATGGTATTAAAGCAGTTTTCTGCATTTTAGTAGAGTGACAGTCGATTGTAAACGTTTGACCTGTTTCACTGTATCATTCTTTGGCATAGCTACGGTCTGCTTAAGGCTGCGCCAGCACTATATAACAAGAATAAGAGGGCCTGAGATAAAACATGAATGTTACGACAGGCTCAAGAGTGAGATAAAACAAGGAGCACCCACGCCAGTCAGTTAGCTGTTTTTAGTTAATTATGGGGCAATTAATTTCCAAGTTTTTTTCTAAAGGGAATCGGGTCTAAATGTGGAACTTTCGTACATAACTTATGCTGGCAGCATAAGTTAAAACTTACCAGGCCCATTTTTATTGCAAAAGACATTTGTTCAACAACATCCCTCCTGGACGAAAGCTAATTAAATAAAAATGTAACGTGAACGCTGTGTGTGTCAGAAAGAAAAAAAGGTTGCGACTATTTTAGTGTATCCTATTCTGTTAGTAGCTATAAAAAAAAATATGTGGAAAAAAAAGCAGCCTGACAGTCTGATGCTTGGGAAGGAAACCAGGAGGAGCTAATTGAGTGAGAATCAGGCTTGTTGTAAAGATCCTAATCTTACCGTTTACAGCATCTGTGAGATGCAGAGCTTTAAGTTGAGGGAAAAGCTAGTTGGAAAACTTGTGAAAACAACTGTAGTTTACAACTAAATTGTCCCAAAAAAACACGAAACACTACACATATGTACAAGAATCCAATTTCCCGTCCTATATAGTTTTAATTTGATGTGCACATTGCCCGTGCTCAGATTTTGTGGTGAGAGTTGGCTACGTTTGTATAAACGAGGCGGAGACGGACTCTGGAGCAAAAAATGAGGCGGGAGGAGTAAAAGCGCCGAATGGTAGGCTGATGCTGGGGGGTTAGAATGGAAAGCTGCAGCAAGTCTGTTTTTGCAGTTTTATATAGCTCAAACTCGACCTTAGGGTATTAGCGCTTTACATCAATCAGAGACATTTATAGAGCGCACTACTTACCCGTAGGGTCTCAAGGCGCTGGGGGGAGGGGGTGCCGTTACTGCTCGAACAGCCAGGTCTTCAGCTTCTTCCTGAAGGAGAGGTGGTCTTGGGTCAGGAGCAGGTCGGTCGGGAGGGAGTTCTAGGTCTTGGCGGCCAGGTAGGAGAAGGACCTTCCTCCTGTTGTCGCTCTTCGGATGCGGGGGACGGCGGCCAGGGCGTGGTTGGCTGATCGGAGGTGGCGTTTGGTTGCGTAGAAGTTGATTCGGTTGTTGAGGTAGCTCGGGCCTTGGTCGTGTAGGGCTTTGTGTGCGTGGGTGGGGAGGCGGAAGGTGATTCTTTTGTTGACGGGGAGCCAATGCAGGTCTCTCAGATGTCCGGAGATGTGGCTGGTTCGTGGGATGTCGAGGATGAGTCTGGCTGAGGCGTTCTGGATCCGCTGGAGTCTCTTCTGGAGCTTGGCGGTGGTACCGGCGTAGAGGGCGTTGCCGTAGTCCAGTCGACTGGTGACGAGGGCCTGGGTGACGGTCTTCCTGGTCTCGGTGGGGATCCACCAGAAGATCTTCCGTAGCATGCGTAGGATGTTAATGCACGCCGAGGAGACGTTGTTGACTTGCCTGGTCATGGAGAGGGAGGAGTCCAGGATGAAGCCCAGGTTGCGTGCGTGGTCTGTCGGTTTGGTTGCGGTGCCCAGGGCGGGAGGCCACCAGGAGTCGTCCCAGGCGGAGGGCGTAGAGCCCAGGATGAGGACCTCCGTCTTGTCCGAGTTCAGTTTCAGGCGGCTGGTCGAACATCCACTCGGCTACCTCTTTCATCCCTTCGTGCAGATTGGCTCTGGCGGCGGCGGGGTCTTTGGTCAGGGAGAGGATCAGCTGGGTGTCGTCGGCGTAAGAGATGATGTTGAGGTTGTGTTGGCGTGCGATGGCCGCGAGGGGGCTCATGTAGACGTTGAATAGGGTGGGGCTCAGCGAGGATCCTTGAGGGACGCCGCAGATGACTTCGGTGGCCTCTGACTTGTACGGTGGTAGGCGGACTCTCTGTGTTCTTCCGTCGAGGAAGGAGATGATCCATTCCAGAGCCTTCTCCTGGATTCCGACGTTGCTGAGGCGCTGTACTAGGGTGCGGTGGCAGACAGTGTCGAATGCCGCGGAGAGGTCTAGGAGGATGAGGGCCGCTGTTTCTCCGTTGTCCATCAGGGCTCGGATGTCATCGGTGGCGGCGATGAGGGCGGTCTCGGTGCTGTGGTTGGCTCGGAAGCCAGACTGAGGGGTTGAGGGATCCATTTGTCTCAAGGAAGGCGGCCAGCTGCTTGTTGACGGTCCTCGATGACTTTGGCTGGAAACGGCAGGAGCGAGATGGGGCGGTAATTCTTGAGTTCGGTGGGGTCCGCTGTGGGTTTCTTGAGTAGAGCGCTGAGTTCGGCGTGCTTCCAGCTCTCAGGGAAGGTGGCGGTGTCGAAGGATGTGTTGATGATGTCTCGCAGGTGGGGTGCGATGACAGCGTCGGCCTTGTTGAAGACGTGGTGAGGGCAGGGGTCAGTCGGAGATCCGGAGTGGACGGAGTTCATCGTGCGGACGGTGTCTTCGGTGCTGATCGGAGTCCAGGCGCGGAGGGTGGTGGTGGGGGGTGGTGGTTCGGTCGTGGTGTGCGTTGGTTGGTTGTTGAAGCTGTTGTGTATGTCCGCGATCTTGTTGTGGAAGTATGAGGCGAGGGAGTTGCAGAGGTCTTGCGATGGGGTGATGTCGTGGTTTCCTGCGCTGGGGTTGATTAGCTCTTTCACGATGTTGAAGAGTTCCTTGCAGTTGTGTGCGTTGTTGTCCAGCCGGTCCTTGAATGCAGTTTTCTTGGCGGCGCGGATCAGCTGGTGGTGCTTCCGGGTGGCAAGCTTGAAGGTGGTCATGTTGTCCGGTGTTGGTTCCCTTCTCCAGACTCTCGAGGGCTCGGCAGTTCTTCTTGGAGCTCTTGAGTTCGTCGGTGAACCATGGGGCTTTCTTGCTGCCGGGTCTGCTGGGCGGGGTCCTCAGCGGGGCGAGCTCGTCCGCGCAGTTGCTGATCCACTTCGTGAGGTTGTCGGCGGCCTGGCTGGGGTTCGCTGAGCTGGCAGGAGGGTGCTGGCTCAAGGAGGTGGCGAGCTGGTCGGCTGTGATCTTGTTCCAGCTTCTGCGGGCAACCTGTTGCTGGTGGGTCGTCGTTCTTTTGAAGGTGAAGTGGACGCAGCTGTGGTCCGTCCATTGAAGCTCTGTGGCGTGGCTGAAGGCGATGTCTGTGCTGGATGAGAAGACTGCGTCGAGTGTGTGTCCGGCGAGGTGGGTGGGGGTGGACACCAGCTGCTTGAGTCCAAGATTGGCGAGGTTGTCAAACAGGGTGCTGGTGTTGCGGTCGTTGTTGTTCTCCAGGTGGAAGTTGAGGTCCCCCAGGAGGATGTAGTCAGCGGAGGGGAGGGCATGCGGGCTGACGAAGTCGGCGATGTCCTCGCTGAATTGGGTGCGTGGTCCCGGAGGTCGGTAGATCAGGGTGCCTCTGAGGGTGGTCTTCGGGTCGGTGTGGATCTGGAAGTGCAGGTGTTCGGCGGTGGTAAGGGTGTTGTCGGTGCTGGTCGTGATACGGATGGTGTTCCTGTGGATGATGGCGATGCCTCCTCCCATCTGGTTGGCGGTGCGATCCCTCCGGGTGATCTTGTAGCCCTCTGGGATGGCGATGGCGATGTCGGGTGCTGAAGAGGCGTTCATCCAGGTCTCCGTGAGGAAGGCAACGTCAGGGGCTGTGGTGTCGAGGAGGTTCCAGAGTTCGATGGCGTGTCTGTGGACGGAGCGGGTGTTGAGCAGGATGCACTTGAGGTGGGTGCTGCTGGTGTTCGACTTGGCGGGTGCTGGTGCGAGGCAGGTCCGGATGCAGGTGAACTTGCAGGCGTGGCAGCTGAAGGGTCCGTGGGTGCGTCGTGGTGTGGCTTGGTAGCATCCTGGGAGTCGACCGGCGTTGAGTGCGCTGAGGTTGGTGGCGGTGTACGTCAGGCGGGTCGGCCGGGGTCTTCGAGGGCCAGGGGTCCTGGCACTGGGCGCGGTCCAGGCGCGGCTTCGGCGCACAATCGGCGCGCCCGCTGCGCGTTCGCACAGTCGCCATATATGGCGAAGTGCGCGGGGGGCGGAGCAGCTGGGAGGCGGGAGCGGGGAGGGTACAGAAGGCAAAAGGGGTGGGGTTTCGCGGCGGTGGCGGGAAGCGGGGAGGGAGGGCGAAGGGCAGCGCAAAACAGGAAGGAAATGGAGACTCTAACAAACAGGCAGTACAGAAGACAAAATTATACAATTACAACAGTATATACAGCAAAGCAACAGGGGCAGGACAAGCGATCGCGGACCACGCCGCTGGAAGGCAGGGGGCATGGTCACGCGGCGGCGGCAACGAGGCAGTCAGGCAGAAGGGGGCACACGCAGCAGCTGGTGGCCGTGCGGCGCGGGGGTGTCCTAGAACTAGGTCACACTCACCTGCGTCGCACGGTCCCCATATATGGCCAAGTGCGCGGGGGGGCGGAGCAGCTGGGAGGCGGGAGCGGGGAGGGTACAGAAGGCAAAAGGGGCAGGGTTTCGCGGCGGTGGCGGGAAGCGGGGAGGGAGGGCGAAGGGCAGCGCAAAACGGCAAAACAGGAAGGAAATGGAGACTAACAAACAGGCAGTACAGAAGACAAAATTATACAATTACAACAGTATATACAGCAAAGCAACAGGGGCAGGACAAGCGATCGCGGACCACGCCGCTGGAAGGCAGGGGGCGTGGTCACGCGGCGGCGGCAACGAGGCAGTCAGGCAGAAGGGGGCACACGCAGCAGCTGGTGGCCGTGCGGCGCGGGGGTGTCCTAGAACTAGGTCACACTCACCTGCGTCGCACGGTCGCCATATATGGCCAAGTGCGCGGGCGGCGCAATAGTTGCAATAGCTGCATTACAGATGGACACATTCATTGTTAGGCACGGGGAGATTGTGATTTGCCCAGAATCACAGTATGTTTGAGCCTCTGGACAGACTCAAGTGTGGGTCCCTGGCTTCAAAGTCCGCCACTCTAGTCGTTAAACCACATCCTTTCCCTTCTACCATTCACGAAGAGTGGCAACGAGGTTTCAGCATCTGTTCTGCCCATTGTAAATAACAAGTGACATGAATGAATGTAGACTAAAGAACGGAACTACAAAAATTAATTGGAATTATGACATGTCGAATGAATCATGAGAGAGTGATCTATTTTGTACACGCCTCTTCGAGTGCACAAGGGGAACGCACCTATCAACAAGCGGAGCACCGTGCAGATTATTGTTGCAGCAAGAAGAGGAGCACCCTGCAGCGTCTAACATGCTCCTGCAGCTTCGAATATGCTAAGTCGAGACCCCTGTGACGAAATGCTGCAGCAATAAGCGGAGCACCTGCGGCTTCTAAAGTACTTCAGCAGCAAGAGGAGCTCCCTGTAGCTTCTAAAATGATGCAGCAACAAGCAGAGCACACTGAATCTTAAAAAATGCTGCTGCAACAAGCGAAATGCCTAGCAGCTTCTAAAACACTGCAGCAACAAGCGTACGGCCCTGCTGCTACTAAAATGCTGCAGCAAACAGTGAAGTGCTCGGTGGCTTCTAAAATGCTGCAGTTACAAGAGGAGTACTGTGAGGCTTCGTGTTGCAGCAATAAGAGGAGCACCCTGCTCCTACTTCCCCATGAAAGAAGCACAGCGCTCCGATACCGCTCACTTAGTTTTACGCCGGATAAGTATTAAAAGATGCAACGCACACCAGACTAGCTCAGATCACTCTGCACAGGAAATATGGGAGATGAGGAGGATAGCTCTTGGGGTTAGGCCCCATCGGCTGTTCGGAACTGTGTGTAACTTACAAGCTGCGGCTCTGCATTCTTATGAGGTGAAAGAATGTCATCTTCTGAAATGGGTAGAATGACCGCTAATGATATTGCGTTAATAATAATATCTGCATTCACATCGCTTTGATTCTGCAAGGCTTTGGCACTAGGCGCTATATAAAGTGATGCGTGAGGGCTGGTGAGATGTAGTCAGGGCCCGCGCGTGCCAGGGCTATCTCTGGCATTCCCGGGCCTCTCACATTCACTGCCACCTTCACGTGCCTGAATAAGCTCTTTGCCACCTTCGGAGCCTGACACTAGGACGAGCCAGGCAGCAGCGGCTTGGCTACAAATGGTGCAAAATGTGCAGTGGCACCAGGGCACTGGGTGTGAGGGGCTCACTCATCTCCAATTAGAACTGTTGTTAACTACCTAACCAGGGACACGGGTGCTGCGGGTCGGGGAGACATTTTCCTTCCTTAAATTAGGGCTCACAGCTCTGGGAAAGCTGGAAATAAAGATAATTGGGAATTGATAACCTGTCCGCTGGAGAGTATAGAATATAGCGCTTCATTTAAGTCAGACATGCGCCAATTTACACTGCGATAAAATCCGCAAGGTCCTATGCAGAGCCACCGAGGTGCCTAGAAGCGGATCAAGGAGCAGACGGAGGATGACAGACTGGAAGGGAAGATGCCTGATTAGACCGTCATTCCTGGATCGCTCAATGATGCTCTGTGTGCACTTGGGCACATCTGTGTAGTAGTTAAACAAGATATACATTTAAATGCCTGATTTGTTTCTCATTAGGGCACAAGTATAAACAAGCAATTGTAGTGCTCTGATGGGGCAGCGGGAGAGTGAAAGCAGCCTCGACGTGGGATTGGTGTAGGAGGCAGGAGCAAGTCAGGAGAGGGAGGAGGGGGAACTGCTTGCGAAATGAAATTAAAAGCGGCCGGCCGGGAAATGCTCTCGGCAGCATTCCTTTGAAGTGTGAAGCAGGGGGCGGGAGCAGCCTTTGATGTGCGAGCGAGTGGGAGGGAACACCATATGGGATGTGATTAAGAAGTGAGCTCAAGCACGCGCTAGGGAAGCGTCGCTCTTGAGTAACTCACGTGCATTGGGGACAATCCTCGCTGGTTTCAAGAGCTGTTTTGCCCCCTATAATCTCGTAGAACAATGCATGCGCGTTGGTTCAACGAGACCTAAAAACTAAAAGCTTTAAATTATCTTTGTAGTCATTTGGTCAAAAAGACTTTACTGTCGTTGTCCCAGTAGGAAACATCAAGATAAGGGTTTGCACCTACAGGGATAGTTTCATTTTAGAAGTATGTGTTGAGGTATAAAGGGGCTTCGATTAACGTTCCGCGTCTCTTTTTACACTGGTACACTAAGGATACACTAAGGATACACTAAACAGAAATAGCTTTGCCAAATGATTCCTAAAATGTTTTGCAACCGGGGCTGTAGGTATAAGTTTAAAGCAAATATAATGTTTCACCTGATGAAGAATCTTGAAAAAGCAAGCTTAGTCACAAGTACAAACACTTGATCTAACATGCAACAAATAAAACCCCCGACTAATCATTGTACAGATTCTACTAGTGAAAAGAACAGACATTACCATAGTTGGAATAAGGATCTCGCTGTACTTCACAATACTCCAGCCCTGGGATTAAGTCGAACAAACTGAAAAGCTGCTCCTGGATCAGTGGGATACGTGAAGCCACAGTGAGGCGCTTTGAGACAGCATCCCGGACTCTCTGCTCAACCTTTGGATAACTTGGAAAGTCCATTGGCTCTTCTACATTAAGGAAGACAAATAAGCAATTACAAGGCACGTTTTGACTTACAGAAGTCTTACATTCTAAACCATTAAAGTCTATACACATATATGATAACTTGCATTGGAAATTCATTTTACAAGCAACTACTATGCAGCTGGATTGGCTTTTCCTTGTTAAGAGTACCTTCACAGATAAAATACATTAAAAATATGAAATAAAAAAATTAAAAAAAATAAATAAAAGTAGAGTTAAGGAACCTAAGTAATCCAAATCTCAAGTCAACATACTGAAAGACTTAAAAAAACAATAAAAAAGAAATCTCTCAGGGTGATGTCAATACCAGAACTTATACAAATTTTAACAGGAGGGGGGAGAGAGAGAGTCAGTGGATTCAGTCTCCCGGGTCATATGAATAAACAAAGTGGAATCCACTCAGAGTGATAGTGATCCCTAGAGTGATGGGGAACACACAGTGTTGTTTAAATGCCCCTCACACACCAACAGGCCCCTTGGTGTCATGCTTCATCATCGGGGCCTTCGCACCCCTCTACGGGATGCGGCGTGCTACGACTCGCGGATACGCAGGAGCACTTGAAGTGAACTATGTGTGGGGGTGTGTGTTTTTTACAAAGTTGTGAGTGAGGTGAGGTGAAAAAAGTGAACGGTTAAAAAATACCTGGCACGTGGGAAAAAAATACTTTATTAAATCCCCGGCTGGTATTATTAAAATAAAAGTGCAGGGCGTGGTTTAAATAGATACATATTAGGGTATCCAGACCACTGTATCAAAAAGTCAACATGTTTCGGAGGTCAAAGCCCCCTTCTTCAGGACAAGGGTTAATGCACTTACCCTCCCCTTACTCACATGTAAAATGTAAAAGTGTCAATAAAAATTACCACAATGTGTAATGTTCCTAACAATGTTATATGTTAGTGAATGTTGTTGCGCCCAATTGGCGTAAGAACCTGTGGAGACAAAATCATAGATAAACATACAGATCTATAATTCACAGGTTAGAGGAGAAGAAACAAGCTTCTCTGAAAAAACATCAGGTTGAACCAAAAATAATGGGACCCTGGAAAGGAAAAAGAAAAAAGACACTACAAACACATAGACACACACAACACCAAAATTACTCTCTGCTCAGATGGAAGGAGAGCAAACATAAAGGAATAAAAAGTCTTACTTAAAGTTCCTAAATACAGGACTCCATGAGCCTAAGCGTATATTGGGGAATCCTTCCTTTCTAATCAGAAAACCTAAAAAATCAATATCAATATCAGGGGTTCAGTAGGAAAACTTTGTAATCAATGCGCCAATAGTACAGAGAACAACTGCTTCTCTCAGTGGTCTATAACTCACGGTTACTGCAACAGCTAATCGCCTGCCTTCCCTCAACGCGGCTCCGATGAAGTGAGCTACGAAGAATTCAAGGCCCTTATATATGTTATGCCTGTTGGTAATTAGTGCCGGTAAATTGATTAATGCAGCCCGGGGGATGCCCAAATACGGAGATAACAATCTCCGAGCGTCCGGTGTTGCGCTAGCGCCTCTCACTGCTCTGACGCGCATGCGCATTACAGCTCCAGAGGTACGCATGCGCGGCAAGCGAGGCTGCCGCGCATGCGCCGACGGAGACGCTACGTGAATACACGGAGCAATCGGTTTTACAACAAAAAGCTTGTTAATAGATGGCGCTTCAATGGCAAGTACAAAATATGCGCTTTAATGGAAAAATAAAGTATGCGCATATGAGGCAATGCATTTGACGAATTAACAGCTAGAGGCTGAATGAAAAATAGATAAAAATCAATAAGCACAATGGTGGTGAATTAAACTACCTTTGGGGAGTTTAAGAAAGATAACTGTGAATTAAACTACATTTAAAGGAGTTTTGAAGGGCAACAGTCTTCTGATTGGACTCAACAGACGGTGATTATGTAACCGGGCTTGTTGTTAAAAGGGAACATATGAAACATTGTCCCTACTGAAAGGGGATAAATCCTCAATCACAGCTAGGTAGTATCACATTGCAATGGCGTATTGACCCAAAGGAACCCCACAGTCATATTTGTTGGATGTAACCACAAGTGTACATCAACAGTTTGTGATGGGTAGTCAGATAAGGTTTATCTGAGAAGGTTCCATGGAATAGAATCGTTCAACCCAGTGGTGTCGGTTCCCAACCGAAACACCCACCGTTGCTCTTTTTCCAGGAGACCCACCTCTGAGGGTAGTTGTTCTATTATCGTCCACTGTAACTCATTCACACAGTGTTGATGTTCAATATAGTGGGTTGACATCTTGGTCGTGAGTTTTACACCTGATGTTGCTTTTGTGTTCATTCAACCTGACTCTCACAGGTCTGGTGGTCATCCCCACATATTCTTTTCCACAAGGACAAGTAATCAGGTAAACAACATTTTTACTGTTGCAGTTCGTAAATGCACGTTGTTCCCATTTTGTCCCATTGGTAAAGGTTAGATTCTGGCTCTTTTTTGTGAGGTGGCAGTTATTGCAGTTGCCACACGGGTAGTACCCATGTACGCCTTGCAACCTCGTCTGATCCTTATTAGGAGGGGGTGGTCTTGTATGAACCAGTATATCTCTTAAGTTCCTACCCCTTCTATGTGCAAAGAGAGGTTTCTCCAAAGTCAAGCCCCCACTCGTTAAAGTGCGCCAATGTTTTTGGACCAATTTTGTCACTTGGTTGCTGACCGGACTGTATGTGGTGACACAAACCGTCCTGTTTTCGGCATCCTCCCTTCGTGGATTGTCCTCCAGAAGGGCCTCACGGTTGTTATTTCGTGCTCTTGTGAAAGCTTTTTTAATCACAGTCTCCGGATATTTCCTCTGTCTCAGTTTAACACTGAGATCCTTGGCCTGAGTTTTGTATCTTGCAACATCACTACAGTTCTGCCGGAGGCGTAGGAACTGTCCATAGGGAAGGTTTTCTCTCAGATGACGAGGATGAAAGCTGTCAAATCTGAGGAGACAGTTCCTCGCCGTTGGTTTAAAGTGAGTTTCTGTTTTTAAGATGCCAGCTTCATGGTAGCTATTCAAATCTAAGAAGACCATGTTGATATTCGATGCCTGATGAGTGAATTTCAAAAAGGCATTTTGATTGTTCAGCCAGTTGATGAATTCAGTTATCATGGTTGCATCTCCTTCCCAGATGACAAGGATATCATCAATGTACCTCCGCCAGGTGCGAATCCTCGCCCTGTAAGGATTTTCTGGATGCAGGATTTTTGTAGATTCCAAATGGTGGACATACAGTCCAGCCAGACTTGGGGCAAATGTGCTGCCCATACTGGTCCCATGCTTCTGCCAGAAAAGAGTGCCCTCATATTCGAAAAAGTTTTTCGTGAGTGCCAAAGAGATGCACTCCATTACTACATTCCGAGGGGTGTGGTATTCCCAATTCGTAGAATGCAGTACCTCCTCAATGATTTGGATAGTCTCATCGTGGGGGAGACTCGTATAGAGGCTCTCCACATCCAGACTAAGCAGCATCTGTGAAGTTGGATCAAAGGTTTGGTTATTCAACAGTTGTAGTACTGCTTTAGTGTCACGTAGATATGTGTCAGTAGCCTGTACAATGGGCCTCAAGAAGGCATCCGCAAACTTAGATAATGGTTCCAGGATGGATGAGATTCCGGAGACAATCGGGCGACCTGGGGGGGTTCTCCAGGTTCTTGTGCACCTTAGGTATGGTGTAGAAGTAAGGGATGCGAGGGTTCCTCTGTGTCAGGAACTCTGACTCCTTTTTAGTAATCCAGTCGTGTGCAAGTGCCTCTTCCACCATACCACCTATCTGGACTCTTAAAGATTCAGTGGGGTCTTCTGTAAGTATTTGGTAGTTCCTGTTATCAGAGAGAAGCCGTCTACATTCATTGTCATAGGCTGTGGTTGTTTGGATAACCACTGCCCCACCCTTGTCTGCGGGTTTTATAACAAGGTTTTTGTTCATCCTCAATTCCTTAATGGCCTCATTCTCTGTTCTGCTCATATTCTGAAAGACCCTTTGTCTGGTTTCTAGACATTTCAATTCCTGCATCATGGCTTTTTTAAAGGCCAGTACTTCAACCGGAAGTTGGTTGTCTAGTGGTGTAAATGTTGACTTAGGTTTTAAGCCGGTGTCAGAAGTCTCTGTGGGTAGTTCCTTGTCTTTAAAGAATGCTCGTAATTTTATAGTCCTTATAAACTCCTGCATTTCCTTATGTAATAGGAAAATGTCTGGTTTATTGGTGGGGACATAACCCAGGCCTTTATTCAGTACCTCTTTTTGCAGATCAGTGAGGGGCCAGGGGGTTATATTGATAACTAGGTCCCCCTGTGGCTTGTTGACGCCTGATTGGCTGCCATGCTCCTCGTTACTACACGTGGGTCTGACTCCTCTGTGGGTTGCCAATTCACGTTGTTGCCAATTCAACCCTTACCAGCCCCCTTTTCAATTCCCGCAATACCAGTTTGTCCCACCTCAAATGGGACAAATGTACCCCTAGTGAGTTCTAGACCAAACTAATGTACCCCAGAATCAACAACCTTTTTTATCCTGGGGCCAGGGATCCCGCAGAGGGCGGAACAAGAAGGGCAACAACGTGAATTGGCAACCCACAGAGGAGTCAGACCCACGTGTAGTAACGAGGAGCATGGCAGCCAATCAGGCGTCAACAAGCCACAGGGGGACCTAGTTATCAATATAACCCCCTGGCCCCTCACTGATCTGCAAAAAGAGGTACTGAATAAAGGCCTGGGTTATGTCCCCACCAATAAACCAGACATTTTCCTATTACATAAGGAAATGCAGGAGTTTATAAGGACTATAAAATTACGAGCATTCTTTAAAGACAAGGAACTACCCACAGAGACTTCTGACACCGGCTTAAAACCTAAGTCAACATTTACACCACTAGACAACCAACTTCCGGTTGAAGTACTGGCCTTTGAAAAAGCCATGATGCAGGAATTGAAATGTCTAGAAACCAGACAAAGGGTCTTTCAGAATATGAGCAGAACGGAGAATGAGGCCATTAAGGAATTGAGGATGAACAAAAACCTTGTTATAAAACCCGCAGACAAGGGTGGGGCAGTGGTTATCCAAACAACCACAGCCTATGACAATGAATGTAGACGGCTTCTCTCTGATAACAGGAACTACCAAATACTTACAGAAGACCCCACTGAATCTTTAAGAGTCCAGATAGGTGGTATGGTGGAAGAGGCACTTGCACACGACTGGATTACTAAAAAGGAGTCCGAGTTCCTGACACAGAGGAACCCTCGCATCCCTTACTTCTACACCATACCTAAGGTGCACAAGAACCTGGAGAACCCCCCAGGTCGCCCGATTGTCTCCGGAATCTCATCCATCCTGGAACCATTATCTAAGTTTGCGGATGCCTTCTTGAGGCCCATTGTACAGGCTACTGACACATATCTACGTGACACTAAAGCAGTACTACAACTGTTGAATAACCAAAGCTTTGATCCAAATTCACAGATGCTGCTTAGTCTGGATGTGGAGAGCCTCTATACGAGTCTCCCCCACGATGAGACTATCCAAATCATTGAGGAGGTACTGCATTCTACGAATTGGGAATACCACACCCCTCGGAATGTAGTAATGGAGTGCATCTCTTTGGCACTCACGAAAAACTTTTTCGAATATGAGGGCACTCTCTTCTGGCAGAAGCATGGGACCAGTATGGGCAGCACATTTGCCCCAAGTCTGGCTGGACTGTATGTCCACCATTTGGAATCTACAAAAATCCTGCATCCAGAAAATCCTTACAGGGCGAGGATTCGCACCTGGCGGAGGTACATTGATGATATCCTTGTCATCTGGGAAGGAGATGCAACCATGATAACTGAATTCATCAACTGGCTGAACAATCAAAATGCCTTTTTGAAATTCACTCATCAGGCATCGAATATCAACATGGTCTTCTTAGATTTGAATATCTACCATGAAGCTGGCATCTTAAAAACAGAAACTCACTTTAAACCAACGGCGAGGAACTGTCTCCTCAGATTTGACAGCTTTCATCCTCGTCATCTGAGAGAGAACCTTCCCTATTGACAGTTCCTACGCCTCCGGTGGAACTGTAGTGATGTTGCAAGATACAAAACTCAGGCCAAGGATCTCAGTGTTAAACTGAGACAGAGGAAATATCTGGAGACTGTGATTAAAAAAGCTTTCACAAGAGCACGAAATAACAACCGTGAGGCCCTTCTGGAGGACAATCCACGAAGGGAGGATGCCGAAAACAGGACGGTTTGTGTCACCACATACAGTCCGGTCAGCAACCAAGTGACAAAATTGGTCCACAAACATTGGCGCACTTTAACGAGTGGGGGCTTGACTTTGGAGAAACCTCTCTTTGCACATAGAAGGGGTAGGAACTTAAGAGATATACTGGTTCATACAAGACCACCCCCTCCTAATAAGGATCAGACGAGGTTGCAAGGCGTACATGGGCACTACCCGTGTGGCAACTGCAATAACTGCCACCTCACAAAAAAGAGCCAGAATCTAACCTTTACCAATGGGACAAAATGGGAACAACGTGCATTTACGAACTGCATCAGTAAAAATGTTGTTTACCTGATTACTTGTCCTTGTGGAAAAGAATATGTGGGGATGACCACCAGACCTGTGAGAGTCAGGTTGAATGAACACAAGCAACATCAGGTGTAAGAAACTCACGACCAAGATGTCAACCCACTATATTGAACTTCAACACTGTGTGAATGAGTTACAGTGGACGATAATAGAACAACTACCCTCAGAGGTGGGTCTCCTGGAAAAAGAGCAACGGTGGGTGTTTCGGTTGGGAACCGACACCACTGGGTTGAACGATTCTATTCCATGGAACCTTCTCAGATAAACCTTATCTGACTACCCATCACAAACTGTTGATGTACACTTGTGGTTACATCCAACAAATATGACTGTGGGGTTCCTTTGGGTCAATACACCATTGCAATGTGATACTACCTAGCTGTGATTGAGGATTTATCCCCTTTCAGTAGGGACAATGTTTCATATGTTCCCTTTTAACAACAAGCCCGGTTACATAATCACCGTCTGTTGAGTCCAATCAGAAGACTGTTGCCCTTCAAAACTCCTTTAAATGTAGTTTAATTCACAGTTATCTTTCTTAAACTCCCCAAAGGTAGTTTAATTCACCACCATTGTGCTTATTGATTTTTATCTATTATTTTTCATTCAGCCTCTAGCTGTTAATTCGTCAAATGCATTGCCTCATATGCGCATACTTTATTTTTCCATCAAAGCGCATATTTTGTACTTGCCATTGAAGCGCCATCTATTAACAAGCTTTTTGTTGTAAAACCGATTGCTCCGTGTATTCACGTAGCGTCTCCGTCGGCGCATGCGCGGCAGCCTCGCTTGCCGCGCATGCGTACCTCTGGAGCTGTAATGCGCATGCGCGTCAGAGCAGTGAGAGGCGCTAGCGCAACACCGGACGCTCGGAGATTGTTATCTCCGTATTTGGGCATCCCCCGGGCTGCATTAATCAATTTACCGGCACTAATTACCAACAGGCATAACATATATAAGGGCCTTGAATTCTTCGTAGCTCACTTCATCGGAGCCGCGTTGAGGGAAGGCAGGCGATTAGCTGTTGCAGTAACCGTGAGTTATAGACCACTGAGAGAAGCAGTTGTTCTCTGTACTATTGGCGCATTGATTACAAAGTTTTCCTACTGAACCCCTGATATTGATATTGATTTTTTAGGTTTTCTGATTAGAAAGGAAGGATTCCCCAATATACGCTTAGGCTCATGGAGTCCTGTATTTAGGAACTTTAAGTAAGACTTTTTATTCCTTTATGTTTGCTCTCCTTCCATCTGAGCAGAGAGTAATTTTGGTGTTGTGTGTGTCTATGTGTTTGTAGTGTCTTTTTTCTTTTTCCTTTCCAGGGTCCCATTATTTTTGGTTCAACCTGATGTTTTTTCAGAGAAGCTTGTTTCTTCTCCTCTAACCTGTGAATTATAGATCTGTATGTTTATCTATGATTTTGTCTCCACAGGTTCTTACGCCAATTGGGCGCAACGACATTCACTAACATATAACATTGTTAGGAACATTACACATTGTGGTAATTTTTATTGACACTTTTACATTTTACATGTGAGTAAGGGGAGGGTAAGTGCATTAACCCTTGTCCTGAAGAAGGGGGCTTTGACCTCAGAAACATGTTGACTTTTTGATACAGTGGTCTGGATACCCTAATACGTATCTATTTAAACCACGCCCTGCACTTTTATTTTAATAATACCAGCCGGGGATTTAATAAAGTATTTTTTTCCCACGTGCCAGGTATTTTTTAACCGTTCACTTTTTTCACCTCACCTCACTCACACCTTTGTAAAAAACACACACCCCACACATAGTTCACTTCAAGTGCTCCTGCGTATCCGCGAGTCGTAGCACGGCGCATCCCGTAGAGGGGTGCGAAGGCCCCGATGATGAAGCATGACACCAAGGGGCCTGTTGGTGTGTGAGGGGCATTTAAACAACACTGAGTGTTCCCCATCACTCTAGGGATCACTATCACTCTGAGTGGATTCCACTTTGTTTATTCAATACCAGAACTTAAGCATCTATCTAGCCAAACTGGTAAACTGCAAAGAATGAGCGGATTTGAGATGTTTCACAGATAAAATTCCAAGGGCATGCATTGCTTTAAGTCCCCTCTAAAATGTGCTTTAACAGTGAATTTCTGCCAGACGCCTGCATGGCTATGATGTAGTTGCCATACCGAACATATCAAATCAAAACCCTCATACCGCCCGCCCCTCCTCTCCCCTTATAACAGTCAGGCACCATGAATAACATGCCCTCCCTACAAGTAGTGAGCCCATAGATTGTTTCATATCTGAGGGGGGAGGGGAGGGGGGGCTGCATTGCTAAAGTCACACAACTGGCTTAGCACAATGGCTTCCTTTTAGACTCGATACATTTGTCTTTTACCCCCAGTTCAGTACACTCATAACCTAATTGTAATGTCTTGTTTACATCTTGCTCCTTTTGTGCATCTTCTTTTTTTTAAATAGTTAACAATTATTCTTCAATTACCTCTATAGGCAGAATGGACTCTTTACTTCGACTCAACTATTACTTATGAACATCTGTTGTTGTACTGTGTTTCAATGCCCTCTAGCTCCTGGATCCCAATCCTATGAAAGAAAACAGTTACTTACCTGCAACTGTGTTGTACTGCACAATTTTTTAATATATTCGCACAAGTTGTATGCAGATTAGCAAATAGCACACGGAGCACCAAAATATTTTTATTGGGAAGAATGCACAGTTAGAACTTAGTGAAACAGGTTCAAAACCTGCCTATTTCAAAGTAGATTTCATCTAGATTTGCAAAATGCTTTTGTCATGTCCATGTACAAGATAGTTATGCATTCAGTCTCTTGTGAATTTACATACCAAATGATATTTCCAAAAGGATGAAGAAAACTTGTAAAATGGTTGTAATAGGAAACCTTGAGACTTCATACTGCATAGTAAAAGCATGCAGAAGTTTTTAAAACACAGAAATGTGAAAAAAGTAAACAAAGAAAGAAATAGATATTTACTTATGCATGCTATCTCGTGGTTTGTGAAACTAAACTTAATTAACATTAAAAGTGTCAAAAAGAAAAAAATGTCTACAGGATAAGTACCTGAAATGATTACATTAGCACAAATAGATAATATGAAAGCTTTCAGCTTAATCCAGCATTGAGTTATTAAAAATGTGTACTTTAGAATGGCTATGTAAATGTTTTCTTTTGAAAAGTATAAACATGAATATTAATTTTGGTGGTGCCTAATATTTACATGTAACTTCTAGAAGAAGATTGATTGAATTAACTAAGAAAACTGAAATGCTTATATTAATGAGCATTTTATATAAATCATAACGTGGTAATGATGTAGCAAATCTTCATGTAGGCCTCAGACACTTTTCTTCCCTAGTTCGAAAAAAGGAATCTAGCTGAATTAATCTCTTTAAACGCTGTCAGAACGATTCGTGAAGTTTACTTTTTTTGTGCTAGAGGACAAAGAACTTTCACATGATTCAGCAACACTTATAATAGAAAGGTATCAATAACATTGCAAACCCAGAGAAAGCGTCTGGGAACAGACAGACAGTGAATAAAGTGAATCTTCTTAATTCTGGGGAAAGGATGGAAATATAAAATAATTGGATTTGATAGGTTTGCTAAAGGATTACTTAATGCTTCTGGATTTTTAGTGAGGTATTGATCACACCATGAACAGTCCACTGTGGATGGGATGTTGAGAACAGATACTTTGTGGGTGTAAACGAACAAGTTACTTATCTTCGGTAACGCTTTTTCTGGTAGATACTATATCTGCCTGTGGATTCCTCACCTTGTGAATATCCCCCTTGCGTCAGCAACATTCGGAAATTCTTTTCGTAGCCTCGCGCCGACGTGGATAGGACGTCACAGAGACACTGCTCCGCTCGCGACTCCGCTGACGTCACCGACGCCTATAATAGGCCCACGCCGGCGTGATGACATCAGTTCCGCCCTTTTTTCCGTGCAATCGAGGCACACGGACGGACCAATGACATAAGCAATATGGATTAGTTACTTACCTGTAATCCTAGTTCTCTTCCAGGGGTATCCTCATCAAAGTCATAAGCATTAGAATATTCCCGCCCATGCGCGGGACCCCGGAAACAATATATTATATGTGCCCCATATATATATATATATATATATATATATATATATATATATATATATATGTGCAATTGCAGCCAAATAAAACAGTAGAGCTGGAATATGCTGTGAAGAATTTCCACCATACATGTGTATTTGCATTAAAAACATGAGAAACAACACCAATGCTTGTTTAGAAACTGTTTTAATGCTTAGAAAGCAGTAGAAATTCTTATAAACACACTAAGCATATACAGCTCCCAGGCTGCATTGCAAATACCCAGTCTAAAGAGACTGGAAAGCTAACTTGTAGCTGTATGTACTAAAACTGACGCCGTACCTTTAAGGCACCTCTGCCCCTAGCTTCCCATCATGCCTCAGGGGTTACAGTTAGGTCAGTTGTTCTTTTCGGAGACTGAAAACCAAACCATGGTAATAACAGGTTAAAACATCTCCTATTTAATAAACAAAGTCCTTTGCCCGGGGAGGCGGGAGGGTTGCTTATGACTTTGATGAGGATACCCCTGGAAGAGAACTAGGATTACAGGTAAGTAACTAATCCTTCTCTTCCAGGGGATCCTCATCAATAGTCATAAGCATTAGAATAGAGTAGCAAGCCTCACCTCATTCCTGCGGGCAAAGGAATCAACAGATAACATTTATATTCGTAGGCCCAAAAGTAGGCCTCATTCTACCCAAATAGGTTTCTCAAGGAGGCTTGCCCTACTTGAGACTCCGCTCTGGAATCAGACTCTAGGCAATAATGCCTTCCAAAGGTATGGACTGATTTCCATGTTGCAGCCTTGCATATTTCTGACATAGGAATGTCATGTAAAAACGCGATTGTGGCTGCTTTCCCTCTAGTGGAATGAGCTTTGGGTGATTGTAACAAAGGTTTGCCAGCCAGCTGGTATGACAGCCTGATACAGGAGACAATCCATCTGGAGATGGATCTTTTGGCTGCTGCAAACCCCGTTCTTATTGAACCATAATTGACAAAGAGTTGGTCTGTCTTTCTGGTATCCTTCGTCTTTTCTAGGTAAAACTTTAGCACCCGTTTAAGATCCAACGAGTGCAACGACCTCTCAGCTGGGGTCGATGGGTTAGGAAAGAACGAAGGAAGGGTAATCGTTTGATTTATATGAAAATCAAAGACCACCTTTGGAAGGAAAGATGGATGAGCCCTCATTACCACTCTGTTGTGGTGAAACACAGTGTAAGGTTCCTTGGTGCAGAGTGCTTGTATCTCGCTAACCCTGCGCGCAGAGGTTATTGCCACCAAGAAGGCCGCCTTCCAAGTGAGATGCTGCAAGGAGGCCTTGTGTATAGGCTCAAACGGTGTCGACATCAGCCTGGAGAGAACCAGGTTCAACTCCCAGGGAGGAGAAGGATTTCTCACAGGGGGATAGACCTTCTTCAACCCCTGAAGGAAATCCTTAACCACTGGAACTTGAAAAAAACGATGTTTGTGTAGGTGATTTCCTATACGCTACTATGGCAGATAGATGAACCCTAATAGAAGCGTATTTCAACCCTGATGTAGCCAAGGAAAGGAGGTATGGAAGGACTACCTCTTCTTGTCCTTTGGTGGGATCAAAGCCATGGTCCTTACACCAAATGAAAAAAAATTTCCACTTGAACGCATAAGACTCCCTTGTGGAAGGTCTTTTGGCCTCTTAAGATATGCATACATTCCGGAGGCAGATTTAAGTTTCCATATTGCAAGACCTCAGGAGCCATGCAGTCAGGTTCAGTGACGGGAGGTTGGGATGCAGGATCCTCCCGTTCATCTTGCTCAACAGGTCTGGCCTGCACGCAGGTGTCTGTGTGGACACAGCGACAGATGTAACAGGTCTGGATACCACCATTGTCGCGGCCAATCCAGAGCTATCAGGATCATATCCATGCTCGATCTGATGAGCTTGGCCACCACATTCGGAATCAGTGCCAGAGGAGGAAACGCATAGGCGAACATTCCTGTCCACTCCAACAGGAGAGCGTTCCCTTTCGTCCCGGGTCGGTGGAACCTGGACGCGAAGTCGTGGCATTTGGCGTTTTCATCGTCCGCAAATAAGTCTATGTCTGGACGACCCCAGCAACGGAAGAGTTCTTCGACTACCTCGTCGTTTAGCACCCAGTCTGGCTGATCTTCGAAGTGCCTGCTGAGCGCGTCTGCTTTTGTGTTTAGCTCGCCTGGGAGGTGCACTGCCACCACCGACAGTCCCCGAGCCAGAAGCCAGTGCCAGATAGTCTGGGCCTCCAGAGACAGAGGGCGAGATCGAGTTCCTCCCTGTTTGTTCAGATAGAACATAGTTGTAGTGTTGTCCGTCTGAACCAGGATTTTGTCCGTTTTTATTGCTGGAAGGAACGCTTTGAGCGCCAGATGAACTGCTCGAAGCTCCAGCATGTTGATGTGGTATGTCTGGAGGTTGGTCGACCAACGACCCTGAATCTGAAGATGACCCATGTGAGCACCCCAGCCTTCTAGAGATGCGTCCGTTACCACAGACAGCGAAGGAAGAGGTTGCTGAAAAGGGACTCCCTGCAGGACATTCCAAGGGCGAGTCCATCACTGTATGGAGGTCAAAGCCGCTTGAGACAGGTTGATTCGATCCTCCCAATCTCCTGTCGCTTGGTCCCACTGGTCTTCCACAGACTGCTGTAGAGGCAGCATCCTCAACCTGGCGTTCGGTATTAGGAAGATGCAGGACGCCATGGAGCCCAATAGAGATACTTCTCGCACCTTTGGACGAGGAAACTGAAGCAACTTTTTGCATTTCTGCCCCATGGAAGATAGTCTCTCCTGCGAAGGAAACGCTCTTCCTAAATTTGTGTCCAGAACTGCTCCCAGATAGTGGATACTTTGCGTGGGAAGCAGGACCGACTTTTCTGTGTTCACGTGGAGGCCGAGCCTGTGCAGTTGTTGGAGACACAGGTGACAGTCTTTGGTGACTTGATGAGGGGACGAACTCTTCAAGAGCCAGTCGTCTAGATATGGGTACACAAAGAGACCTCTTTTGTGAAGACACGCCGCTACCACTGCCATGCATTTGGTGAAGACCCTTGGTGCGGATTTGAGACCGAAGGGAAGCACTTTGTACTGGTAATGCTTGTTCCCTACCAGGAACCTCAAGTACTTTCGATGACCTGGTGTAATAGGAATGTGGAAGTACGAGTCTTGTAAATCCACCGAACACATCCAATCTCCGATTTGTAGATGAGGACATATTTGGTGAAATGCCAACATGCGAAACTTCTCTTTGACCACCACCTTGTTGAGGAGTCGAAGATCCAAAATCGGTCTGAACTTGCCTTCTTGATCTTTTTTGGGGAGTAGGAAATATCTTGAATACACTCCTTTCCCCCTTTGGGATGGGGGTACCTCTTCGATTGCGTTTTTCTTTAAGAGGACGCTCACCTCCCTTTTGAGGAGCTTTAGTTGGTACGAGCGAGTCTTTTTTGGAGGAATCGGTTGTGGTCTCTTCCGGAAACGTAGCGCATATCCATTGCGCAGTATATTCAGCACCCACCGATCTTTTGTGATGCTGACCCACTCTGCCAGGTGTTGTGAAGCACTTCCTCCCACTGGAGTGGGTATCGGCGCCAGAGGAAGCCACTGCTCAGGCCTTGCCTCCTCTAGGCGTGGTAGAGGACTGATGATGTCCGCCTCTGCCCGACTTTCCTCCTCTGTATTGCGGCTTTCCTTGTGGCTTGCTTTGAGACCATTGAGGGGTTTGAACCCTTTGTTGGCCTCCCCCGTTCTTGTTGGTCTTGAAGCATCGTTTGAACGGTCCTTTCTTTTTTTCCAGACCAACCGCCTTCACTCCGTCTAACTCCGTCTTCATACGGGTCATTTCCTGATCGGCATGCTCCCCGAAGAGTGAAGATCCGGAAAAAGGTAGATTGAGGATGCGCTGCTGGGCATCTGGTTGGAGTCCAGTTAAACGCAGCCAGGAGGATCTCCTCGCACATACCCCATGTGAGTAGGCATGTCCTGCTAGAAGGGCGTTATCTGCTGATGAACTAATCATTTGGTTTGCCACCAAACAGCCCTCCGTCACTGTCTCCTCAAAGTCCTTCTGGTCCTCCTTGGGCAATTTCTCCTTGAATCGTTCCATGGAGTCCCATAGGGCACTATCGTACCTTCCCAGAAGGGCTGATGCACTAGAGACTTTCAGGGATGAAGCTGCTGTGCTGCATACCCTGCGTCCCCAAGAATCTTGCGTCTTGCTGTCTTTGTCAGGCGGGACCGAAGAAGAAGGAGCGACAGTGTGAGTCTTTTTAGCTGAGGCTACAATGACTGAGTCCGCCGCAGGCTCTCCCTTAACAAAGATAGGATCTGACTCGGCCGGTCTATATTTCTTCTGGATACGTGCCGGTACCGCCTTGACCGTTGCTGGCATGAGGAAAAAGTCTTTGATTGGATCCATTATCCCTGGAACCAATGGGAGTAAAGGCCGTGTAGATGATTTGTGACGAAGGGTCTCAAAAATCACAGTAGTGGACACCTCTGGAACAGCCATCTCTATATTTAGTTTGTGAGCCACCCTTTGCAAGACGTCCAGATACGTGTTGACGTCGTCAATCGGGGAAGCTCTGGAGCGAGGGCTGTCTACCAGCGTCGGAGAGTAATCCCCTTTAGAATATCTAGATGAGGATGAAGAGGATGATGGAGTTCTCCTTCTGTGATGAGATTTCTCCTTCCTCACTGGTGATCTTCTCGGTCGTTCTTCCCCTCGAGGAGAACGTGATTTTCTCTGATGCTCCCTTCGGGGAGATCTCGATCTCTCCGCCCGTTCCTCCCTTCTCGGTGTTCGAGATCTGGGTTGCTCCCTCCGTGGTGATCGGGAGACCCTGGGGGTATGCGACCATTCCGCTCTCCTCTCCCGAGAGCGTGATCGGTGCCGGGTAGGACTCTGTCTGTCTGCCTCTTCTATCAGTCTCTGCAGAGGTGACTTGTGGTGTGGGTTTACATATCTTCGTAGCCTCTCCGTCGCTCCAGAATCCTTCCACTTACTCAACGGACCATACCATCTTGGCAAGAGTCTTGTGATATACCGTCGCTGGGGTGTCTGTTGCACCGGACTCCTACTCCTAGAAGAGGACCTCGATGAGCCAGAGGTACCTAAGGAGGAATGGTGAGAAGCAGATTGCGTTACTAGAACGGTCGAAGGCACTGAAGGAGATCTTCGTCTCACCGGTGTTGGAGGACGTCTCAAAAGTCTTTCCCTCGACGTCGAACGCCTCTGCGGCGTCGACGTAGCGATAACCTTCGACTTTGAGACGGAGTCTTCTCCCTCGACGTCGAACAGCGTTGCCCTGACTTCGACGGAGGTCTCGACGTCGAACGGCGTTGCCCTGCCGTCGACGGAGGTCTCGAAGTAGATCTGTATACCACACCCTTCTTGGCCAGTCCGGGGCGACCAATATAACTTGGGCCCGGTCTTGGCGAATCTTCCTCAGAACCCGAGGAATCAAGGGTATGGGAGGAAACGCGTAAAGGAGTTGATTTCCCCAACTCAACTGAAACGCGTCCCCCAAGGTTCCTTGCATCGGATTGCAAATGCTACTTACCAGTATGCATCTGTTCTTGGCATGTAGGGCTGCTGACATTCATATCTGTGCATAGTCCGCCACCTAGTGTTGGGTCCGGATGATTGCACATTGTTGTCCTGGAAGAGTCTTCGAAGTATCACGAGATAGGTGGCTCCTCCCCTGGACTACAGTGCGCATGGGCATCGCCTCCATCCCCAGATTGTTTTTAGCCATTGGCAGAGATGGAGTGAAGAAAGTGAGTGATGACCATGCTATGAGCATATGTGTATATGAATAAATACTGCAGCTGCTACAGGCGCCGGGGAGGAGGGTGGGCGATATGAATGTCAGCAGCCCTACATGCCAAGAACAGATGCATACTGGTAAGTAGCATTTGCAGTTCGAGGCATGTGGGCTGCTGAATTCATATCTGTGCATAGAATACATAGCAGTCCCTCCATTAACGGCGGCCGCCCGTGCCAGCTGCAGCAGTTTGAAAAAGCGTTTTTAGAACAGCCTGACCAACAGCTGCCTGTTGTCTGGAATGCACGTCTACACAGTAGTGCTTAGTGAAGGTATGTGTGGTAGACCATGTGGCTGCTCTACAGATGTCTTCTAAGGGAATGTTACCTAGGAAGGCCATAGAGGCCCCCAACTTCCTAGTGGAGTGGGCCCTCGGTGGGATAGTGAGAGTGCGCTTAGCTTTAGCGTAACAGATCTGAATGCACTTTACTATCCATCTAGCAATCCCCGCTTTGGAGATTGCATTTCCCTTGTGTTGTGTGGCAAAAGCAACAAAGAGTTGTTTGGTTTTGCGGAAATCTTTCGTCCTGTCCACATAGTACATCAAGGCCCTTTTCACATCAAGAGTGTGGAGCATACGCTCCGCCAGCGTCTCAGGGTTTTGGAAAAACACTGGCAATTCAATTGTTTGGTTCATGTGGAACTGTGAGACTACTTTGGGTAAGAATTTAGGGTTAGTGCGGAGCACCACCCTGTTTGCATGTATTTGGAAGAAAGGTTCTTGGATGGTGAGCGCCTGCAGCTCGCTCACCCTCCGCAGCGATGTAATTGCTACCAAGAACGCAACCTTCCAAGTCAAAAACTGTAGCTCACAAGAGTGCAGTGGCTCAAAGGGAGGACCCATCAGCCTTGTAAGAACCACATTGAGGTTCCATTCTGGAGCTGGTGGGGTCCTTGGTGGAATGACCCTTTTGAGTCCTTCCAGAAAGGCCTTGATAGCAGGGACTTTAAAGAGTGACAGGTGCTGCCTATTCTGGAGGTATGCTGCCATGGCAGACAGGTGAATGCGGATGGAAGAGTACGCTAGATTACATCGATACAGGTGAAAGAGGTAACATATGATGTTCTGAATGGAAGCATCTAGCGGGTCAATGCTGTGGTTCACACAGTAGATGACAAATCTCTTCCATTTAGCCGCATAACAAGCTCTAGTAGTGGGCTTTCTTGCCTCCCGAATGATGTCCATGCAATCGGGAGGAAGATTGAGGTAGCCAAACTCTAGGACTTCAGGAGCCAGATCGCCAGGTTGAGCTGTTGCGGATCTGGGTGCTGAATGTCGCCATGGCTCTGCGTCAGAAGGCTGGGAGTGAGATGAAGCCTCTGATGCGGTACCACGGAGAGTTCCAGAAACGTGGTGTACCATGGTTGGCGAGCCCACGTTGGAGCAACCAGGATGAGCGTCATCGAGTGTTGTCTGAGCTTGCGTGCCACCAGCGGTATCAGAGGTGCTGGGGGAAAAGCGTACGCAAATCTGCCTGACCAGTTCATCCACATCGCATTGCCCTGTGATTGGGGGTGTGGGAATCTGGCGGCGAAGCTTTGGCATTTTGCGTTCTCCTTTGTGGCGAAAAGGTCTATCTCTGGATGACCCCACCTTTGGAAGTACGGCTGGAGTACTGATGGATGTATCTCCCACTCGTGCATTTGATGGCTGTGCCTGCTGAGCAGATCCGCCATTTGATTGTCCTTGCCCGGGAGATGCTCTGCCATGAGGAAGATGTTCCTCTGAATGGCCCACTTCCACATGCTCTGAGCCAGATGAGACAGCTGTGGAGAGTGTGTACCTCCCTGCTTCTGGATATAGTACATGGCCGTCATGTTGTCCGTCCGGATCAACACGACCTTGTTGCACAGATGTACTTTGAACGCCTTTAAGGCCATGAAGATTGCCATCAGTTCCAACACATTGATGTGCATCTTCCTTTGCTGAAGTGTCCATAGTCCCTGCACAGTGTAGTGGAGTACATGCGCTCCCCATTGCTGGAGAGAGGCGTCCGTCGTCAGGATGATCTGTGGGACAGGCTCTTGGAATGGTCGGCCCTTGCAAAGGTTTTGTGGATTCCACCAATGCAGAGAGTTGAACGCCCGACCGCTCACCAACACTAGGTCTGTCAGTTGCCCATGAGCCTGAGTCCACTGACGTGCAAGGCACTCCTGAAGCGGACGCATATGTAGTCTCGCGTGCGGGACAATGGAGATGCAGGAGGCCATCATGCCTATCAACTGCATGAACACTCTCGCTGGAAGCGAGTGTTGGGGTCTGAATCGTTGGATCAGCGCCTGGATACTGGCGATTCTCGCTGAATTTGGCTGCGCAGTGGCTGCCAGAGTGTCGATTGTTGCGCCCAGATACTGTCGCACGTGGGCGGGCTGGAGATGGGACTTTGGGTAATTCAGAGAGAATCCCAGATCGTGCAGGAGGTGAATGGTACGTGACACGTGGTCTACGCACTGCTGTTGCGTCTTTGCCTGAATAAGCCAATCGTCTAGGTATGGAAAGACATGGACGTGCTGGCGACGGAGATGCGCCGCCACAGTCGCCAGGCATTTTGTAAACACTCTCGGTGCCGTGGTGACCCCGAACGGCAGGACCCTGAACTGGTAATGCTGGTCTAAGATCTTGAATCTGAGATACCTTCTGTGGGAAGGATGCAGGGGAATATGAAAGTAGGCATCCTTCAGATCTAGCGTTGCCAGGAAGTCTCCCTGCTGAAGCAGGGGAAGCACCTGCTGCAATGTGAGCATATGGAAGTGCTCCGAGTTGATGTACCAGTTCAGGGGCCTGAGGTCCAGGATCGGCCTGAGTGATCCGTCCTTTTTGGGGATCAGAAAATACCGGGAGTAAACCCCCGTACCCCGTTCTTGCAATGGAACGAGCTCTATTGCCCCTTTTTGCAGCATGACTAGAACTTCTTGCTGCAACAAGGTCAAGTGCTCGTCGGACATAGCACGGCTTCTTGGTGGTATGTCCGGTGGAATGGACGTAAGTTCTAAACAGTACCCGTACTGGATAAGAGACCTCACCCACCTGTCCGTGGTGATGGATCTCCACGCCGGCAGGAACTGCTGGAGTCTCCCCCCGACAGGTGTCGTGTGATCGGGGGGGAGTGACAAGACGTCACTGCTTGTTGGTGGTGGTGGACCTGGATGCATTGTTTCCACGTCCCCTGCCTTTGATATTGTTGCCTCTGTAGCCACCCCTGCCCTTGTTGTTGTTATACGAGGACTGGGAGTTACCCTTGTAGTATTGTGTGGATTGTGATGCCTGTCCCCTTGAGGTGCCTCTTGAGTTGGAGCGGCGAAAAGAACCACCCCGAAACTGCTGGCTTTGTAAAGCTCCTATAGATTTGGCAGTTTCAGTATCCTTTTTCATTTTTTCTAGGGAGGCATCCACCTCCGGGCCGAACAGATGGTCAGGATTCACTGTTTGCCCCAATATTGTGGTCTGTATGTCGGGTTTGAACCCTGAAATTCGAAGCCAGGCATGACGTCTAAGTAAAACACTTGTATTGATAGCCCTGGAGGCAGTGTCTGCTACATCTAGGGCACATTTGATGGACGCATTCGTAATGAGTTTACCCTCCTGAATGAGCATCTCCCCCGCCTCTTTATATTGGTCAGGCAAGTGTTGAAGGATGGCCTCTAGTGTGTCATAATGGGCCCTATCATAACGTGCGAGCAGGGCTTGAGTGTTAGAGATCCTCCAGATGTTTGCTGCCTGCGCAGCAATGCGTTTGCCTGATGCTTCAAAGATTTTGGATTCTTTGTCAGGGGGAGGAGCGTCACCAGTTGTTTGCGAATTTGCCCTTTTCCGAGCGTTGGAGACCACCAAGGAGTCCAATGGCAAGTGTCCCTTAATATAAGTGGGATCCGTGGGCGCCGCTTTATACTTCCTGTCGATGCGAGGATTGACCACCCGCGCCCGGGTGGGCTCCTTGAACACCTCCTGTGCATGCTTCAGCACCCCTTTAAGCATTGGTAGTGTCTTGACTTGCTTTTCGGCTACCGAGAAGGTGTCGACCAAAAAGTCTGCATCCACTGGGTCTGAGTGCAGCTCGACGTCATGGTTCGCCGCAGCTCTCTCTATTAATGCATTGAATGCCGCCGAGTCCTCCGTCGGGGACGTTTTTGCGGCGAAAAGTTGAGTGTCCTGCCCCGACTGCGGGTCGTTTATGTCGTCTCCTGCTGTCCAGGGCACCTGCTCCTCGTCCGGATCCGAGTACGCAGGATAGGTGTACTCGACCTCTTCCTCGTCGACATCAGGCACGGGGGAATGGGCCGGCGAGTGTTCCAGGGCTTGTGGAGACAGTGGTTCCATCAGAGCCGAAGAGTCCGCAGAGTACTTTTTGCTCTTGAGTGGAATCTTAAAAGGTTCCAAGGCCGGCTCCGATGTAATTTTCCGTTTGAGGAGCGACAATTTTCCGGTGTTGGCGTCGATGTGCACCTCACGACGTTCCTCCACCGCGAGCGGCTGGAGCCGAAGCTTTGACACCACCAAGGCAGCCTTCGGCGTCAATATTTCCCGAGAGTGTCCGCTCTGCTTAGGCGCGAAGGCCTTCGGCGCCGACTTGGGAGGAAGGGTAAAACGAATGGGCGTTTGTTCCTTGGCAGGCTTCGTCGTGGGCCGTGGCACTACAGGGTCCTGGCTGGGAACCACAGCCTGCTGGATCCGCCGCAAGGATTCTCCCACCCTCTTTGTAAGGGATGCCGAGGGCTGAAACGACTCGAGCGACTCCTCGTCTTCGAGAGCCTGTTCGGCGGTAAGCCTCTTCTTCGGCGCCGACGCCCCATGGCCCGGCGCACTGTCGGCGTGAGGCTTTTTAGAAGCCGTCTTCGGGTCCGCGACCCTCTTCGGGTCCGCGACCCCTTTCGGTGCCGACGCCGCCGCGTCGGATGCCTTCACCTTCGGCGCCGACCCAGATGGCTTCGGGTCGGCCATTTTGGCGCGGCTCTTCTGGTCAGCCATTTTGGCGTGGCTCTTCAAGTCGGCCATTTTGGGTTTCGTGGAAGTTGACGCCTCCAGAACCTTTTTCACCAGCGCCACTTTTGGTTTCGTTTTCGCATCCGAGGGTGCGAGACCAGTTGGCTTCACTTTCGGTTTCTTGTTAGAAATGTCCGTGACCGGGCCCGGAGGCGGGGACGTAGGACTTGTTGTTAGATCTTGGGTAAGGCCCGAAGGCGATCCCTCGACCTGGGCCGTATAACGGGGAGTAACCCCGGAGTCTTGTTGGGGATGCTCTTCGTCCGAGCTATCACCCATTGCGGGACAAGCCCGGTCGTCGTCCCCTACCTCGTCGGAGACTTCGTCGTAGGCCTCATCACCCGCGTCGCCGGTCTCTTCTTCGGACGCGGGGCCAGAGTCCGATTCTTGGACGTCGCCTTCTCCCTCAACCGATTCCTGGAAGATGTCATCAGGTGGGGGTGCCGAAGCCGACAATTGAGCCTGGAGCCGATTAGCCCGGCGAATCTTCAAAGTTTTCTTACTTCTAAATTTCGAACACGCCATGCAAGTGTCCTCACGGTGATCCGGTGACAAGCATGTATTGCACACGGGGTGCACGTCGAGGTGCGAATATTTAGAGTGACACAGCGGACACTTTTTGAATGGCGTCCGCTCCATAGCAAAGTGTGTAGTGTAGGCCCGTCCGCGTCGAAAGCACGTGGAGGGGCAGTCGGAGATCGGAGCTGAGAGTCAGTAAGAAACCCGAACGCAACTATACCGACGCCCAGCCTAAAGACCTTTTGGCCTCGAGTGAAAGTAGAACAAACTATCGGTCCCGATAGAGGGAACCGAAAACACATCCGAACCCGATGGCGGAAAAAAACAATCTGGGGATGGAGGCGATGCCCATGCGCACTGTAGTCCTGGGGAGGAGCCACCTATCTCGTGATACTTCGAAGACTCTTCCAGGACAACAATGTGCAATCATCCGGACCCAACACTAGGTGGCGGACTATGCACAGATATGAATTCAGCAGCCCACATGCCTCGAACACTGGAGACTGCAGAAAGACGGGCAGTGAGCATTCTCGCGAGTGGCAAACAGGTCCACCCGAGGAGACCCCCACGTCCGAAAGACGTGACGAACCACCTCCGGGTGAAGCCTCCACTCGTGGTCGGCAGAGAACTGCCAACTGAGACTGTCTGCACACACGTTCAGAACCCCGGCCAGATGATTGGCCATCAGACAAATCCGGTGGTCCTGAACCCAGGACCAGAGACGCAGAGCCTCTCTACAGAGACACTGCGACCCCACTCCTCCCTGCTTGTTGATGTACCACATCGCGGTTGTGTTGTCCGTCAGGACTTGGATCGACCGACCGCGAAGGGAAGGGAGGAAGGCCTTGAGCGCCATACGTATCGCCCGCAACTCTAGAAGGTTGATATGAAGCAACCTTTCCTCTGGAGACCAAAGACCCTTGACCTCCAGATCCCCCAGATGAGCAGCCCACCCTAGAGTGGATGCATCTGTTATCACCGTGGCCACCGATGGAGGCAGATGGAAAGGCTTTCCTTGAGACAGATTGCCTTCCACGCTCCACCAAGACAGATCCGCTGCAGTTTCTCTGGAGATCTTCACTGACTCCCCGAGATCTCTGTTGTGCTGATACCACTGCCTGCGGAGACATCACTGGAGTGCCCTCATGTGCCAGCGTGCATGGTTGATCAACAGAATGCAAGAAGCCATCAGACCGAGCAGGCGAAGAACCTTCAGGACTGGAACGACCGCTCCATTGTAAAATAAAGGAATCATTTCCTGAATGTCGCGAATCCTTTGAGGAGGAGGGAATACACGACACACAGTAGTGTCCAGTACGGCACCTATGAAAAGGTTGCGCTGGGAGGGCACCAGGTGAGACTTGGGTACATTTATCGAAAAACCCAACCTGAACAACAACTGAGTTGTCTCTTGCAGATGATGGAGCACCTTCTCCGACGACTCCGCTTTGATCAGCCAGTCGTCCAAATAAGGGAACACAGGTATCCCCGACCTCCTGAGATGAGCTGCCACCACCGCCATCACCTTGGTGAAGACTCGAGGCGCAGTAGTAAGACCAAACGGAAGGACCGCAAATTGGTAGTGCTGCGACCCAACCGTGAAACGGAGATACTTTCTGTGCGACTTCAGGATTGGGATGTGAAAATACGCATCCTGCAAGTCGAGCGACACCATCCAGTCTCCTTCCATCAGCGCATGAAGAACCTGAACAAGGGTGAGCATCTTGAATTTCTCCTGTTTCAGATAGAGATTCAAGATCCTGAGATCCAGGATTGGACCAAGCCTGCCATCCTTTTTGGGGATCAGGAAATACCGGGAGTAGCATCCCTGACCCCTTTCCTGCTCTGGGACCACCTCTATCGAACCCTTTCGTAACAGAGTTAGAACCTCCTCCTGCAGAAGAGACAGATGTTCCTCGGTGCAAAAACCTTGACAAGGAGGGTAAACAGGAGGGAATTCCCGAAAGGGAAGGGCATACCCATTTTCTACAAGATTGAGAACTTAAAGATCTGTTGTAACCGATTCCCAATCCTGTAGAAAATGGGTAAGCCGACCACCAAGCGGACCCACATGATCCTGAATAGCAGATCTAGGGCTGCTTTTCTGTGGCAGGGGGGTTGGAAGAGGTGGAGGAGGAGGAGGGCTGACGTCCACGAGGACGTGCTCTTTGCTTTCCCCTGTACGATCTGTACACAGAATTTTGCTGCTGCTGTTGGCCTTGCCGGAAATTCCGGAAGGAGCGACCAAAGCCTCTGAACCTCCTGTTGGAAGAAGTGCCTCTGATCTGGAGCCCCAAAGACTTAGCTGTCGCTCTGCAATCCTTGAATCTCTCAAGAGCTGCATCCGCCTTCTTCCCAAAGAGACCAGAACCATCAAAAGGAAGATCCAGCAAAGTCGCCTGAACATCAGCCGAAAAGTCCGATGACTTCAACCAGGCTGACCTCCTAGTGGCGACAGCAGTGCCCATAATACGAGCCACAGAATCGGCAGTGTCCAGACCACTTTGAATAACCTGGAGATCCGCCACCTGAGTATCAGAAATCACTTCCTCAAAATCCTTCCGGTTAGCATCAGGAATTTTTGGAACCAGGATACTCAAAGAGTCCATCAGGGCATGCACATACCTTCCCATTAGGCAAGTGGCATTAGTTGACTTCAATGCCATGCTCGCCGAAGAAAAGGTCTTTTTTGCAATCTGGTCCTGTTTATTTGCCTCCTTTTCACATGGAACCTGAGGAAAGGCACTAAGACCCTTCTTAGAACAGGCAGCCTGAATGACCAGGCTCTCTGGCGAAGGATGAGAAGACAGAAAAGCCGGGTCCTCAGGAGCAGCCCTGTATCTCCTCGCAACACTCTTAGAAACCGCAGGAGCCGACAATGGTTTCTTCCACACCTCCATTATAGGATCTGTCAAGGCATTATTAAAAGGAAGTAAAGGCTCAACCACAGAATTCGGAGAATGTAAGACCTCAGTGAGGATATTGGACTTGAACTCCACTGTAGGCAGAGTCAATTGAAGAAGTTCAGCTGCCTTCCTCATAACAAGATGGTAAGGTTGGATATCCTTAGAAGGAGCACCAGAGCCTGAGGGCAACTCCCACTCCGGAGAGAAATCAAGAGTTCCTGAATCCGCCAACTCCTCAAAACAGCTCTCCTCCAATTCACCTTCCTCAACATCAGATTGTGAATCCAGGTACCTCTGCTCTTCCAAAAGGCGTTGAGCTTCCCTTCTGGACCTCACCTTTACACGCCTCGCAGCCGTATCCACCTGCGGCTCCGACGGATTCGGGGCCGACGCCGGTATCTAATCCGATGGCACAGAAGAATGCCCTCGAGGACTATCTGGAGCGGGCGACGCTGGAATCGGCGTCGACGACTTCGGCGGAGCCGGAAATTGCCAATGCGGCGTCGGAGCCGGCATGTAAGGCATGAATGGAGCAGGAGGATAGGAGTGAGGAACACCCAGGCTGAAAGCTAAAGGACCCATGGGACCCGAAGGTGCACCAGAGAGGTACCACGCTCTTGAGAAGACGCCATACATAGCGTTAAGAAACGCTGAAGGGTGCTGGCCTAGAGCAGGAAAGGGCGGCTGAAAACCATCAGGCCGGTCCTGAGGAGGGATCGGATTCGGCTCTTCAGCAGGCGCAGAATCCACAACCTCCCGAGCCTCTTCCTCTTCACGGGCCGGGGACGGCGCCGGATTCGGAGCCGGAGAGGGTACCGGAGCCGGAGTGGGAGAGCGCCCATGCGACTCGGAATGAGAGGCCTCACCTTCAGGCTCAGAGACTTCGAGAGTAACCACCTTCGAACGTAATGGTGTAATTAAGCAACAACTAGATCGAAGGAATATTAATGCTCGACTTTGCTAAAATAACAAAAGGCATGGAGCCTCGTTAAATTCACACGCATTATTTTTTGTTTAATGGAAGTACAGTTTTTACGAATTTCAGGAAAAATAACTTTCCTATAGAAATCTTTTTTACTCTAAAAATATTGAAAAAAACAGCACCAAATCTATAATGAGTCATTTTTGTGCACCTAATCTTGAAGCGCTATATATTTAGAATCTTTTTGCTTGGATTTGACATCAGCTAAATCTGACTCTAGTCCCAAGTTAAAATATAGCTCCACTCCCCAATTGCTTTCCACTCGGTTAAGCTGGTTAATCCTTGTGCTATACATCAGCACCTATGTATATCCAGTGATATTTTACGTGGGAGCCATTGCTGATTCTTTCTCTAGAGAATCTGGTCCTCTTTTTACTTCTTCCTATTTTTTGGTCCTTCTTTCATGTTCACACCAGTGACATTTTACGTGGGAGCCACTGTTGATTCTTGCTCTAGAGAATCTGGTCCTCTTTTCATTTCTTCTTAATTTTTGGTCCTTTCTTTATGTCAACACCAGGTCAGGTGTACTCAATCATCCAATTAAATAGGGTATATATACAGGAAGTAAAGGCACTTTAAAATGCCGTCTTTCGTGGAAGGAGCATAGAACCCCCGTGTCCCGCCGCCGGAATCTCTGAGCCCTGTTGATATCTATTGGGTAAGTGTTCGCTAAAATCCCTATGCGGTAATTTTACTCTGATCACTTGTTTAGTTAACTGATAATCTCCAAAGTAAACAGTGGGTAACAGAATTCTCTCTCTCCCCCCCCTGTTTGTTCATTTTATAGACAGGTAGTTATTTTAAACCACTTTGAAATCCATCGCTCCTTGAGCACAAGTAAAAAGGTAACTATCAGTCCTTCTTCTTTAAGAGACAGTAAGTCTATGAAGTCGCCATGCATTGACTGTTCTCCAAAAATTGATGCCAGAATTCTTTCCATCCATTCTATAGGCAATCTCGCCATTTGTTATCTCCACATCAGGAGGACTATATCTTTTGGGATCCACAAAAATACTCATTATCGTGGCCATAAATTTTAACTCCGGCAGGCGGGTCTAACTGAAATCCCACTCCTCACTTAAGGTACCTTCATCCTCGAAAATGAAAATGTTTTCAAAAAACTACTAATGTATCCTCACTAACTGTTTAGTTAATATAAAATATCAAAAATAGAAAAGATTCAATAAACTAAAAGAACTCATAATTTCTTCTAGGAAATATAGAAATTCAAAAATCAACAATCAAGACAAACAAATTACATCGTGTGACTATGGAATATCTATCTGCAAACCTTAACTAAAATAGGTAAAACACTAGCTTGGTCCTTTCATTAAATATGGGCTGGTTAGAAAATCATAGACTACACTAAAACAACAATCAATGTTCATGAAATGTCTATGTTTTTTAGGGTCTAGAATATCTTCGTCACCTAACCAAAGAAAAGAAAGTCATTATACAGATAATCCAGATTGAGAACATCAAATAGCGTTAATATACTCCGTGTTTTTTAAGTAAGTGACCTTATCTACGCGTTGATAGCACGCTGCGAATTGCCACCATTTAGAATATTTCGTATTTTCCATCACTAATATCAATCATTTGATTCCTCGCATTTGCCATCCTATGTAAGAACCCTGCTTCCTCACCACCACAACTTGGGAATAATCTATTTAGTATAAAGGTATCCACTCCTTCTCCCCTTTTTTGGCCATTATCTCATATAAGAATATATGAGTTAAAAGGATTCACTCCATTTTTCTATTTTTCTTGATGATCATTAAGGCAAGGAAAAGAAATCCGTCAAAGTATTATTGTAATATTAATAAGCTTGGTCACAATAGAATGGAAAGTCTGAGACTATTAGCTTAACATTGGTTTGTTTTAATTTTCTCTGTGTAACATAATATAAATTGATGCATTATTGTACATAATATTTTTTGTTTTATGGAATTTTCCCATTTCAGATACTATCGTGGCTGCTCCAGAAGAAGGCGCTGGTTCGCCGAAACGCGCGTAGAGATTATTTTAGCCACACCTTTCTCTCTTAAAAATTGTGTTCATTTTATATAACCTTCATTTGTTGGATTATTTGTCCTTCTCTCTTAAAGTGTTGCTGTGTATTGTTGATTTATTATGTCGCATACAATTTGTGAATATGTATTATTATTTTAATGTGTTTTTTAAAAGAATTTATGAATAAAATTGAACTACCCCTTTTTTACAAACAACCTATGTTTTAGCTCAGTTCATTTCGACCACTTATTACGTTCTGTTGCCTAGATTGATACATATCAAATTATTTGCTTTTCCCTGGTCTAGGAACTTCATTTCCATGTACTCAGGGGGTCCTTGATAAATATTTACACACCACCTTCGAACGTACCTTCTTCGGTGACCTCGACCTCGAGCCCGACTCCTTACCAGACCGACGTCGGGACTCATGTCTCCTCTTCTTAAGTTTCTTCTTCGACTTCGAAACATGATCCGATGCCGACTTCGAAGATGACTTCTCTCGAGAACCAGATCTCGACCTCGCCCTGGACTTCGACCTCGCCCTTCGAGAACGAGACCTCGACGACTTCTCCTTTCCAGCTTTCACCTTAGCAACCAGGAGTTTGGCTTCTCTCTCCCTCAGGGCCTTCGGGTTCATCTTCCGACATGAAGAACAATCCTCCACATCATGGTCGGAACTCAAACACCAGATGCAGTCATCATGGGGGTCGGTAATGGACATCATTTTACCGCACTCCCTGCAGGGCTTGAAGCCGGTCTTCTTGGATGACATCGCTGAAGAGACAGGATACAGAGAAGCAGAAATATGCAACAAAATGGCAACAAAGTACCAGTTGGCTACAGAGATTCCCGATAACCGTTAGCGTCGACGACGCGGAAAAAAGGGAACTGATGTCATCACGCCGGCGTGGGCCTATTATAGGCATCGGTGACGTCAGCGGAGTCGCGAGCGGAGCCGTGTCTGACGTCCTATCCACGTCGGCGCGAGGCTACGAAAAGAATTTCCGAATGTTGCTGACGCAAGGGGGACATTCACAAGGTGAGGAATCCACACGGCAGATGTATCTATCAGAATAAAACTTTTGGGAGTATAATTGCCCTTTGAGGAGTAGTCGGGCTGGCTGTCCTTTATCACTTTCCTGCCTGGCTTGCTGTCGGACTTAACTCAGATTTCTCTTTTATGCAAAACCTATTTGAACTGAACTTTCCTGAACCGACTCCAACCTGCAATAACCAGCTGGTAAAGTGTGTAGGAGATAACCTTTCGGCTGAAGGGTTTACTGACTTTCGGTGGCACGCTGAACTACGAGTCGCATTATTTGGTTTGTATGATCTAAACGTAGAATCATGATTTTTCTATGTTTTGCTCTCACTTCCTTCCTAGGCAACCAGTAAATGTTTCTCTTATTTGAATCTGTATGACATTGTGTGGTTAATTGACAAATAACCTGTATTAAACCTAATTATGAAATGTGATTTCATATTTCCAGAATATTCAAATTGAGGCTTTAGATAAACTATTTACATGCGCAAATCTTATAATTTTAGAGTTACACTTTGAGTGAACTTCTATGTTTATGGGTATGTCTAATGCAAATTGATTTTGGAAGAAATTAACGTTGGTATTTGTCATATTTTATTCCAGGTCCTCTTAAGGAAATGCCTCACGTTCTCTGAATATCCAAGTCCCTTTTAGCTCACGTAAGAGATCCATTGGAGGACCAGTGAACTGAAGTAGGTTATGTTATGGGACCAGTGAATGAAAATAATCAGATTGGTAATTTTGTAGTGATTAGTACAATTTGCCCAGTCTTCCGCTCCATCAAGGGTCCAGTATTAAAAACACAAAGCAGAGTGACGGTAGGGTGATCACCTTTGGCACCAAAGTGACAGACCGCTTTAGTCTTGAGCCTTTCCCCTGAAGCGTCCTTAACAAGCAGTGGATATACAGGGCCCAGAGGGTGATAAACATTTAAAAACATTTAAATTAGAAGCGATTGTAGAGATCCACATTAACAAACAAGATTCTTAAATGTCCACTAGTGCTTGAGTAAGAATCTGAAGCAGAAAGCTTTCACCTCTCTCGGACTTACAGGTTTTCTAGGTTTTCTTATGTCAGCAGCAAGTTATACAGTAAATACACAATAGCCTGCGAGTTTAGCAAGGCAGTATCTTTTCAGTAGTGGAAGCAAATAATGAAAAAGGACTCATGTAGACTTGCAACATCTTGACAGAGCTTAACAAGAGTGGATCCAGCCCAGACAATTGCAGGTACTCCAGCCCTACATTTGAGCCCTTAGTAGATCAATGCCTGCACTCTGATCGATAGTGGGAGTGAAGCTATTTAGGTATTTTTCTTTTAAGGGCACCTCTAGGTTCAGGTCTGAAGACTTTACAAACATTGGCTGTTTTGATAAAAACATTCAAATATTAAAGCTCTTTGATTAATTTGGAGGGCATTTATTTAAAATGTGTAATTTAGATATAAAGTTTCTGAAGTGCCACTTTTATGGAGCTATACATTCAACTATAATATAAATAGTACAATCAAAATCTCATTGAAAGAGTGGACATGGCCCTCAACGTTCTATTCTTGTCCCAGACCTTACCCATTCCTTTCGAACATACGTTTTCATCACTTCAACCTATTCTACACAGTGTTGCCTTTCCACTAAAGATCCTCATAGAATCAGCAGACCCTCCTACCCCTCCTCTGGATTACCTGAAACAGCTCTGTCTCGTAAACGCAGACTGCTGAATTCATTGCTCCTCGTTACAAGGTCTGGAGGAGAAAACAAGAGCAACAGTGGGTCAAAAAATGACAAACTGAGAAGAAGTTTACAAGACTTCCAAGCCAGATAAAAAAATGCAAATACTCACGAAGTTAAACATTGTCAACATTTTCCCAATTAAATACATTTTAAATTAACATTAATTTAACGTAATGTGCTTCTATTGTTAGCTAAGTACAGCCTTGTATGATGAGCACTCAAGTGCATTCATTTTCTCTAATTTCTACAGTCATTTAATAGTTTGTTTTCTTGCATTACTGTAGTAAAATCCTGGAAGCTCAGGAATGATCTAAGAGTCCCAGGTTACATCTTAGGCACTAACCATGTAAGCTCAAAAACATACCAAACTCTTGCCATAAGTCAAATATAGGATTAAACACAAAAACTGCACCACCCTTTTCAGGTATTGTTTGTCTAAAATTCCTATTCAACCATAGCACAATAAGTTTTACATCTTTCCAAATCACCACTTACTCTTCTCCAATATCAAACCACCATCTATATCTAAAGGCACCTAGGCCTTTATTCCACAGGACCAGTTTGTCCTTAGATCAAGCCTAAATGAAAATCAACACCTTACCGTAAGCCCTAAACCCATGCACAATAGAATCACATGATAATCATGGAATACTCTAAAATAAACATTTTCCCGGAGCAAAAGTACTACAAAATATAGAATAGATACACTGAAGCACAGTTAAATATACCTCTAAAGAAGCTTATCTGGCATGCTGTATAAGGCATTTGCAGTGACTTATTTTAGCTTGTCTGAACATTGAGCACTACTACATAAAGCAAATGAAATAGTACTCCTAACAGGGTTCACTTGAAAAAGTTCTCTCCATGTAACAGTTTTAAAAGCTGTACATGGGAATTTGGTTCAACTGTGTAAAGTCTTAATAAATCCTATGTTGAAGAAAGAATTAGTTACAAGGATTTTTGAACTCCTTTATATATTTTATTTATAGGGCTTATAAAGCGCTAGCTACACCCGAAGGTGTCAGAGCGCTTTACAGAATCGAGAGCAAGGCAATAATCCAGTCACTGAGCATATGATGTGCAACAATCTTAGGTTCCTAGTACACACAAAATAAAAACACGGGAAAAATAGCTGGGCAGGGTTGGTGAAATACACAAAATATATACACAGAAAATCGTTAGGCCATAAGGGTGGTTACTGATTGTGGTCAATAAGCACATTATGAGTCCATGGAGAGAAAGACATTCAAGACAATAGAAGCAAAAACAAAATCAGCCAACTGATCGACAGTCTAAATAGAGAAAGGTACCTTATTTGAACAGAGTTCAAATTGCTTATGTGTTCCGGTATTTGTTAAGGAGATGGTGTTTCAGGTCTCTTTTGAAGCCAGAAAAGGAGGGTTGTATCGTCCCTCGGGAAAGAGGTCCATATGCTTGGAAATTACCTGAAAAAGAGTGAGCCTGGGTTGTTTTCTTTTTTAGTTTGGGAGGAACCAGAAGAAGTGTGTTGTAGCTTCTCAGGGGTCTGGTTCTTCCTGCTTTTGTGAGTTTGTTGTCTAAATAGTCAGAGGCATGTGAGCGAAGGCTTTTGTTGGTGATAGAAGCAGTCTTGCAGGTGCATCTTCCTTCGATGGGAATCAAGAGTGCACCTCCAGCAGCACAGCGACGACCGGGTGCAGAGCTCAAATTCGAGGTTGGGCGCCCAATGTTAACCAATAGAGATTGGAGGTACTCCAAGTTGCGCTGCTCACAGGGGAGTAAAGCAGCGTCAGGGGTTGATCTCCTAGAGTTTAAGGTAAGTACAAGGGGGCCACAAGGCAGCACCAAACTTACACCCTCAGTGGCACAGGGGCGGCGAATGTCGAGTGCCAATACAGCGTCAGGAGCACTATGTTATCCAATGAGGGAGATCGATCTTGAAGAAAGGCTGCAGGCTCAGGCCAGGAGGATGAGCGAAGAAAACCCACAGCTGCCCACATAGAGATGCTAGGGGATGTAGGGGTACCAATGGTTGAAATCCCCAAGGCCCATGGGCCTTTACGAAAACTTTTGACAGGAAGGTTGCGGTCAGGGGGAGTCTTCAAGATGAGGCTGCCGGCTTTAGGAGGAGTTCGGTAAGGTTCAGCCCACAGTGGACTCAAGCTCAGAAGCGCTGGGGTACTTTCACTAGACCAGTGGGACACTTGGACTCGGGCCATGGGTGTCAGATGCAGAGGTGGATCCAGAGGCAAGTTTGCGGTTCCTTAGGGAAAAGTTCTTTTTCTTTACAGATGGTTTCTTCTGGACGAGTCCACTAGTCACAGGAGATTAGGAGTCTCTCAAAGGCAGGCAATCCTCCGAGGGTTCTGGATGTCGCAGCTCTGCGGGACGAACTGCTCTTCTTCGGCAGGGTATTTGAGGGCTGCAGACAGGCTGGTAGGGCTTGGGTAGGTCAGGTGGTGTCTCCAGTCTTAGCTGCTGCACGGCTCTTCTTTGTAGGTTGCCGAAATCTGCTTTCAGGGGCTGGGGGTGCCACCTAAATACTAGATTTAGGGGTGTTACAGGGAAGTAACAGGTAGGGACCAAAAGGTCCTGTGGGAGGGTGGCATTCGCCTAGTTTTAAGTGGATAAGTGCCACCATCTTCAAGATGGTGGGCACTGAAAAATTTGCTTAACTTCGCCTCTAGCACCTGAGGGGTGGAATTGGTGAAGGGGCACACCTCCGGTTCTAAATTATTCCGCCAGTTCTCCCGTCAAATGGGTGGTTTGATCTGGGGGATGCCATCTGCTGCTAACAGCAGAGGCTGGGGTTGAATTACCTGGCGTTAGAGAGCAGGGGCTCTCAACCCAGGGGTCCAGAAACAGGTCTGGTGGTGGCAGGCTGCCTTAAGCCAGTCCGGTATCACACCAGGGTTGGTAGGTTTCAGGGGGCACCTCTGAGGTGTCCTCTGAGAACATGTTTCAATAAAACCTACACTGGCATCAGCGTGGGTTTATTAAGAGGAGTTGGTTGGTACCAAACACTCATGGGTTCAGTTAAGCCATCATGGTACTGTGTAACTTGAGTTTTCAGCCCAAGTACTCTCTATGGCTTTATTGGCACTCAAGATATTTAAGAATAGACATAAATATTATAGGGGCATACCTGCTCATGCAGGTTGTGCCAACAACTGAGGTACAGTGCACCCTGCCTTAAGGCTTGTAAGGCCTGCTAGAGGGGTGGCTTACCCATACCCTAGGTAGTGCTGCTTTGACATGACGCACATGAGTGTTGTTCTGTCTGCACTAAGGCATGCTGGCTGGAGTGGCAGTTAGCATGACCTTGGTGAGAGGTTCCTAGGGGACTCTCTTCAGTACCAAAGCCCTCGGTACCAGGGGAATCATTTACTAGGGACTTACAGGGGGTCTGACGTTTTGTCAATCGTGGTGAAGTTTTAGGGAGATAACACAGGTACTGGAAACCTGGACAGCAAGGACCCAGTACTCTACAGTCAAAGTTGCATCTAAAGGCAGGCAAAATGTGGGGGGGGTACTGCACCATAAAGCCACTATCCCACAGGCCGCTACTTGTATGTCCTCTTCTGATAAAGCCAGAGCATGCATTTGTACATTTTTTATGCTAATCTAAAATTTGTGTTGAGTAGTAGAAGAGGCAAACATTTAGTTTAAAAATAAAAATTATGAGAAAGTAAAAAAAGCATAATACTTAGATAAACCGGGTGCTTGAAAATAATGCTTGGGAAATAAAAACCATTCCCACTAATCATACATGTTGTGGCAGTGGGATGAAATAATCTAAAACTGCTTTAGGTGCAGAGGACTACAGGCCAACAGACCTAACAAAAGAAATTAAGTCACATTAGTACAAACATAAGGCTGCCTAATATGTTCAGATGACGATTTTGCCTCCGGAAATAATCTAAACAGCTTGCAAATTTAAAGATCCAATATTAGAGAAACTTAAAATCTTAACTGTTCTTCAGAAGTAAAAAACTAAAAATCTCAAATATTTCTATATGCCATGCCACACAGGTGAAAACATGGCCAATAGGTGTTCTCTAGAAAGAATTTGTTTGTCTTCTTCAATGAAATAAAAGTTAACTAATAGCATATAGCAGATGGGGTGAGTCGCGTGCTTATTGACATTTTCCTCTGGTACCTTTCCTGAGAGCTGGAAAGAGACGTCCATTCTTCCTTTGTTAAAAAAGCCTATCTTAGATGCATCTAACCCTAATACCTATCGACCTATAGCCAGACTGCCAACACCGGCTAAAATAGTGGATAAAATTTATGAATATTCAATTATCACAATTCATTAGTGATAACAACTTGCTGGATCATTCCAAGTTAGGGTTTCAAAAAGCACAGCACGGAACCAGCGCTTATTAAGGAAACCAAAGAGATCAGAGCAGCGATGGACGAAGGAGGCACAGCTGCTCTTGTGCTTCTTGACCTATCGGCCGCTTTTAACACGGTTGATCACGCTCTTTTGCAGTAGCGGTTGGAGAAGTTGGGAGTAGCCGGGACCGCCCTGGCACTGCTGTCCTCCTTCCCGAAGAATCGGAGAACAACGGTGTCATTTGACGGTTTCGACTCTGCTCCTTATATCCTGCCATGCAGAGTACTACCTGGCAGCTCATTAAGCCCTTCTCTGTTCAACATTTAAGTTTCCGAACCGGCCCTACTGATCCGGGAATTTGGGATTAGTTTAACATCATACGCCGATGACACCCAGCTGACCACCTAGCTGCATACAAACATCAAACTTCGCCTATCCAGCAGTTCCATAAATGTATGGGCGCAAACAGATGGACGAGTGCACATTGCCTAAAACTTAATTCCGAAAAGACTGAGGTTTTGATCTTTGGTAACATGCAGCCAACCTGGGGCACTCTGTGGTGGCCAGCAGAGATGGGTACATCTCCCAAACGAGCAGCCAAAGTGAAGAATTTGGTTGTATGGATTGATGATAAATGAACTCTATCAGCAGACCAAAACCATTATCTCTGCCTCCTATTTTCTTTTAAAGAAAATAAGGACGATATACTTGTACATTGAGTCAGATACTAGAAAAACAGTAGTAACAGTTTCTATTTTTAGTAAATTCTGGTGGGGTTTTCTCATTATTTTCAAGAGATTTCAATACCTTAAAAAACAGTTATCAGTGGTTACACATTTTTGCACCACTTAAACCAAAAGAAAAAAAGTGTTTTTCTGGTGTTTATGGAACGTTTTGCTTTTGTTACGGCTTGCTTCTTTGTACTGATAGCACATTGTATATAGACAGTGTACGTGTAATATATATGAGGTCCGAATAGACTTTTGCAAATTAAACTTATTGTAGTACACCATACAACACTTCTTTGGTCATGTGCGCTCGCTCTTTCTTTCCCATGTAAAATTCTGTGAAAAGGATCTCTCAACATTGGCACTTGAGACGGGCAACGCCAAAACAGCCAGTACACAATTTGTTAACTCTGGCCACTGACATAGCTTTCCATGCCAATACTGGTGCACTTGAAGATTGCGATTCTCAGGGCAGGTTCTGCAACATTTGCGTTGAGCTGTGCGCTTACGTCCTCAGAGTTATTGAAGCGGTCAAAAATAAATCACCACTTTAACTTTGGAGGAAATTCCCCTTTACTGAAGGGATCTAAAACTTGTACAGAGTACCACAGTGCTGTTTCATTGACTTCTAATGCCGTTGGTGGTGAAGGGACATTTCTAAGCATCATTGCAATCCATTTCTCATACATTGTAAAATAAATATTCTTGGCGTGGCCAAGATGGCGTCTGAGTAAGACGTGCTTTCGAGTCGCTCCAGCGCCCGACCTGCTAAGCATTGTACAGCATCGAATTCAGGGTGCCATTCGGCTCTGGAACGGTCGCAGCGGCCAGCGGCATCGAGGGGAGTGGTCCGGTGTCGCCGGAGAGTCCGTAGGTGTCGGTGCAACGCCACTGAGGGCACTTCGTCATCTGGCCTGTTACGCACCGGACTTGCGTGAGGGAGAGGCCGCCTTTGAGTGCGGCGAGTCGGCGCCGACTGGGTGTGGCATCGCGGAGTGGCGGTTACCCTCTGCCTCCTTTCACCACCAGGGTTCCTCCACACCATTGAGACGTTGGCGTGATTGCGAGCACTTTGCTGTGACGGACCGAGGAGCTCGGCGGACGGCCAGCCACGTGGAGGGTGGGCCCCGGACCCTTGGCGGGGTCGTGCAGCCTGGCCGCGGCTGCTTCTGGATCACGCGGCGACAACCCTCCGCGTCACTGCTGAGACGGGGTGTCCTCCTCGTCCCTACATGCGACTTGCCGCCCGGAGTGGACCAGTGGCCTGCACCGCTTGCGAGTTGGATACATTAACCCGGCGCGGTGTACCCGGGTCTGGCCTTTGCGTGGACTCGGAGGCCTGCTTTGCCCCACAGACTAACTGACTGGCCCGCATTACCAGGTGGTTGTGCACTACGTTGTGATCTGGCGGTGTCGAGTAGCTGCTTTAGTGCTCCAGCTGTGAGCGACGGAGACTCCGGGCTTGCTGGCCGATTTACACTGTCCCTACATTGCTATTGAACTCTGGCGGGAAGCTCCTGAGCCGCCATCTTGATCTAGCGGCGGCCGCCCGTGCCGCAGGTTCTTCTACACGGCCTTCGTTTCCAGTGGGGGTGCAATAGCCCTGACTTCGCGGCACGGCCGCACCACCGTGATGTCGAATTTGCCACGCAAGGGGAGGACGGAGCACCTAAATCATCGCAGCCGCCATCTCCCCCGGGGGCTAGCAGCTCGACTAGACAGTCGGACGAGGAGGCGCCCGCCACCAAGGCATTTATGACAGAGCTGTTTGCCTCGATCAAGGAGGATATCTCCGAGCTTCGCGCCCAGCTGGCGTCGGATCTACGGGAGGTCCGGAGGGATGTGGACGGCATTGGTGAGCGGGTGGCCACCTTGGAAGATCATGACTTAAGTATGGCGAATGATGTGCACCAATTGCAACAAGATGTTCTTCGCCTTACTGACCAGAATTTTAACCTACAGGCATATGCGGAGGACCTGGAGAACCGCTCCAGGAGAAACAACATCCGCATCAGAGCAGTACCTTGGGAAGATGAGGCTGGAGACTTAAGAGAATATGTACAGGCCCTACTCCTGCAAGTGTTAGATGAGGAGGACGTCCAGGAGATCAAGATGGATAGGGTGCACAGAGTTGGCCTGCCTAGGCGAGGTGGTGGCCCCCCCCAGACATCCTCGTGTGTGTACATGACTTCCAGACGAAGGAGCGCATCCTCCGGAAGGCTAGGGCCATCACCTCCTTGCAATTTCGAGGTCATCGGCCGCAGCTGTTTCAGGACTTGGCAGCGTCCACGCTTCAGAAGAGGAGAGACTTCCGCCCGGTGACTGCTTTTTTGAAGGAGCGTAACGTCTCGTATTCCTGGGGGCATCCCTTCCGAATCATATTTCGGTGGCAGAACAGGCTGGAGCAGATCCGCTCTCTACAGGCCGCAAAGGAACTGCTGGGGCTAGAGGACGTTCCTTCCTCCCAGGCGGCGCACTCATCACCATCGAGACGACGGCGCCGATCCCCTTCATGGCACCGGGTTGGCTCTTCCCCGGACCGGATACGCCCAGACCACACTACTAGCCTGCAGGAGAGAGGTTCGGCGGTGGCCTCTGCCACTTTTGCAGATTCTCAGCAGAGTTCTGGAGCGGCATGATCCCTGACTTCCTCGATGGTCGGGCGCCGGAGAGTCTCTGCCCCTACGGCCCTGGGGTACTATGGTACTTTTGGAGAAGATACCCCGGCCATGGCCCTGGGGGGCCCCGAACTGGTCCCCCCACCCCGATTCCAGTCTGATGTGGACCTTGTGACCTGTGGCCCATTGGAACTGCTGTGTGCTTGGTTCAGGTTACGGGCCTTGTGCTCTGTTTTCTTGTTTCTTGGGTTGTTGGAGGGGGGTGGGCAGTGGGTACTTTGGACGTTGGTGCTGTGGTAGGGTCGTTGGGGGTGGGGTTGGGGGGCGGGGGGGTGGTGGCGATCATGAGTGATGTCTGTGTGCTGTTCTTGACCTTGATGCTATTGTTCCCTACACTTTTTCTTTGGCGCTATGATAGTGCTTCTTCATTCCTTGTGCTTTCTGAAGGGGAGGCCTTTCTGGGGTGCTGGGGGGGAGTGGGTGTGGTCCCTAGTGTGCGGCAGTTACTAAGGACTTTCCTCGGCTATCTCTGTGTGGTTGCCCTCGGTGTGAATGGGGGTTGGTATGTGACGGGTATCGGGGTTGGAATATGGATGCCTTGGCACACACATGGCGTGGAGTCTTGAGTCCCCATTATGCCTGTTAGTATAGGCTCCTGGAACGTGAAGGGCCTCAACTCTCCGCAGAAGCGGCAGAAACTCTGGAAGTACCTTTCGGACCACCATCTGGATGTGGTTGCCCTTCAGGAAACCCACCTGGCTAGGAGGGACGAACTGAGACTTCGCCATAGACACTTCCCCCTTATTTACCGGGCGTCCGCGCCCACGAAGCATAGGGGGGTGGCCCTCCTCTTTCGGGCCTCCCTCCACTTTCAACCCTTGGGGGTAAGCGGTGATAAGGAGGGTCGTTGGCTAATGGTGAAGGGGACTCTGTATGGCCGCTTGTGTACCTTTGTGGTGGTGTATGCTCCGAATGCGGGTCAAAATGGCATTCTGCAGTGTTTGATGGATAAGTTGGGGGACTTTGTGGATGGGCACTTGATACTGTTGGAGGATTTCAACATGGTGTGGGACAGGGACTTGGATAGTTCAGGAGCGCGCAGGGCGGATACTGGTGTCTTCTCGGAGGACACACAACGTCAAGTGGGTGAACTGGGGCTGGTAGATAGCTGGCGCTTTGTCCACACTCAAGCCAAGGACTATACTTTCTTCTCTCACGTCCATCGCTCATACTCCCGCATAGACTACATTTTGGTTTGCCAAGCTCTTAGGGGGGATATTCGAATGGCTGATATCTTCCCGCTCTCGGACCATAGCTTGGTGGTACTGGGGTTACACTGGGCCGCGGGGGGGGCGGCTGGCGGAGGTGGTACTTCCCGGCCACCCTGGTGAGGGATGAGGTGTCCTGTAAGGCACTGCGGAAGGCTATTGGAGTTTTTTGTCCTCAACCCACCTTCTAACACATCGGTGTATAATACATGGGATGTATGTAAGGCCTCCCTTCGGGGTACGTGCCTTGCCCTTAACGCAAACCTTAATAAACTTCGGCGGTAAGAGAGGGAGGCTCTGGAATCGGAGCTCGCCACCTTGGAGCAGGCGCACAAGGCAAACCCCTCCAGGGTGACCCTGCGCCCCCTGACGGCAGTGCGAGGGATGCTAAAGGCCCATTATAACAACAGGGCGGAATTCACTCTTCTGCGCCTTCGACGTCTCTCCTATTCCCAGGGCAATAAGGTTGGGCGCCACCTTGCTCGGCAACTTCGCGACAAGCGCGAGAGGGATTACATCGGGGGAATACGAGACCGGACGGGCTCTATCCAACACAAAGACGCAGATAAGGCGGCCATATTTGGTCGCTTCTACGAAAATCTCTACTCTGGTGAAGCTCTTAATCCGGAAGCTCAATCTGAGTTTTTGGGCGGTCTGCCTTTACCGAGAGTTTCCAGAGAGTGGAACGATTTATTGTCTTCCCCCTATCTCTAGGGAGGAGGTGTTAGACGCCATCAAAGCCTTGAAACTGCATAAGGCCCCCGGGCCTGACGGCTATAAGGCCCTGTTTTACAAGACATTTGCGTCTGACATCTGTGACTACCTAGTATCCCTCTTCAACGCGATGGCCACTGAGGGTAAGACCTCGGATACCATGGCCGAGGCCATGATCACTATTATCCCCAAGCCGGGAAAGGACCCTACCTACTGTGCATCTTACCGTCCGATAGCGCTCCTTAACCTGGACGCTAAACTGTACTCCTCCATCCTGGCGAGCAGGCTGCAAGACCCGATGCCCGCTCTGATTCACCCTGATCAGTCAACCTATTCTACACAGTGTTGCCTTTCCACCAAAGATCCTCATAGAATCAGCAGACCCTCCTACCCCTCCTCTGGATTACCTGAAACAGCTCTGTCTCGTAAACGCAGACTGCTGAATTCATTGCTCCTCGTTCCAAGGTCTGGAGGAGAAAACAAGAGCAACAGTGGGTTAAAAAATGACAAAACTGAGAAGAAGTTTACAAGACTTCCAAGCCAGATAAAAAAATGCAAATACTCACGAAGTTAAACATTGTCAACATTTTCCCAATTAAATACATTTTAAATTAACATTAATTTAGCGTAATGTGCTTCTATTGTTAGCTAAGTACAGACTTGTATGATGAGCACTCAAGTGCATTAATTTTCTCTAATTTCTACAGTCATTTAATAGTTGGTTTTCTTGCATTACTGTAGTAAAATCCTGGAAGCTCAGGAATGATCTAAGAGTCCCAGGCTACATCTTAGGCACTAACAATGTAAGCTCAAAAACATACCAAACTCTTGCCATAAGTCAAATATAGGATTAAACACAAAAACTGCACCACCCTTTTCAGGTATTGTTTGTCTAAAATTCATATTCAACCATAGCACAATAAGTTTTACATCTTTCCAAATCACCACTTACTCTTCTCCAATATCAAACCACCATCTATATCTAAAGGCACCTAGGCCTTTATTCCACAGGACCAGTTTGTCCTTAGATCAAGCCTAAATGAAAATCAACACCTTACCGTAAGCCCTAAACCCGTGCACAATAGAATCACATGATAATCATGGAATACTCTAAAATAAACATATTTTCCCGGAGCAAAAGTACTACAAAATATAGAATAGATACACTGAAGCACAGTTAAATATACCTCTAAAGAAGCTTATCTGGCATGCTGTAAAAGGCATTTGCAGTGACTTATTTTAGCTTGTCTGAACATTGAGCACTACTACATGAAGCAAATGAAATAGTACTCCTAACAGGGTTCACTTGAAAAAGTTCTCTCCATGTAACAGTTTTAAAAGCTGTACATGGGAATTTGGTTCAACTGTGTAAAGTCTTAATAAATCCTATGTTGAAGAAAGAATTAGTTACAAGTATTTTTGAACTCCTTTATATATTTTATTTATAGGGCTTATAAAGCGCTAGCTACACCCGAAGGTGTCAGAGCGCTTTACAGAATCGAGAGCAAGGCAATAATCCAGTCACTGAGCATATGATGTGCAACAATCTTAGGTTCCTAGTACACACAAAATAAAAACACGGGAAAAATAGCTGGGCAGGGTTGGTGAAATACACAAAATATATACACAGAAAATCGTTAGGCCATAAGGGTGGTTACTGATTGTGGTCAATAAGCACATTATGAGTCCATGGAGAGAAAGACATTCAAGACAATAGAAGCAAAAACAAAAATCAGCCAACTGATCGACAGTCTAAATTGAGAAAGGTACCTTATTTGAACAGAGTTCAAATTGCTTATGTGCTCCGGTATTTGTTAAGGAGATGGTGTTTCAGGTCTCTTTTGAAGCCAGAAAAGGAGGGTTGTATCGTCCCTCGGGAAAGAGGTCCATATGCTTGGAAATTACCTGAAAAAGAGTGAGCCTGGGTTGTTTTCTTTTTTAGTTTGGGAGGAACCAGAAGAAGTGTGTTGTAGCTTCTCAGAGGTCTTCCTGCTTTTGTGAGTTTGTTGTCTAAATAGTCAGAGGCATGTGAGCGAAGGCTTTTGTTGGTGATACAAGCAGTCTTGCAGGTGCATCTTCCTTCGATGGGAATCAAGAGTGCACCTCCAGCAGCACAGCGACGACCGGGTGCAGAGCTCAAATTCGAGGTTGGGCGCCCAATGTTAACCAATGGAGATTGGAGGTACTCCAAGTTGCGCTGCTCACAGGGGAGTAAAGCAGCGTCAGGGGTTGATCTCCTAGAGTTTAAGGTAAGTACAAGGGGGCCACAAGGCAGCACCAAACTTACACCCTCAGTGGCATAGGGGCGGCCGGGTGTCGAGTGCCAATACAGCGTCAGGAGCACTATGTTATCCAATGAGGGAGATCGATCTTGAAGAAAGGCTGCAGGCTCAGGCCAGGAGGATGAGCGAAGAAAACCCAAAGCTGCCCACATAGAGATGCTAGGGGATGTAGGGGTACCAATGGTTGGAATCCCCAAGGCCCATGGGCCTTTAGGAAAACTTTTGACAGGAAGGTTGCGGTCAGGGGGAGTCTTCAAGATGAGGCTGCCGGCTTTAGGAGGAGTTCGGTAAGGTTCAGCCCACAGTGGACTCAAGCTCAGAAGCGCTGGGGTACTTTCACTAGACCAGTGGGACACTTGGACTCGGGCCATGGGTGTCAGATGCAGAGGTGGATCCAGAGGCAAGTTTGCGGTTCCTTAGGGAAGAGTTCTTTTTCTTTACAGATGGTTTCTTCTGGACGAGTCCACTAGTCACAGGAGATTAGGAGTCTCTCAAAGGCAGGCAATCCTCCGAGGGTTCTGGATGTCGCAGCTCTGCGGGACGAACTGCTCTTCTTCGGCAGGGTATTTGAGGGCTGCAGACAGGCTGGTAGGGCTTGGGTAGGTCAGGTGGTGTCTTCAGTCTTAGCTGCTGCACAGCTCTTCTTTGTAGGTTGCCGAAATCTGCTTTCAGGGGCTGGGGTTGCCACCTAAATACTAGATTTAGGGGTGTTACGGGGAAGTAACAGGTAGGGACCAAAAGGTCCTGTGGGAGGGTGGCATTCGCCTAGTTTTAAGTGGATAAGTGCCACCATCTTCAAGATGGTGGGCACTGAAAAATTTGCTTAACTTCGCCTCTAGCACCTGAGGGGTGGAATTGGTGAAGGGGCACACCTCCGGTTCTAAATTATTCCGCCAGTTCTCCCGTCAAATGGGTGGTTTGATCTGGGGGATGCCATCTGCTGCTAGCAGCAGAGGCTGGGGTTGAATTACCTGGCGTTAGAGAGCAGGGGCTCTCAACCCAGGGGTCCAGAAACAGGTCTGGTGGTGGCAGGCTGCCTTAAGCCAGTCCGATATCACACCAGGGTTGGTAGGTTTCAGGGGGCACCTCTGAGGTGTCCTCTGAGAACATGTTTCAATAAAACCTACACTGGCATCAGCGTGGGTTTATTAAGAGGAGTTGGTTGGTACCAAACACTCATGGGTTCACTTAAGCCATCATGGTACTGTGTAACTTGAGTTTTCAGCCCAAGTACTCTCTATGGCTTTATTGGCACTCAAGATATTTAAGAATAGACATAAATATTATAGGGACATACCTGCTCATGCAGGTTGTGCCAACAACTGAGGTACAGTGCACCCTGCCTTAAGGCTTGTAAGGCCTGCTAGAGGGGTGGCTTACCCATACCCTAGGTAGTGCTGCTTTGACATGACGCACATGAGTGTTCTGTCTGCACTAAGGCATGCTGGCTGGAGTGGCAGTTAGCATGACCTTGGTGAGAGGTTCCTAGGGGACTCTCTTCAGTACCAAAGCCCTCGGTACCAGGGGAATCATTTACTAGGGACTTACAGGGGGTCAGAAGTTTTGTCAATCGTGGTGAAGTTTTAGGGAGATAACACTGGTACTGGGAACCTGGACAGCAAGGACCCAGTACTCTACAGTCAAAGTTGCATCTAAAGGCAGGCAAAATGTGGGGGGGTACTGCACCATAAAGCCACTATCCCACAGGCCGCTACTTGTATGTCCTCTTCTGATAAAGCCAGAGCATGCATTTGTACATTTTTTATGCTAATCTAAAATTTGTGTTGAGTAGTAGAAGAGGCAAACATTTAGTTTAAAAATAAAAATTATGAGAAAGTAAAAAAAGCATAATACTTAGATAAACCGGGTGCCTGAAAATAATGCTTGGGAAATAAAAAACATTCCCACTAATCATACATGTTGTGGCAGTGGGATGAAATAATCTAAAACTGCTTTAGGTGCAGAGGACTACAGGCCAACAGACCTAACAAAAGAAATTAAGTCACATTAGTACAAACATAAGGCTGCCTAATATGTTCAGATGACGATTTTGCCTCCGGAAATAATCTAAACAGCTTGAAAATTTAAAGATCCAATATTAGAGAAACTTAAAATCTTAACTGTTCTTCAGAAGTAAAAAACTAAAAATCTCAAATATTTCTATATGCCATGCCACACAGGTGAAAACATGGCCAATAGGTGTTCTCTAGAAAGAATTTGTTTTTCTTCTTCAATGAAATAAAAGTTAACTAATAGCATATAGCAGATCGGGTGAGTCGCGGGCTTATTGACATTTTCCTCTGGTACCTTTCCTGATAGCTGGAAAGAGACGTCCATTCTTCCTTTGTTAAAAAAGCCTATCTTAGATGCATCTAACCCTAATACCTATCGACCTATAGCCAGACTGCCAACACCGGCTAAAATAGTGGATAAAATTTATGAATATTCAATTATCACAATTCATTAGTGATAACAACTTGCTGGATCATTCCAAGTTAGGGTTTCAAAAAGCACAGCACGGAACCAGCGCTTATTAAGGAAACCAAAGAGATCAGAGCAGCGATGGACGAAGGAGGCACAGCTGCTCTTGTGCTTCTTGACCTATCGGCCGCTTTTGACACGGTTGATCACGCTCTTTTGCAGTAGCGGTTGGAGAAGTTGGGAGTAGCCGGGACCGCCCTGGCACTGCTGTCCTCCTTCCCGAAGAATCGGAGAACAACGGTGTCATTTGACGGTTACGACTCTGCTTCTTATATCTTGCCATGCAGAGTACTACCTGGCAGCTCATTAAGCCCTTCTCTGTTCAACATTTAAGTTTCCGAACCGGCCCTACTGATCCGGGAATTTGGGATTAGTTTGACATCATACGCCGATGACACCCAGCTGACCACCTAGCTGCATACAAACATCAAACTTCGCCTATCCAGCAGTTCCATAAATGTATGGGCGCAATCAACAGATGGACGAGTGCACATTGCCTAAAACTTAATTCCGAAAAGACTGAGGTTTTGATCTTTGGTAACATGCAGCCAACCTGGGGCAATCTGTGGTGGCCAGCAGAGATGGGTACATCTCCCAAACGAGCAGCCAAAGTCAAGAATTTGGTTGTATGGATTGATAATAAATGAACTCTGTGTTAGGTCACCATCCCTGTGGAGGTTGCTCTGTTTGCCCACTAACATCTAAGATTACTAGTGTAGACATTGGGACTGATCGACCCTGGGAGTTGAGACAATTTTCGAATTGTAATAGCAACAATTTGCTCTACCTCCTTACTTGCATTTGCAATGAACGATATGTGGGCATGACCACTAGAAAAGTACGAGTGAGGATGCAGGAGCATAAAAGTACTTTCCGTTGCAAAAAAGACATCTCCAAACTCAAACATTTTATAACTCACAACCACGGGGAAACAGACTTCAATTGGCATGTTTTGGAGAAGCCCTTCACCCCCCCCCATGTCAGTGATGTGTCCAACTTTTTGTTTCGCAAAGAACAGAAATGGGTATTTAAATTGGGCACTGACAAACATGGACTGAATGATGACATACCCTGGTTCAGTCTATCTTGAATACATAAACAGGCAATGCTGACCGGCCACTGAGCGATAGCGGGGTCCTTTGCATACTACTTGAACTACTCAAGCGATCACCATTACGTCATCCAGTAGTTCAGGTTGAACTCCCGCTAACTCGCTGCCCGATTAGCTTGAGGTTATTCCAACTATTACCATTGAGTGGTTTTTGAGTCCAGGGAACTCCCGACACCCCAGCATACTAGTCATAATGAGGGCCAAGACACTACACGAGCCCCCAGCTCAACATCTTGGTGTAGCTCTGAAACACACGTAACGTCACCTCCCCCGAGATTGACGCAATGAACTACTTATTCACCTAGCATTACATCATTTTGTAGTCCCTTACATAACTGCCCCGTGAGACACTATGCTAGAGGTATACTCTTTATCTACTTTATACTAACCTGGGGACACAGTGTGCCTCTATTCTCGAAGATGCCTGATCTTTTAGTTGCACAGGAGTGTTAATTTGGAAGCTAACGTCACATATCACGGCCCAGTGGAATAGTTCCCCCCAGCGGCTCCCGATTGGTTGGGAGTTTCTCTCTAACCATTGAAATAAGAGTGACGTACACAGTTCTGTGCCTCCCCCTGACTCAGTCACAGTTCGAGACAACGACGGACAGGTAGGACGATAGCTCCTCGAGTCTATCATGAATGATGTGTAAGAAACTGATTTTTAGAATACACCTAGTCACTCTAGACTAATATAATTGAATCCATTAACATAGTTAAGATATCACGGAAAGTAGGACAAGAATGTGAACTTGATGGTATATGATAGTTTACTCTACGTTCGGAAAACCATTGACTTCATGTATCATGCAACATCAGAGTAGATCTACACTTGATCCCTCCGTTATTGTAATCATGAGGTCGGTTTCTGTTCTTGTAGAGCGGGGTCTCACATATCCTGAGCCAGGTCCAGGAAGAGGTGAGGTCCACTCCCCGGAATTACTGGGTGAGTACCGAAGGCTGACAACACTTTGACTCATTGCACTGTTCGGCACAGACCAGAGTAGCTGGAAGTGTCTCACTTGTATGTTTGTCCCCTTATTACAGTAACAAGACACCAGATTCCGAAGAGGAGTTCGCACAGATGAAGGAACATCATATCCTTTACTGTTATATTTCACTTGTGTGTTTTTTTGTATAGTTTTTCACACGTTATTACACATTCATAGGCAGTAGCTTTATCAAAGAACAGAGACCCTGACGAAAGCCTGAGGAATCTCCCTCCGCGGCTGAAACATGTTGGTCTCTCCGCAGCTATTTGTTATTACTGCGACGATTTTGCCAAACTGTTCTTATTTTTAACCAGGAAGGGGCCAACGCCTATTAAAAGTGATTTTTGTTAGTTCCCTATCCTATTTTAAGTCACCACTCTTAATTTTGCACTGCACTTTCCCATCGAATCTACATCATGTGGCATATCTGAGTGATTGTGGCCGCTACCCCGAACCATCTGTGAGGGTATGGATATGGTCTCAATGATCAAGAGACACAATACCCGCTAAGGATTACCAAATGAGAATATTGATCTATACAAGACTTTGATGGGAATCCTAAAACTGGGGTGACTCACATTTACAGGTGTTTCACATTTTGGCGATTTGGTCTGGCATTCAACTTCTGGATTCCTGAGCACATGTATTGGCATAGGAATAACATTAGCGAATCAATATCGGATTCAGCTTTTAGACCCCTAAGTTTATTGTGTATAATAAATGAACTCTATCAGCAGACCAAAACCATTATCTCTGCCTCCTATTTTCTTTTAAAGAAAATAAGGACGATATACTTGTACATTCAGTCGGATACTAGAAAAACAGTAGTAACAGTTTCTATTTTTTGTAAATTCTGGTGGGGTTTTTTCATTATTTTTAAGAGATTTCAATACCTTAAAAAACAGTTATCAGTGGTTACACATTTTTGCACCACTTAAACCAAAAGAAAACGGTTTTTCTGGTGTTTATGGAACGTTTTGCTTTTATTACTGCTTGCTTTTTTGTACTGATAGCACATTGTATATAGACCGTATACGTGTAATATATATGAGGTCCGAATAGACTTTTGCAAATTAAACTTATTGTAGTACACCATACAACACTTCTTTGGTCATGTGCGCTCGCTCTTTCTTTCCCATGTAAAATTCTGTGAAAAAGATCTCTCAACATTGGCACTTGAGACGGGCAACGCCAAAACAGCCAGTACACAATTTGTTAACTCTGGCCACTGACATAGCTTTCCATGCCAATACTGGTGCACTTGAAGATTGCGATTCTCAGGGCAGGTTCTGCAACATTTGCGTTGAGCTGTGCGCTTACGTCCTCAGAGTTATTGAAGCGGTCAAAAATAAATCACCACTTTAACTTTGGAGGAAATTCCCCTTTACTGAAGGGATCTAAAACTTGTACAGAGTACCACAGTGCGGTTTCATTGACTTCAAATGCCGTTGGTGGTGAAGGGACATTTCTAAGCATCATTGCAACCCATTTCTCATACATTGTAAAATAAATATTCTTGGCGTGGCCAAGATGGCGTCTGAGTAAGACGTGCTTTCGAGTCGCTCCGGCGCCCGACCTGCTAAGCATTGTACAGCATCGCCTTCAGGGTGCCATTCGGCTCTGGAACGGTCGCAGCGGCATCGAGCGGAGTGGTCCGGTGTCGCCGGAGAGTCCCTAGGTGTCGGTGCAACGCCACTGAGGGCACTTCGTCATCTGGCCTGTTACGCACCGGACTTGCGTGAGGGAGAGGCCGCCTTTGAGTGCGGCGAGTCGGCGCCGACTGGGTGTGGCATCGCGGAGTGGCGGTTACCCTCTGCCTCCTTTCACCACCAGGGTTCCTCCACACCATTGAGACGTTGGCGTGATTGCGAGCGCTTTGCTGTGACGGACCGAGGAGCTTGGCGGACGGCCAGCCACGTGGAGGGTGGGCCCTGGACCCTTGGCGGGGTCGTGCGGCCTGGCCGCGGCTGCTTCTGGATCACGCGGCGACGACCCTCCGCGTCACTGCTGAGACGGGGTGTCCTCCTCGTCCCTACATGCGACTTGCCGCCCGGAGTGGACCAGTGGCCTGCTTTGCCCCACGGACTAACTGACTGGCCCGCATTACCAGGTGGTTGTGCACTACGTTGTGATCTGGCGGTGTCAAGTAGCTGATTTAGTGCTCCAGCTGTGAGCGACGGAGACTCCGGGCTTGCTGGCCGGTTGACACTGTCCCAACATTGCTATTGAACTCTGGCGGGAAGCTCCTGAGCCGCCATCTTGATCTAGCGGCGGCAGCCCGTGCCGCAGGTTCTTCTACACGGCCTTCGTTTCCAGTGGGGGTGCAATAGCCCTGACTTCGCGGCACGGCCGCACCACCGTGATGTCGAATTTGCCACGCAAGGGGAGGACGGTGAAGGACGGAGCACCTAAATCATCGCAGCCGCCATCTCCCCCAGGGGCTAGCGGCTCGACTAGACAGTCGGACGAGGAGGCGCCCGCCACCAAGGCATTTATGACGGAGCTGTTTGCCTCGATCAAGGAGGATATCTCCGAGCTTCGCGCCCAGCTGGCGTCGGATCTACGGGAGGTCCGGAGGGATGTGGACGGCATTGGTGAGCGGGTGGCCACCTTGGAAGATCATGACTTAAGTATGGCGAATGATGTGCACCAATTGCAACAAGATGTTCTTAGCCTTACTGACCAGAATTTGAACCTACAGGCATATGTGGAGGACCTGGAGAACCGCTCCAGGAGAAACAACATCCGCATCAGAGCGGTACCATGGGAAGGTGAGGCTGGAGACTTAAGAGAATATGTACAGGCCCTACTCCTGCAAGTGTTAGATGAGGAGGACGTCCAGGAAATCAAGATGGATAGGGTGCACAGAGTTGGCCTGCCTAGGCGAGGTGGTGCCCCCCCCCCGGACATCCTCGTGTGTGTACATGACTTCCAGACGAAGGAGCGCATCCTCCGGAAGGCTAGGGCCATCACCTCCTTGCAATTTCGAGGTCATCGGCCGCAGCTGTTTCAGGACTTGGCGGCGTCCACGCTTCAGAAGAGGAGAGACTTCCGCCCGGTGACTGCTTTTTTGAAGGAGCGTAACGTCTCGTATTCTTGGGGGCACCCCTTCCGAATCATATTTCGGTGGCAGAACAGGCTGGAGCAGATCCGCTCTCTACAGGCCGCAAAGGAACTGCTGGGGCTAGAGGACGTTCCTTCCTCCCAGGCGGCGCACTCATCACCATCGAGACGACGGCGCCGATCCCCTTCATGGCACCGGGTTGGCTCTTCCCCTGACCGGATACGCCCAGACCACACTACTAGCCTGCAGGAGAGAGGTTCGGCGGTGGCATCGGTGGCCTCGGCCACACTCGCAGATTCTCAGCAGAGTTCTGGAGCGGCATGATCCCCGACTTCCTCGATGGTCGGGCGCCGGAGAGTCTCTGCCCCTAAGGCCCTGGGGTACTATGGTACTTTTGGAGAAGACACCCCGGGCCATGGCCCTGGGGGGCCCCGAACTGGTCCCCCCACCCCGATTCCAGTCTGATGTGGACCTTGTGACCTGTGGCCCATTGGAACTGCTGTGTGCTTGGTTCAGGTTACGGGCCTTGTGCTCGGTTTTCTTGTTTCTTGGGTTGTTGGAGGGGGTGGGACAGTGGGTACTTTGGACGTTGGTGCTGTGGTAGGGTCGTTGGGGGTGGGGTTGGGGGGGCGGGAGGGGGGGGGTGTGGTGGCGATCATGAGTGATGTCTGTGTGCTGTTCTTGACCTTGATGCTATTGTTCCCTACACTTTTTCTTTGGCGCTATGATAGTGCTTCTTCATTCCTTGTGCTTTCTGAAGGTGAGGCCTTTCTGGGGTGCTGGGGGGGAGTGGGTGTGGTCCCTAGTGTGCGGCAGTTACTAAGGACTTTCCTTGGCTATCTCTGTGTGGTTGCCCTCGGTGTGAATGGGGGTTGGTATGTGACGGGGATCCGGGGTTGGAATATGGATGCCTTGGCACACACATGGCGTGGAGTCTTGAGTCCCCATTATGCCTGTTAGTATAGGCTCCTGGAACGTGAAGGGCCTCAACTCTCCGCAGAAGCGGCAGAAACTCTGGAAGTACCTTTTCGGACCACCACCTGGATGTGGTTGCCCTTCAGGAAACCCACCTGGCTAGGAGGGACGAACTGAGACTTCGCCATAGACACTTCCCCCTTATTTACCGGGCGTCCGCGCCCACGAAGCATAGGGGGGTGGCCCTCCTCTTTCGGGGGTGGCCCTCCTCTTTCGGGCCTCCCTCCACTTTCAACCCTTGGGGGTAAGCGGTGATAAGGAGGGTAGTTGGCTAATGGTGAAGGGGACTCTGTATGGCCGCTTGTGTACCTTTGTGGTGGTGTATGCTCCGAATGTGGGTCAAAATGGCTTTCTGCAGTGTTTGATGGATAAGTTGGGGGACTTTGTGGATGGGCACTTGATACTGTTGGGGGATTTCAACATGGTGTGGGACAGGGACTTGGATAGTTCAGGAGCGCGAAGGGCGGATACTGGTGTCTTCTCGGAGGACACACGTCAAGTGGGTGAACTGGGGCTGGTAGATAGCTGGCGCTTTGTCCACACTCAAGCCAAGGACTATACTTTCTTCTCTCACGTCCATCGCTCATACTCCCGCATAGACTACATTTTGGTTAGCCAAGCTCTTAGGGGGGATATTCGAACGGCTGATATCTTCCCGCTCTCGCTGTCGGACTATAGCTTGGTGGTACTGGGGTTACACTGGGCCACGGGGGGGGCGGCTGCCGGAGGTGGTACTTCCCGGCCGCCCTGGTGAGGGAGGAGGTGTCCTGTAAGGCACTGCGGAAGGCTATTGGAGTTTTTTGTCCTCAACCCACCTTCTGACACATCGGTGTATAATACATGGGATGCATGTAAGGCCTCCCTGCGGGGTACGTGCCTCGCCCTTAACGCAAACCTTAATAAACTTCGGCGGGAAGAGAGGGAGGCTCTGGAATCGGAGCTCGCCACCTTGGAGCAGGCGCACAAGGCGAACCCCTCCAGGGTGACCCTGCGCCCCCTGACGGCAGTGCGAGGGAAGCTAAAGGCCCATTATAACAACAGGGCGGAATTCACTCTTCTGCGCCTTCGACGTCTCTCCTATTCCCAGGGCAATAAGGTTGGGCGCCACCTTGCTCGGCAACTTCGCGACAAGCGCGGGAGGGATTACATCGGGGGAATACGAGACCGGACGGACTCTATCCAACACAAAGACGCAGATAAGGCGGCCATATTTGGTCGCTTCTACGAAAATCTCTACTTGGGTGAAGCTCTTAATCCGGAAGCTCAATCTGAGTTTTTGGGCGGTCTGCCTTTACCGAGAGTTTCCAGAGAGTGGAACGATTTATTGTCTTCCCCTATCTCTAGGGAGGAGGTGTTAGACGCCATCAAAGCCTTGAAACTGCATAAGGCCCCCGGGCCTGACGGCTATACGGCCCTGTTTTACAAGACATTTGCGTCTGACATCTGTGACTACCTAGTATCCCTCTTCAACGCGATGGCCACTGAGGGTAAGACCTCGGATACCATGGCCGAGGCCATGATCACTATTATCCCCAAGCCGGGAAAGGACCCTACCTACTGAGCATCTTACCGTCCGATAGCGCTCCTTAACCTGGACGCTAAACTGTACTCCTCCATCCTGGCGAGCAGGCTTCAAGACCCGATGCCCGCTCTGATTCACCCTGATCAGTCAGGTTTCATTAAAGGCAGGCAAACTCATGACAATCTGCGGCGCATCATCCATTTAATCGAAAAAGCAGAGCGGTTCCGCATACCCGCAGTGTTGCTGGGGCTTGACGCGGAAAAAGCCTTTGACCGCGTCGATTGGGGATTCTTGCACCGGACGCTAGTGGCCTTCGGGTTCTCGGACCAATTTATACGGATGCTTGAGGCAAATTACAACCAGCCCACCTCCCGGGTGTTGGTCAACGGTCACAGATCCGGGAGTTTTCGTCACTCCCGAGGAACGCGCCAGGGCTGCCCGCTCTCGCCCCTTCTCTTTGCCCTTAGCATAGAGCCATTGGCGCTGGCGATCCGGGAGAATGAGCAGATCTTGGGGCTCCCCTTCACGGGTGAGCAACATAAGATCTCACTCTTCGCGTATGACGTGTTGTTGTTCCTTCTAGACCCGGCGCTGTCACTACCCCATGTCCATTCAGTGCTCTCCGAGTATGAAGCAGTGGCGGGTTTCAAGGTTAACTTTGCTAAGTCATACATCTTGAACTTGACCCTGCCGCCGGGGGAGGTGCACCAAGTCCGGTTGCTTACTCCGCTCTCGTGGTCGGCTTCCTCTCTGCTTTACTTGGGAGTGCGGCTGACCTCTACCATGGGTGCCTTATTCCAGGCTAACTTCCCCCCGATGCTGACATCGATTCGTACGGAACTTGAACGGTGGAAGCCCAAATTTATCTCGTGGATGGGTAGGATTCATGCGCTTAAGATGGTGCTCCTGCCTAAACTCCTGTACCTCTTCCAGGCCCTGCCTATCCCGATAGGAATGGATTACTTCCGTCGCCTTAAGACTCCGACGCTGAAGTATGTCTGGCAGGGTGGTCGGGCGCGACTTCCGTTTGCGATCCTCCGTCGCCCGCGGCTGGAGGGGGGAGTGGGATTTCCGGACATGCATTTGTATTACAAGGCTGCCCAATTGAGAGTCCTCGTGGAGTGGTCCCAACAGCTTTCGGAGAAGCACTGGCTCCATATGGATCGGAGCGTTGCGGGCCGTTCTATCTGGGACCTAGCTTGGAAACCTAAGGTGGACCGGCCCAGAAACGCGTACATTAGCACTCCTACCAGCACGGTGTTGAAAGTCTGGGACACGGTTAGTGGCGATGACCGGTGGACCACGTTCCCGTCCCCGTTCACCCCGATCCATTTCAATCCAGCTTTCCCTCCGGCGTTGACAGAGGGTCTCTTTGAGGCCTGGAGGGAGGGTGGCTGTAGGGCCCTCACCCACCTGTTCCATGGTGCCGAACCCCTCACTTTCCATAACTGTATGAGGGATTATGGCGTTCTGCCGACAGAGCGCTTTAGACACCTTCAGCTCCTGCACTGGGCGACATCGCCTGGAGTGGTGGATGCAGCTACCAGGCCCTTGACGAAATTCGAATCTTTTCTCCTCCGCACATCCACCATGAAGGGAGCGATCTCTTTTCTATATCAGCTGCTGTTAGACACTACAATGTCCCCCCGGCCTCGGTATATGGAGCACTGGGAGAATACACTGGGGAGGGACATTTCTGACAGCGAGTGGAAGAGCTTGTGGCGGGATGTGACAGCACATAACCACTCTACTGACCTCAGGGAGGCCCATGTGAAGCTTCTGTTCGACTGGTACTTGTATCCGTCCAAACTACACCGAATATTCCCAACTACCTCAGACAGGTGCTGGCGGGGCTGCGGGATGTTGGGAGACTTCAGCCATATATGGTGGGACTACCCCACCATCCGGCCGTTTTGGGCCGAGATTCTCTCCCACATTAAAGAAGTGCTGGGTTACCCGCTCCCAAACTCCATGGACTTTGTTCTGCTGGGCCTCAGAGACCCACTGCTTGAGCACCAGACTAGGGCTGATAAGCGCATTATGTGGCTATGTTTGGGGGCGGCAAAGCTGACTTTGGCAGCCGCTTGGAAAAGCCCGTCTGCCCCTGCTATCTCTCTGTGGCATGCACGGCTATGGCGCCTTCTAAGTACGGAGCGGCTCTCAGATATCTTCCTGGGGAATTTTAAAAACTTTATGTTCAATTGGGGCCCCTTGGTGAGATTCATGTCTCGTGGTCTGCCTTCGGCAGTTTGCCCTTCAGCACTACGGGCGCTTCATCTCTTCCAAATTTGATCACCGGTATGATTGTTGCTGATTTGCGTGAATGCTGGTCGCCACCAGTGGGGGGTGGGTGGTAGGGAGGGAAGGGGGGAGGGGGGGTGGTAGTTGGGGGTGTTGTTTTTTTCTTGCTGCGACTTGCTGTACCCCCGAGAAAGGACGCTATGCTTATGGCAGGGCCTGGGTTGTTTTTTCCCGGCTGGGAACAGCGCACCAACGGTTGGGACTTCAAGGCACACTTTGGACAATGTGATGAACAGGCCCATACCGTTCGAACGTCTGTTGCCTTCACTGGTTGCCGTCCCCTTTGATACATAACCTGGCCTCCCTTTTACCCTTCTCTTTGCGATGATGTTATTAGCACCCTCTGTGTGGGGTCATGTGGCGGAATGTCGCCTGTTTCTTTCTCTCCTTTTCACTTTTCCTGCTCCTCTCGCTCTATTCCCCCCCCTTTTTTTCTGTTTTTCACCTTGCAAATCATAAATAAAAAATTTTTACAAAAAAAATAAATATTCTTGAATTGCTCTTCAACATTGCTTTGCTTACCAAGTGGCAAGCACTCTAACATGGAAAATGTTGCAGTGCCAAAGTCACTAAAGTTGTCGCCCAGCCTACTCTCAAGGAGATGTTTTACATTTCCACCAATTAAGCTGAACACTTGGCAAACAAGGGTTTTTCAGACTCTAGTTTTTTTTTTTATTATGTCCACTACAGTCGTTATGTTTTCCTGTAAAAATTTAAGAATCCAGTAGAGTGTACTTTTTCACATCACTATCAATATGCAACCAAAGATCCTCACATTTTTAGGTCGAGCAGACCTACCCTCAATGCGTGAGCATTGAAGGTGTCTGCTTCAGACCTATTGTGGCCCGTATTTAGGAATGTGGACAGCTATCAGCTCCACCACAGGCATACACACAGGCACGCACGCGCTTCACATCAGCCCTGGGCCCCACTCACCGACTGAGCTCTTCCGGCGGGGCTCCTCTCCTAACAGCGCGGCGCGTCTCCTCTTCTAAATCGGGGCTCCCTCAGGTCAGAGGTGCCCCGCAACAGGCGCCACACTCCTCCTTCTCCCCGGCCCCGTCCTGGGGACCCAAGGGCTACCCCGGACCGGCAGGGCGCTCCATGCGCCGGCAGCTCGCGGACCTCGGGAGGCGGGACTTCCGGTCGGCCGCGAGCGGATTGGCCGGCCGGCCAAGAACTTCCGGGTCGCCGCGGGCAGCGCGGCGGCACCCTATAATATGAACTTGTTATTGTAAGAGACTAGAGAATTAGATTAAGGAGTAAAGTCCTGCCCGTACTGGTTATCAATTTACAGCGCGATGGCACTATCTTTGAATGACAAGTACTCCATTTGTCAACGCTATCCGAACTTTTATTATTCCTGTTCTTTTTTTAAAAATTCCGTAGCATGTAGTTTGCTTTTTTAGACTTTATACACATCAGAAAGTAACTCGTATTTGATTTAAAAATATAAATGTATCATTATTTTTGATATTGTACAGACGTTTTTATTTGTGTTTGAAGGAAAATATCAGATCTTCCAGTTAGAAATCCATGCTGGTTTATAATCTAAAAGGTTTCTGAAAACTTTCATAACATTTAGGAAACGAGGACATTTCAAGATGGCCGCGTTATTCGGGCATATAGAAGGGACCTGTTTTTTTCTCGTTCACTGTTTGCCTTTATGGCTGGCAGCCAGATGTCTGTGAGGATTATTGCGGGTGAATACGATTGTGCACAGTGTGATCTGAAGAAGTACTGGGGAACAGAGCGTTAGCGGTTTGCTTCGAGTTGATGACCTACCTGAAGACCAAGCAGGCGCCGTAAGAGGAGTCGTTAAATAGTTTTGCTGTGAGTACTGAGCATTGAGCGCTTGGCACAACACTAGACTTGTATTTAACAGATGCACCAGAAAGATTAGGTACTTTTACGTAAAAAAAAATAAGTATGTCGGGATATCGCCCTGGCATGTTCTATGGCGCTTTACGTTTTGTATTTTTGAGTGAATGAGACGCGATTTAAAGGAAGGGGGGTTATCTGAAAAATATATATGAGAACACTCAATCTGATCTAGAGCAAAGCATCCCACATCATCCGTGAGGTCATTTGAAAGGTTAGGCTTTTTATTTACCAGTACATTGCATTTTAGAACTTGTAGATTCATAATACATTGTAAGCATGGGGATAAAAATAATATGCAAAGTTCTAGTCATTAGAAAGCAAGGACTGATTGAAGATGCCCCATTTGACATCGTACCCATGGCGGCAGTTATGAGCGTTACATATGTACTCTACTCACTGATCCATGAAAGTCCGTCATACTTGTAGTCTCTTGCATACCATCTTGATCCTGCCAACTCCCTTTCACGATATTTGCCCTACGCTGCTTTTAAAACTGATGCACTGTCACAAAACTGGACTCCATTACCAACCCACTCCCTCACCCTTCCAGCCTCCCGGGGAACCGCCCGATGCCCGGTACTGCCAGTCCGGCCTTGCAAACAGCAGTATGGCTGAAATTGCCGACATTGATGTAGAAGCTTACATGAAACTATATTTTTCCCTTAACCCACATACATATTCCCAGGCTTTACTTTGCTCAAACCCGTATACAAGAACAATCTGCAAGGAAAGGACAACCGAGCATGGTATTGTTGCAAATATCAGGATGGTCAGTAGAGTAAAAGTGCAGGACAGAGCGAGTCCATAAATCAATTTTGGAAATTGGTGCTTCCATGGCATGGACAGCAGAGAAAAGGTGTGCATGTCTAATACTCTGACGAACAACAAGGTCTTGTGATAAAGTGAACATGAGCACTGGGCACACATCTGGGAATATCCGTTGCATAGGGCATAGGTGTGTTCAGACGTGCATCTTGTGCACTCTAGGACTCAAGTTGTACCCTACTGACAATGCCAAAATTGAACGAAATCTTCCTGGGTTTGCGTGTGTTCCCATTCAAACGTGACTTTGCCTAGCTCTTCCGATTAGACTGCGCCTATGTGAGCCAACCCAAGACTGAATTGCCTATGTCTGGTTCCTGTCTGAAGTGGTATGGTGGACAAAAAGGGGCTTAAATAATTACCAGTGGCTGAGATTAATTCAAGTAATCTACCAATCACATTTTTGTTTTCCGCAGTGGGCACAATGAGTATGCTGAGACGTGGGTCCCATGTTCACTTTGAGGTAATATAAATTTTATGGTCATGTTGTGTTCCCTAGCGAGTACCCCACCGACTCCATGTACGAATTAAAGGTGCATGTAACTTCCCTCCTATACCAGCTATGAAGACGCAAATACATTTGCGTCCAACGTTAACTTGTCCTCTTTCAGACCCACCATGAATGGGTTTGATGGTCCGTTCCTAAGTATGCTATGCCAACGTCTTTTTGAAGTGTACTTCTACGTTTCTCAGCCTGGCCGAAAGTAGGCCCTGAATCTCTGCCACCGAGCCTCTTCTCTGGCTTCTGGCTGCGAGGGCCCCTGCTCAAGCAGCCCCCGTACCCGTGAACTCTGACTTACTTCTAGCGCGGCCCTCCGTGCTCAGCTCAGCCTGCTGCCTGCCAAGATTGACTATAACCTTCGAGTTATCTGTTTTCTTCCCCGAAGATACATTCCAGCCTGCTAGCTTCAGTAAACATCTTTCCTCAGCTACAGGGCTAAAGACCTTTCTGCCCAGATAGCTTAGTTCCTAAACATCAGATATCAGATATGATAGAAGCACAAGTTGATCTGACATGCCAGACTTCTGTCTCTTTCCGTCAGTGTAAATGTCAAGTCCCCTGCACCTTGTCTATCACACGTCATGCAGCTGCGCGCGCATCCAAGCTTCCGATTTCTGCTGACATTGCAACATTCTGTTAGCACCACCCCTTGGTGCCACCCACTTGCGTCACCTATCAGTGACGTTTCTAGCAAACACGCCTAGTCACGCCTAGTTTACGCCTCTTGATGATGTACTAGCACCACGTGTATACTGTTATCTTGTCTTCTCTCAGCTGTTACGCCTCTTACATTGAACATTATGATGTAAATCAAGTATATAAGCTATGTATTGTCAATAAACGTCAGCGCGCTCATCTATCCCTTCTGACACCCTGTGTGGTGGTCAGAACATGATATCCTGATTCCTTTATGAGGAATAAAACCCTTAGAAACTCTTACACCACGGACTCTGTTTTCCTTCATTCTGATTGAGTTATCATTAATTACGTACTTACCTGCATAGAAATTAAGAGAGTAAATTAATTATTTACATCATTTTGGCGCCCGAATAGGGACCCCTCCCCCACCTCACGCGCCGGAAGGTGCGTTGCAATCCGTGTCCCCTGCCATCAGTTAGACGGACCACACGTGTACTGGCAGGATTTCCTGCATCCCCCTCTGACACACGGAGGTGACGAAGACTGCGATCAGTGCCCAGACGAGGCGGTGAGGAGTGCGGAGGATCCCGACCAGAGCCCAGCCGAAGGAAGCAAGGTCCGAGGTGTGAAGAGGCCCACCAGTTTTCCGAAGTTTTCCGAAGTTTTCCGAAGTTTTCCGAAGTTCCGAGTCGAGTCCAGTCGAGTTTTCCGAGGCCTTCTGTTTTCCGTGCTTCCCGGTGAGTACCATTGCTGGGTCGTATCTAGACGGGTTTGGGTACGCAAGTCCGGTCTGCACTGTTTTTAGGCAGTGTATCTGTACTGTTTAGCAGTATATAAAGTATTCCGAATTTCTGCACTGTTACAGCAGTGTATCTGTATCGTTGAGCGGTACATTCAGAGTAGGGGGAAGTTAGCTATGTCTTTAAAGGTTTCATGTGATTAATGTCGTGGTATGAATGTGATTGTTTTCGTGCATTATTGTGTTTTCTTATAAATAGTTACAGTCGACATTTAAGTACCAAGGATCAAGCATTTCAGTATCAAGTAGACACAATGCCGTTTTTCAACAAATTAAAGCAGATAGGAACTAGGAAAGGGATGTTAGAGGAAGAGATTCCGATCCCCCCTAGGGACACTCCAGGTAATTTCATGTATAATAAGCATGGCATAGACGCCATCTTGTATCTAGAGTTATGGACAGATTATACCAAGCACCTAGAGGAAAGATACCGATGGCCAGTTAACGGAACATGGGATGCCGAGTGCATCATAAAGGTAGAAGAAATATTACGGAAAAAGAAAGCTAGACAATCTCAGAAAGACGCTATAGAATTTTGGCGTAAGGAATCACGTAAGCGTGCTGATAGAGCACTCCGTAGAGAAGACAGGCTTAAAGAATCAGAAAAGGCCCAAGAAAACGAATTAGTTACTGAGGGAATTCGAGTAAAAGTAGAGCAAATAGATCGTATCCAAAATGGCAAAGTGAACAACATGTATCTTTTGGCCGATGGTACCCCTGACGCCATTTCAGAAATACCGAAAAATTTGCCGTCACCATTAGTTCCAACCAAAGTAATGCATAAGACTACTAAAGACATATTCCTAAATTCATATCTCGAAGATGTAGCGCCAGCTTACACCAATCTGCCTGTTCGTGCCCTGCCTACTGACAGGGCCGGGGGTGGTACTGCCCCCCAAGATCACTCTCAGCCAACACCGAAAAAGACTAGTCCCGTTCCGCCAGCTCCGCCACTTCCCTCACCTAAAACTGATTTGCCGAAACCACTACAATCAGATCCTACTAAAAGACAAATTCAGATACTGACTACACACAGAGATAATGCCCAAGCTTCCGCTTCAGGAGGTGCGACCGCGGGTCTCCAGACCCCGCCACCGACTCACAGATTAAATCTCAGAGGCATGCAGAGTCCTCTTACGCACAGATCCCCCCGTTCTTCTAATTCGTCCCGCCTTGATGCACTAAAAGAAAATATGTCAGTTTGTAGATATGATCCAGAACCTGGACAGGACGACTTAATGGTATTAGCGTCTTTACGGTTAAGATCTGCTACTGATAGTTTGTTGTGTTATGCAGGAATGAAGGAGCGCCTAGACAGAATATATGAGTTCGTTCAAACGGGAAAGGACCCCGACAGTATTAAGGATGCCCTGGAGAAACAGAAAGTTAACATGCAAGCACTGATACTCCGATTTTTCATAAATTGTCTAATAAGAGAACGAGACAGGCCCGGAACAGATCAGAGTGAATTAGATGCATTAAGTAAGTGGGGTCAAAATATAGCTGATGGAAAACATGACAGACAAAATTGCATAGAGGCCATGTATAAAAAGATTAAGAAAGCAGTGATAGCAGTACACGAGAAAGAGAAAGAAAAGGCTCCCTCCGAGGAGGAAGAAGAATCTGAAGAACCAGAACCGACTACAAGCACTATAGCATATGTAGGTAAGGGAACATATCTCAGGAAGGGTATCCGTCCAGAAAGCAAGAGAGTTTTCTTCTCTGCCTTAACGAATCCGAATTCTGCTGAGCATCAGTTCCAGGAAACTGATAAACGGCTTCGAGATCGAGTTGGGTACCATGTACTCAATTCTATGGATGAACAAGAATTAGCCCGATCAGCGGTATCATGGGCCGAAAATGCAGACATATATAATGATGACACCGTAGCACAGACATTTCTGAACCTCTCCCCCGACGAACAGAAATTAGCAGGGGTATATATGATTCAGCACCTTCTCATTAAGTACAGAAAACATTATTCCGATCCAGGTCCCTTACACGAGACCCTGGAAGCACTACTGATGGATAGATGGAGAGGCCTAAGCACTAAATTAGTTCAAATAATTCTAGAACAACGACGCAGATATGATACCTTTGTAAGTCCTGAATATGTCCCCGCCCCACCTCCAGAAAGGAAAATGTACCATATGCAGTGCGGGGGTGGTATTGAAAGTCAGAACCCCTTACGAGAAGTACACCCTGTTATGGGTGAGGACAAGGTTTTGAAACGCGTGTATGTGCACACGCCTCTGACTAAATTAGAACTGTTAGAAATGAAGAAATTAGTACCATGCCATGATAAAGACCCTGCAGGTTTTCATAGAGAGCTCAAAGATATGTTACTGATGGGAGATTACACATATGATGATATCATGAAAATGTTGAAAGTATTATTGCCTACGGGTATATTCGAGAAATTAAAGGAAAAAGAATGGGAGGTGGGAGACACAAAGATTGCCTGGGCAGAAATAGAAGACGAAGAGAAAAAACGGGTTCCAGGGTTAGGCCTTGGGGACAAAACTAAAGCATTACCAGGTTTGATAGTACAGGTCCTGCCCAGATTATTGACAACTAGAAAGGAGGATTGGGATGCAATCTCGTCCTGTAAACAGAAACATGATGAAGATACTAGCGATTTTTATTCAAGATTCGAGAAATGTTTTATTATCAATAGTGGCCTCCAGCCAAGTAGCGAGTCGTACCCACATCTTTTTGTATCAAAGTTAGTCGAGAATTCCCTACCGTTGGTTAAAAATAGAGTGTATAAAGTCGAGAGTACATGGCAAGCAAATACGCCATCCCAGATGTTACAAATGTTACAATATCACCAGAATAGAATTAGGGAAGAACAAGATCAGGAACAGAAGCGCATGAAAGACACGAAAATGAAAATGTTAGTAGCCCAGACGGTCCCATCCGACAGTCACAGGAAAGGTACGACCCAGACAAGTCACACTGCAGCTCCTGTTAAAGGGACATGCAATTATTGCAAGCAGCCAGGTCACTACGTACACGAATGTGCAGTTCTGAAACATAACATAGCGACAGGTAAAACTAAAGAAAGACCGCATCCGCCTAGACAAGACCATAACCAGCATCAGTCTACACAGAATACACAGCCTATGCATGCATCTGCACAGACAGCACAGACCGTAGCAGTACCACAGCCACAGCCCATTGCTGCAACTCAGCAAGTCTCACAACAGATGTACCAGTATGCCCAGTCTGCTTACCCCGAATATTCCCGATATACATGAAACAGCCTAGAGAGGGAAGGTGGCTTGCCTCTTATCGAGATTCCTGTAGATCAAGAAGGTCCTTATGTACACAGTCAAGTATTGGGGAAAGATAGAAAGTTTTTAATTGACACAGGGGCAAGTCGCACTACAATAAGTCATGACGAAGTTCCAGGGGCACCCCTCTCAGGCTCACAAAATGTTTCCCTTGGTTTTTCAGGACAACCTATTGTAAATGAAGTATCAGAACCAGTTCCCCTGGCTGTGGGTCCGTTATCACGCGTTACAGACCTGTTACTAACAAAATCATGTCCGGAAAATCTGTTAGGAATTAAAACATTGAAGGCTCTAGGAGCTATAATATGCTGCTCCCCAGAGGGGGTTAGACTCTTTCTGCGGGATTTCAAGGGTCATTACGTTCTTCGTGAGTTTGATGTCAGATTGAAAAATGTACCTGATTACTTGTGGGCAAAAGGCCCAACTGATGTAGGATGTATGCACATTACACCATACCGCGTTACCCTCAAGGCAGGTGTTGTATTACCCAGAATCAGACAATACAAGTTACCACCCGATGCTGTAGCGGCTTTACTGAAAATCATTGAAGAGCTCATTGCCCAAGGAGTGGTCGTCGAGACCGACTCCAATATCTGTAATTCACCCATCATTCCGATTCTTAAACGTACTGATCCCAATGCACCGCCAGTATATCGGCTGGTGATTGATCTTCGAGAATTGAATAAATGCATTATCCCACAGTATCCTGTGGTTCCCGATATATCATCTCTCTTGACTGCTATTGATTCAGAAGCAACGTTCTTTACTGTAATTGATCTCAAGAACGCCTTCTTCAGCGTGCCTATTGATCCAGAGAGCCAATATCTCTTCGGATTCTGTTTAAATGGACGCAGTTTCAAATTTTCGCGCGCACCTCAAGGATTCACAGAAAGCCCCAGCATCTATAGTCAAGCACTGAAAAGACAACTAGATTGTATTCAAATGCCAGTTAACACCGCTTTGCTACAGTACGTCGATGATCTGCTGATCACCGCACGAAGTGAGCCCGAATGTGAAAAAGCATCACTGACAGTTTTACATTTCCTGGCCGACAAGGGACACAAGGTGTCTCCTTCGAAGCTACAATTCTGTGTTCAGCAAGTTGTGTACTTGGGTCACTTGCTGTCCAAAGTGGGGAGACAGCTCACTCCCGATCGCATTCAGTTAATTGTGAACATGCCGCAACCCAAGACACAAAAGGAAGTGCGGGCCTTCATAGGCCTCACCTCGTACTGCAGACAATGGATTCCCCAGTATGCATTTTTAGCTAAACCACTCATCCAGTTAACGGCACAGGAGGCAGCAACTTCGACTGTCCTCCCTTGGACTCAGGAACACACACAAGCTTTTGAAGAATTAAAGAAAGTTTTATGCCAAGCACCAGTTTTAGCGACACCATGTTACAGCAAACCGTTTACACTTTTTGTTACAGAACGTGATGGTACAGCGTTGTCTGTCCTCACTCAAGATCAAGCAGGTTCACATAAGCCTTGTGCTTATTTTTCTAGTACATTGGATTCAGTAGCTCAAGCACTCCCTGCGTGCTTAAAATCAGTAGCAGCAACAGCGTTAGCAATAAGACAAAGTGATTCAATTGTTTTAGGTCATCAGTTAACAGTTCAAGTACCACATTCTGTAGAGGTTTTGTTAAACAGAACCCAGACTCAACACTTAACTATAGCACGACTGACAGGTTATGAATTAACACTATTCCAGCCACACATAGAAATCAGACGTTGCAGCATCCTGAACCCAGCAACACTGTTACCTACAGTTATGACAGATCCAGCTCCGCATGATTGTATAGAAATAATTAATGCAGTAACTAAGCCTAGACGAGACTTAACAGATGTCCCATTGACAAATCCAGACCTGACGCTTTATGTGGATGGTTCATGCATGAGAACAAGTACAGGAGAATTAGTGGCCGCGTACGCCGTGACCACTGAAACTGAAATTAAAGAAACACATCGTATTGACACACTGTCTGCTCAAGCAGCAGAGCTCATCGCTCTGACTCGAGCCTGTATTCTAGCCAAGAACAGAAATGTTAACATATACACAGATTCCCGCTATGCCTTCGGAGTTGTACACGACTTCGGAGTCCTCTGGCAAGAACGAGGTTTTCTGACTTCTCATGGGGCCAAGATACAACATGGCCCCCTCATTCAAGCACTGTTAGAAGCAATACATTTGCCCTCGGGCATATCAGTCATGAAGTGTAAGGCACATACTAAAGTCACAGATTCTGTTTCCCAGGGTAACGACCTGGCAGACCAGACAGCAAAACATACAGCACTGACTCACACCCAGACTACTGAAGTGACAAAGACAATAGTCCAGACCCAGTGTATGGCAGTTAGAGATCCCGCCCTAGATGTAATTGATATCCAGACACATGCTACTCCAGAAGAGATAAAGAAATGGACTGAACTAGGAGGGATTCAGACAGATCAAGGCTGGGTGACGAAGGGAAAATCTATATGGTTTCTCCCCGACTCAATGGTTCAAGTCATGATAAATACAGCACATAGTCCTGCCCATCTTGGAGAGAAAGCCATGTTAGACAGTTTACAGAATCTCTGGTACAACAAACACTTACGAGCAGCAGCAAAACAGAAAGTGCGTACTTGCATGATCTGTTGTCAGTTCAATCCAGGTAAAAGCGTCCCTGTTGAGCAAGGTGGATTCCATCCTCCCGATCATCCTTTTGAAGTCCTCCAGATGGATTATATCCAGATGAATAGCTGTAGAGGATTTAAGTATGTCCTTGTAATTGTTTGTGCTCTGTCCCGCTGGACCGAAGCATACCCAGTCCCAGACTACACTGCTCCGACCACTGCCAGACAGTTGGTTCGTGAATTCTTCCCACGGTACGGTTTGCCCCGTGTCGTGTACTCAGATAACGGACAGCCGTTCTCATCCGAGCTGATGAAACAAGTTTCCCTCTTGCTAGGATATCAGTGGAGGTTCCACTGTGTCCGACATCCCGAAGCAGCTGGCCTTGTAGAAAGGCATAATCAGACACTAAAAATCCGTCTTGCCAAGATCTGTCAGGAGAAAGGGGTCGACTGGATAGTCGCCCTGCCCGTGGCACTATTCTACATGAGAATGGTCGCCCACTCAAGATCAGGGCTATCCCCATACGAAGTGGTCTTTGGCAGACCGCCGAATATGTGGGGGACGCCCGTTCCGAAAAAGATCACTGATGTTGATTGTAACATGTTGACAGATTACCTTGCCTCCTTGATGTCTGCACTCCAATCATGTCGTTCACAGGTTGCCGCAGCCTTCCCTGACAACACCGATGTGAAGGCGCATGAGGTCCGACCAGGGGACCTGGTACTCGTCAGGAACTTCGACCGGAAAAGTCCGCTGGAGCCCCGCTGGAAGTCTCCAAAGACCGTTCTGCTTACCACGAGGACCGCCGTGAAAATCGAGGGGAGAAAGGGGTGGGTCCACACGAGTCACATCAAGCTATGCAATGAACTAAAAAACGGACTGAAACAGGACTTTGACTCGTCCACCCCCACCAAAGACTGTGTTGAAGCACAAGACGTTACTGTGCCTAAAAGAGAAAAGACTCCTCAAGAACTTTACCGTATGAAGCTTCGATCTAGCAAGTCAGACAGTTTAATTGTTTAAGTCCTCCCCTAGGTGAATCGGTTAAATAGTTTCTGACATGTATCCCCTAGATCGAGTTAGAGAGAGAGAGGAAAAGAGAAGAACATATTGCAAATCACTTCGTAGTCACTGTATAGTGACACTAATAATCATGTTTATTCTGAGTATTCTAATTATTATTGCCAGCATTCTGCTTCCTATGTACTGGCCTATTTTCAGGCGTGAACAATCTGCTTACAATGTCTCTGCTGAACACACTTTTAGTGAACTTCCCGCACATGAACTATCTTACAGACTTGCGCTGCGCAACAATACATTCATTAGTATGTTACACCATTCCCATCAGACAAGCAATGCTACAGACTGCTGGATATGTGGCCGACTCCCTCCCTATCAGAATTACAAGGGAGCTCTGCCCCTCTTTCCGTATCCATTCACCCACAATGGCTCCTGTGGAGCATGGTTTAAAATAATTAATTCCTTAGATCCTGATATCGCTGTTTCCGAAGGGGGCTGGGTTTGGGGAAACTTGAACTTAGTCCTGCTCAACGTCTGTTATCCTGATAAAGAGGGACTTCCCACTCGAATAGGAACTGATCTAGAAAATGAAGTATATGGATTAGGTAATTACACAATTAGCCTTATGATCCTCACTGTTGAATCTGAAGCTGCTCCAGTTCTGCCCCATATGTTAGTACTACCAGTCAAAGGTGAATTATGTGTTAGCAAGAAAGGTTCAGTACACGTAGGTCATAGTAAATGCACTACTGTGGTCGAGTTCAGTGACCATGGTAAATCGTCCTTTAAAGCTACCAGTCATTCCTACTTTGTTTGCGGCCATACCGCATACATACGTTTGCCTCCAGATTGGGATGGTACCTGTTACATTGCATTCCTTCTGCCACCTGTTTTTCTAGCTCCTCCGGATTACCATAGAAATACGAATCTAGCACCGAATAGACCCAAAAGAGATATTCCCCTTGTCGACTACACAGAAACGGCATGGGAACAGTACACTGATTTCAATAAAGGATTCTTTTTCTTCCTAGGGCCTGTCCAAAACAGTAAATTAATACGCAGATTAACGAGAACACTCGCAGCAGTAGTGAACGAAACTGCCTCCGCTCTAGGTAACTTAACAGAGGAGCAGTCTGCTATACGGACTGTTGTCCTTCAAAATCGTCTTGTGATTGACGTCATCTTGGCAGATAGAGGTGGAGCCTGTAAGGTCATCGGGTCAAGCTGCTGTGTTTTCATTCCACAAAACGCACCATCTGTCTATCAAGCTATCACCCGTTTACATAAAATTGCAAATCAGATACATCAGAATCCAGGCACCTGGACTTGGTCCGGTTGGTTCTGGACTACGTTAACAGCTTGGGGATGGAAGATCTTATCCTTCCTAGGCATTGGCCTTGTTATAGTATTCAGTTGTTGCCTGTGCCTGCAGTGTGGGCCAGCGATATGTGGACTATGTGCCACATCCTGCATTGAGCATTCCAGTTGCCTCTCAAACAGTCAAAGAAAGAAAGACGAACATATAATGTTACAAGAACAAACCGATCGATTTATGAGGATCGATATATCATGAAGGGTCCGTAGGGAACAAGGAGGGAATGAGGTAATATAAATTTTATGGTCATGTTGTGTTCCCTAGCGAGTACCCCACCGACTCCATGTACGAATTAAAGGTGCATGTAACTTCCCTCCTGTACCAGCTATGAAGACGCAAATACATTTGCGTCCAACGTTAACTTGTCCTCTTTCAGACCCACCATGAATGGGTTTGATGGTCCGTTCCTAAGTATGCTATGCCAACGTCTTTTTGAAGTGTACTTCTACGTTTCTCAGCCTGGCCGAAAGTAGGCCCTGAATCTCTGCCACCGAGCCTCTTCTCTGGCTTCTGGCTGCGAGGGCCCCTGCTCAAGCAGCCCCCGTACCCGTGAACTCTGACTTACTTCTAGCGCGGCCCTCCGTGCTCAGCTCAGCCTGCTGCCTGCCAAGATTGACTATAACCTTCGAGTTATCTGTTTTCTTCCCCGAAGATACATTCCAGCCTGCTAGCTTCAGTAAACATCTTTCCTCAGCTACAGGGCTAAAGGGCCAACCTGTCTTTGTGCAAGTAATTCATAGCCTCTGTTGCCATGCTTCCATGGAAGGCCCCATGCCCCCACGCTTCTCATACAGACACTCAGGCGCTTATACACGCACTCACAGCAAGTATAGAATAGCTTATGCTCTAGAGACCTTTCTGCCCAGATAGCTTAGTTCCTAAACATCAGATATCAGATATGATAGAAGCACAAGTTGATCTGACATGCCAGACTTCTGTCTCTTTCCGTCAGTGTAAATGTCAAGTCCCCTGCACCTTGTCTATCACACGTCATGCAGCTGCGCGCGCATCCAAGCTTCCGATTTCTGCTGACATTGCAACATTCTGTTAGCACCACCCCTTGGTGCCACCCACTTGCGTCACCTATCAGTGACGTTTCTAGCAAACACGCCTAGTCACGCCTAGTTTACGCCTCTTGATGATGTACTAGCACCACGTGTATACTGTTATCTTGTCTTCTCTCAGCTGTTACGCCTCTTACATTGAACATTATGATGTAAATCAAGTATATAAGCTATGTATTGTCAATAAACGTCAGCGCGCTCATCTATCCCTTCTGACACCCTGTGTGGTGGTCAGAACATGATATCCTGATTCCTTTATGAGGAATAAAACCCTTAGAAACTCTTACACCACGGACTCTGTTTTCCTTCATTCTGATTGAGTTATCATTAATTACGTACTTACCTGCATAGAAATTAAGAGAGTAAATTAATTATTTACATCAACTTTGCCATTTTGCTCAAGTTGCACAGCACTGAGGAAGACCAAAAGGCAGAAACCAGTCTGGAGTTCCTTATGTCCCCATTCAGATAGAGCATAGGTGTTGAGTGAGGTTGGACTGTTTGAGCAGGACTAAGGCTGGTTTATCCTTGGCTGGTTCCTGTCCGAGGTGGCATGGTTGGTAATAACATGATGCTTGGATTGCGACCCAAAGTAATTACCGGTGGCTGAGATTAAGTCAAGCAATCTCATTTTGTGGTCTAATTCTCTAAGAATGGAAAAAGAGACCTGCATGTAAAAAGCAGCAGAGCATATTGTTCCTACATGGCACATTTGGCAAGACTACTGCAGACCTGCTATCAGATTATGCCACCATGTCACACTGAATCTATATTTTTCACAAGGGATTATAATGAAAACACTGGTTCACACCATGAAGACTAGGGCCTTTATTAGGATGGTGGGCGGACTTTCGTCTGCCCTCCACCCTAGCGGTGCTGGGACCGTCCGCCAGTGGTGCGGCGGTCCCGCACCGGCAATCAGGATGCCACCTCCACGGTGGGGGTGGCATACCCCATCCACAACATTGTGGCGGGCGGTGCTCACAGCACCGCCCGCCACAATGCCATGGCTGCACCTTGTGCACTTGCCTGCACAACGGGGGCCCGCAACTGGCCCCCACAATCAGGCACCACATGCCTTTCCATCGCTGAAAGGCATTTCAACGCCTGCATCTTAATATGGATGGCGGTGTCTTGCAGAGACCGCCACCATATCAAGCCCCTTTTTCGCCCGGTCGACTTGTCGACGGGTGGAAAACGGGCGGACGGTCTGTCCCCTCCGCCATCATAATATGGCGGGGGAAATGGGATGCAGGCGGAGGTAAATGGCGGGCGGATCATCACCGCCATGCGGTTGTGGCGATTCGCCCGACATACTAATAGACCCCTAGGTGAGGTATTTGTGTTGTGGGGGAACTGCAGGCATTGTCTTGATCATGGAAGAAAGGCTTTGGTCCTAGATGTGCTCCAGGTGAGAGTCAGATGGGCACTTGCTTGACTTTCCTCCATTTCTAAGGTGTGCGGGCCTTTAATTGGCAAGCAGCAGTAAATTACATGGTGAAACTACTATAATAAGTATGCTCTCATTTACTATTAAAACTGTCTAAAATTAAAGAAACAATAGAACAGTATTCAACATTTGAGTGATTTAAACATAGATCGTGCCTGATTTCTGTTTCGCACAATCTCTCAGAACCCAGCAGATATAAAATGTTAACTTTTTATCAAATTGTAGCATAAGGATAAGAAGGCATTTTACTGGTGGTTGGAAGAGTGTTTTAAATCATATAAAACTATTCGGGGCAGCCCCATGTTAATGTTGCGTTCCATTCTTCTGATTGGTAATTGCATGGTGTGCTGTTGTGGTGAAATAATGCCCCGGGGTACTGTGTCCAAGTGTGAAGAACTGCAGGGCGTAAAATTCACTATTTCAGTCCGTCTGAATATCCCCATCCCCCATCCTCTGAGGTTTTCAGTTGACTCGCTGTGATCTTTGCTCTGTCCCACCCCTGTAAATCTGATACGCGTCCACACTGTTGGTATTATTCCACGGTTGGCAAGTTTGGCTATGGGAGGGCGCAGGCATGACACATTTAATGAGGCAAAGGTTGGATACTTGTGCATTTAGCAGGGCAAGGGTCAGCACACCCTCACACACCCTCACCCCCTCAATCTGTCACCCTCACACACCCTCACACACCCTCACCCACCCTCACTCTCACACCCCCTCACCCCCCCTCCCCCACCCTCACCCCCTCACACATCCTCACCCACCCCCTCACCCTCACACACCCCCTCACACACCCCCTCACCCTCACACACCCCCTCACCCTCACCCTCACACACCCCCTCACCCTCACACACCCCCTCACCCTCACACACCCCCTCACCCTCACCCTAACACACCCTCACCCACACACACTCAGCCTCACACCCCTTCACCCCACTCACACCCCCTACCCCCTCACCCTCACACACCCCCTCACCCTCAAACACCCCCTCACCCTCAAACACCCCCTCACCCTCACACACACCCTCACCCTCACACCCTCACCATCACACCCCCTCACCATCACACACCGTCACACCCTCTCATCGTCACCCCCCCTCATCCTCGCACCCTCACACACCCTCACCAGCATAGCATAGCATAACAAAACAAGCATTGGAAATGCAATAGGTCTCGCAGCATTAGAGTTAGTGCTTTTAGAATTGTTTATGGGGTTTTTTTGTAAATCTTTAGCATTTTTGTTTCCTGTAGCCAATGCTAAAGAATTACAAATAAAAAAAGCCATAAACAAATCTAAAAGCTCTAACTCAAATGCTCCGAGACCTATTGCACTGTGTGAGGGTGAGGGGTTGAGGGTGAGTGAGGGTGAGAGTGAGTAAGAGTGAGTGAGTGAGAGTGAGAGTGAGTGAGGGTGAGTGAGGGTGAGTGAGGGTGAGTGAGGGTGAGTGAGGGTGAGTGAGGGTGAGTGAGGGTGAGTGAGGGTGAGTGAGGGTGAGTGAGGGTGAGTGAGGGTGAGTGAGGGTGAGTGAGGGTGAGTGAGGGTGAGTGAGGGTGAGTGAGGGTGAGTGAGTGAGGGTGAGTGAGTGAGGGTGAGTGAGTGAGGGTGAGTGAGTGAGGGTGAGTGAGTGAGGGTGAGTGAGTGAGGGTGAGTGAGTGAGGGTGAGTGAGTGAGGGTGAGTGAGTGAGGGTGAGTGAGGGTGAGTGAGTGAGGGTGAGTGAGTGAGGGTGAGTGAGTGAGGGTGAGTGAGGGTGAGTGAGTGAGGGTGAGTGAGGGTGAGTGAGGGTGAGTGAGGGTGAGTGAGGGTGAGTGAGGGTGAGTGAGGGTGAGTGAGGGTGAGTGAGGGTGAGTGAGGGTGAGTGAGGGTGAGTGAGGGTGAGTGAGGGTGAGTGAGGGTGAGTGAGGGTGAGTGAGGGTGAGTGAGGGTGAGTGAGGGTGAGGGTGAGGGGTTGAGGGTGGGTGAGGGGTTGAGGGTGGGTGAGGGGTTGAGGGTGGGTGAGGGGTTGAGGGTGGGTGAGGGTGAGGGGTTGAGGGTGAGGGTAGGTGAGGGGTTGAGGGTGAGTGAGGGTGAGTGAGGGTGATGCTGAGGGGTTGAGGGTGAGTGAGGGTGAGTGAGGGTGAGTGAGAGTGAGGGTGAGTGAGGGGTTGAGGGTGAAGGGTTGAGGGTAAGTGAGGGTGAGGGTGAGGGGTTGAGGGTGAGTGAGGGGTTGAGGGTGAGGGAGGGTGAGGCGTTGAGGGTGAGTGAGGGTGAGTGTGGGTGAGGGTGAGTGAGGGGTTGAGGGTGAGTGAGGGTGAGTGAGGGTGAGTGTGGGTGAGGGTGAGTGAGGGTGAGGGAGGGTGAGGGGTTGAGGGTGAGGGTGAGTTCTAGGGCTCTGTGCAATGACAGAAGTTACAATTCTTGACCAGAGGCCCCAGTTGGCACACATGCAAATCAGAACCAAACTTTCCTCTAAAAGGAAACTCAATCCGCAACACAAGACCTGTAGTGCCGATAATGGTATGATACGGATATAGTGCTTTATACTTCCGATGGCGCTGAAGCTACATTAGAAATGTCACCGTGCGTAAGGAATTAGACTTAGCCATGCTGATTAACACCCAGCTATCATGCGGTAATGAAGGTCATGCTTTTGATACAAACTACTATTCTTGTACTCGTCTGTCCTGCTGGATCTGTTCCACGAGGAATAGAGTATTGCACTTGATGCCTTCCAGGAGACACGGAAACTTGCGTTGCGACAGCCACGCTGAGCCGGTTTTGTAAGGCAGCAAAGCCTTCAATGCTGCTGCCCAATTTGTAAGTGTCCAGTGATCGGGAAAGCCCGTGCTGCTAAAATGGCGGCACCCCGCAGATTGCTCTCCAGATTGCTCTCCTGAAGCTGGCTGCCTGATGGAGTGGAGAGCGGGCGGGCAGAGAGAGAGTGAGGGGGCGGAGCGGGGGTGTGGGAGGAGTGCGGCTGGCTGCCTGATAGATTGAGATGTTCTTCTCTCTTGGAGATGTATTATTACATCAGTTGACAGGATAGTGCTCTGATATTGGAGATTTGAGAGTGACCTGTAAATGTCAGGCTTCGCTGAGTATACCTTGTCTTTCTCTGAAGAGGGACAGTGTTAATGAGGTGTTTTACTGGCTTTGTGGTTTTCAGATGAGGTTAGGCAGGATTTACTTAATGCTGGCAGCCAGGCACAGTTCGATAGGAAGATTAATTTTCGTAGCTGCTCTGGTGTCTTCTGATTCATCTAGGGGCTACAAATCTGCTTGGGTTATCTTCAGATTGGGTGGCAGTACTGGAGGATATGACAAAGCTTGTTAGCATTGAAGTTGAAGAGAACGATTTTTTTCCCTCATTGGAAAGAGGCAAGATGGCGCCCGCTGTGGACGCATAGGCAGATCGTTCTTGCTCCCTCTCACGGCTTCAGGAGAACAATCTGCTTCAATGTTGCGGATCTGATCTATGAGCGATACTATTTACCGCTGATTGGAAAAAAGTGATTTCCCTGACTTTCTTTGACTTTCGGCTCGCCTGGATTCAGCTCGGTTCGCCCGCGGGAAGTAGTGGGCTTGAGCCGCCTACCATTGCAGCGTGTGGAGTACGGCGTGTGGGCGTTTTTGATTCCTGGCAACCGGCGGCTGGCACTGTGTGGGGCGGGCTAGGTGCTGGAGGATAACGCTGAGGCTCCTGTTTCTGAGCTGAAGCGCTGGAAACGCGGTTGCAGTTTCTCAACATGCCCCCAAAGGGAGCGTGTGGAAGACCTCAGCGAACACAGAAGATAAGACTACTGTTGTAGAGGTGAGCGAGGCTACGGTAGAAGAACTTGGTAAACTGGCAAAGGGCGCTAGCGCTGGTCTGCGTGTTGCATCGGATGCCGTGATTACTCAAAGTAAGGTCGGTGCTGAAAAGAAAAAGATACCAGCAATTTTCTCTGCAGAGAGAGTGAGGGGGCGGAGCGGGGGTGTGGGAGGAGTGCGGGAACAGACGGGAGGGGAGGAGAGTAGGAGGAGGAGTAGGGGAGGCACGCCCTAGCGGCCGTGCAATCAAGAAGTGAGGGGGCGGGAGAGTAGGCAAGGCAGGCGGCTGGATACCATTGGGGGAGAGAGCGATGGCGTTGGCGAATTGGCAACTCCGGGGGCTTTAGAACTGGGGGTTCCTGAGAGTAATGAATATCCCAGTGGGCTTCCTCATTTATCAACGGATGATCAAATGCATATGCCTGATACAGAATCTGGTGATAGAGTGGAGAGCGGGCGGGCAGAGAGAGTGAGGGGGCGGAGCGGGGTGTGGGAGGAGTGCGGGAACAGACGGGAGGGGAGGAGAGTAGGAGGAGTAGGGGAGGCACGGCCTAGCGGCCGTGCAATCAAGAAGTGAGGGGGCGGGAGAGTAGGCAAGGCAGGCGGCTGGGGCATGTGCACGCGCTTTTAAGCTCAATGCGCATGCGCATTGAGCTTAAAAGTCACGGGCACTGCAAGGAATCGCCACGATTCCTTGCAAGTTGGGATAAAGAGTGGATAAGTCCCAATACTCTCGCTTGCTCGATGCGCATCGACAGGCGAGACCTAAAAAGCATAGCTAAGCATAACAAAAAAAGCATAGGTTAGCAAAACATAGCACAGCATAACAAAACAAAGCATAGGATAGCAAAACAAAACATAGCATAACAAAACATAGCATAGCAAAACACAACAAAGCATAGCAAAACACAAAGCATAGCATAGCAAAACAAAGCATAGCATAGCAAAACACAACAAAGCATAGCATAGCAAAACAAAAAGCATAGCATAACAAAAGACAATACATAGCATAGCATAACAAAACACAACAAAACATAGCAGAACAAAACATAGCATAACATAACAAAACATAGCATAACATAACAAAACAAGCATAGCATAACAAAACATAGCTTAACCCCTTCCATGCGGCTGCGATTCTGCGCCTGTGCAGCAGAATCGCGAGTGGGCGGGTTTATGACGGCCCCCAGCTGTCATCAGCACACGAGCACCGTAGTGCATGACGGCTGGGGGCCGTCATCAGCATAGAAGGGGATAACAAAACAGCAAAACACAATAAAACATAGCGTAGCATAACAAAACACCACAAAACAGCATACATAACAAAACATAGCATAGCAAAACATAGCATAGCATAACAAAACACAACAAAACATAGCATAACAAAAAACAACACAGCATAGCAAAACAAAACTTAGCATAGCATACTATAACAAAACATAGCATAACAGAGCATAGCATAGCATAACAAAAAATAGCATAACAAAACATAGCAAAACATAGCATAGCATAATATAACACAACAAAACATAGCATTGCATAACAAAACATACCATACCATAACAAAGCATAGCATAGCATAGCAAAACACAACAAAACATAGCATAGCATAACAAAACACAACAAAACATAGCTCAACAAAGCATAGGGTAGCAAAACAAAACATAGCATAACACAACAAAACTTAGCATAGCCTAACAAAACACAACAAAACATAGCATAGCAAAACATAGCATAGCATACCAAACACAACAAAACATAGCATGGCATAGCATAACAAAACATAGCGTAGCAAAACAAAGCATACCATAATAAAACACAACAAAACAGCATATCATAACATAGCAAAGCATAGCATAGCAAAACATAGCATAGCATAACAAAACATAGCATAACAAAACACAGCATAGCATAACAAATCAAAACATAGGATAGCAAAACATAGTATAGCATAACAAACAAAAAAACATAGGATATCGAAAGAAAACATAGCATAGCACACAGCATCCCTCAGCCCCACCACAGCATCACTCAGGGGCACCACAACATCACTATGCGATACAACAGCATCACTGAACGCCACAGCATCACTCGTTCGCCATCACAACATCACTCAGTGCTACCACAGCATGTATCTGTGCAACCATTCAATAACAACTGGTTCAAATATGTTCTCTCAATGTTTCAAGCTTTATTACAAATGTAACAACAAGATGTTAATATTCCACTTCTGTTCTTGGATTTTCGTCACAATAAAATACACTGAACATAATCTTCACTAAAGTTATTTACCAAACTCTAAGCTATTGCCATTATAAATTACAATAACTTATTTAAGTATTAATTATTTAAAAAACATTAAAAGCCATTGTTATTTGTAATATCAATACATTTAAGTCACGTAAATACAACACATATTGCATTACAAATGCTATAGGGGTCACATTTGCGAAAGTTCTAACTATTGGCATTGTAAATGACAAAGCTATTAATTTCGCTATTTTCAAAAACAAAACATAAATAAAAAAATTGTCATTTACAATACCAATAGCTCAAACTTTCCTAATGCGAGACCTATTGCATTGCAAATGCTTGTTTGCCTTTGGCATCATCATGCAGCAGAAAGTCTAATCAGTTGCCACACGGATAATATAGCATTCATAGCCCCTTGGACTGAGAACCATCAGCTAAGGGACACAGTTGGAATGACTCTGATGCCACATTCCTGTGAATAACAAAACAGTGCACCAGAATGGACTAAAAAGTCAATAGCAGCCCTCATTAACTCTGAAGATTGTAAAGATGATTTCAGCATACCATCTAACAAGTGGAAAGGATATCTTACAGGGAATCCCTTCATCTCGGGTATAAATTTTGAGAGGTCATCACACCACATTTTCATATATGTAGCAAAATCACTGCAAATACAAATGATCGCGCTCTTTTTACATATACTTGTCATTATACCTTGCATTGAATGTGTAAAGCCTGAGGTGTTACCATTTCACCTACTATCAAAACTGACCCACTAGAAACTGGGGGCTGATGTAGTAAGGGTTTTTACCCATTCTCTGTGGGTAAATGTGATGCCATATATTAGGAAAGATTCTAATGAAACCAGCCATTTTACCTATCAGTGAAAGAATCACACGCAGCCAAATAGATCAAATAGGATTTTGATATTTCCTTATTCTTTACAGTTTATAAAATAATTAAAAACCTAAAATAGTCTGCTAAACCCTGCATCTTTAGACCAAAGAGCACAAAACTGAAAAAAGCAAAAGGAAGAAGAAGAAACCATATTTTAGTGGAATACCCCTAAGCAACAAAACTCAAGTAGAACAATGTTAGCCCAGTGTTTCTTACTGTTAGCTTGTATAACAAATTTACATTGTATTGGCCCCTTTCAGGAAGAAAATAAATGACTTTCACTCTCTTTTACCTTTATTGAAGGGCATTTAGTTTGTGGTTATGCAGGTGTTTTTTCAGTGTTTATATGTTGTCACTGGTGCCGGCTATTTCTCTTTCAGTGGGTTTTTATCAATTATTATAGGTTTAACCCCTTCGATGCTCATGACGAGCTCAGCTCGTCATGAGGCACAGTTGAGCTGTGCTGATGACGAGCTGAGCTCGTCATGAACAATGATAAATCTGAGAATCCAGCGCTGGAGAAAAATATCCCTAGCAGCCAAGGTGTTAAACCTAAAACCCCACATCTTAGCTATATCTGAATGTTCAGAAGCAGTGTTTAAAGAAGCTTCAGATGGTTCAAAATTCAGCTGCACATCTATTGCTCAACATCCCCAGGCACAAAGCAGTATTTAAGGAAATCCGCAATCTGCATTGGCTCCCTGTTCCTCAGTGTATTAAGTTCAAGGCACTGTGTCTCGCCTATGAAGCTTCAAATGGCACAGGCCCTTCTTTTCTCCAGAATCTTTTTGAATGGTACCAACCGACCAGACACCTACGTTACACGGGGGCTAGACTTCTTACAGTCCCCAGAATCCATACTGCGCACTGGGGTGGCCGTAGTTTTTACTACGGCACCTCTAAACTTTGGAACTCCCTTCCAATGGAACTCAGGTACACTAGCCACTTAGTGAGTTTTAGGAGAACGTTGAAGACCTGTTTATTCCAGGACTAGACGCTAAACATACTTACTGTGGTCTTCAGCACCAAGACACCTCCGGGTATTTGTGCGCGCTTACAAATTCCATTAACATTAATTTATGAGGGTGACTGGATCACCACCCCCATACAAATGTGCTGACCTGTTCTACAAAGGAGACCATAATTAATCTTAGTTCTACGGTTTTCTGGGTCCTAAATAATATAGCATTTAAATGAAAAATGTAAAGAAATGATCACAAATGTGAAAACTTAATTCTCCATACAAAACCTTATTTGGGTGATGGAACAGTTTGTGGGTAAATTGCAAAGATGAAATCCCTGTAGGCTTGATTAATACACCCAGAGTTGAATGTTGCTTGACCAACACACCGTCTAAAAAAAGTGGCTGAAAATTCTAAAACTTGCAAGATATGGTCTATGTCATTACATGGCAGCCTGAATTACTTATATTTACTGAACAAGGGTAACTACTGGACTGCCTACTGTATTTTACTGTGGCTGACCAGGGCATCTTCACAGGCTTTAAAACGGATTGAAAGGAAAGGTCTAGGATTGTTTAAATCACAATTGTGACATACTGTTAAGAAGGCTTGAAGACATGTTGAGAAGGAATCTCAGGAGAAGTCTCCAAGTCAATTCAAACTTTTCTTCAGAGTCACAGACGAGAAATGAACAGGATAGATGAATCTAAAACCCATATGTTTCAAGCAGCTTTTCATAAACCTCTTCTGCATGCAGGTGCCAGATAATGATGAGACTGAATCACACAATCTACAATTCAAAATGTACACTGATGACACAGACTAGAGTAGTGCTTTCCAGACATTTTTGAACCACGACCCACTTTTTTAGAACAAACTTTTGCGACACACCTAGCTTTAACCGGTTAATCACGTCGGCAATTCCGGTGCGGTGGTTTATGGTTTAGCGGAGTGGGCGGGGCTGCGTCGGCCAACGGACGTGCGCAGAACTACGGAGGTAGTACTTGCGAAGGCCGTTGACCAATGAACGCATGAAAGGGGTTAATGGACATGAGGAGGGCAATTTTTTATGGTACTAAAGCAGTTTGTGGCAGCGCAATGTCATTTACATAAGGCAGATTTTCTATTGAAATATCCACTAAAATCTCACGGATATCCAGTTTTACTAAGTAAAACTATAATGCGTACAAATGATATACGTAAAATTGTGTTTCAGTAAATATCAATTGTGAATTACCAAATAAAGTGTCTTGATTTATTTTGATCCTATTAAAGTTTTGCTTCCTACACACTTCAGAATTACAAAATAATGTGAATCATTTGTGCTTTCCCTAACTGCTGAATGTGTACAGTTCATTTACTGGTATTTAACTTTTGTGCGACATCCTACTGCCTTTCCTATCGCCCTCTCAGTACCCCAACACGATTGTCACATAATTCACTTTACTTTTCATTCTCTGGCTGTAAAGTGAGAGGAGTTTGTAAACACTAAAACCTATGTAAAGAAATACATAAGCAGCAATTTGGCAGCAGACATAGCCTGACATCTGATCTCCGACTTTGAAGCGCAGCAAATGTGACAAGATAAATTCAGAATTTAAAGGCATCTTTGTTTATTATTTGGACTTTCACGACCCACCTAAAATTGGCTTGATCACAACCTGCAGTTTAGAAAACACAGGATTAGAATATACCTGTAACACGAGTCAAGTAATCAGAAAGCACCAAAAAATAAAAATAAATCCATCTTCAAGCTTTCACAATGGATAAGAATAAGGAGGAGGAGTGGAGTTTAAGTCACTTAAGTACGGACAATCCACTTCTTACGCAGAAATTGCTAATCCCCTAAAAATCAAAGAATTCCCTCCAAATATCAAAGAAAAAAACAATGTACCACAAAAAAGTGAATCCATGCTTGCTTAAATTAGCTGGAAAACAAAAACAGAAAAGAAATAACCAGCATATTCCAACCACTCTACCCACAGCAACGGGGACATTTATCATCTCTCATCAGCATTAATGTCAGTAACGTTTGAAAAGAGATATTCTCACAGCTGCACCTCGTTAGATAACAATTCGAGGCCTTAGGAAACATTGTAAACACTATGATCAAAGTTACTGGCTGCCATCTAGAAGAGTTCTTACGAGCGTCTGTTTGCCCCTACATAAAAGCTTTCAAAGAGAGGGCAACCACAAACAGCAGTTTGTCCATCTGCGGAAAAACATCGATTGGAGAACCTGTGACTAAATGTAATACAAAAGACACAGGAAAAGCTGCTGCTGTTCGAAAATCCTGTAGAACATAACTCCAAGTTGTATAGCCTTATTTTGAAAGGCACTAAAAATATTTTTCTTTTCAAAATAACAAGCTGCGGCTAAAATTAGCCATTAAGTTGATGATACCCTTGCCTTTAATTTTAATGAATTATATTATTACAAAAAGGACAGAGTCGTCAAAGATCAACATTTTAGAAACTCTTACCCAAATTCCTCACTTTTAGTGGCTACAAATTAAAATGATAGGACTATTTAAGACAATACTCCTATGCAAGCAAAGAGGCACCATTTCTGAAGCAAAGTCCAATTATCACATGCATCTTGTTACTTACCATAAGGATACATGCTGACTGTATGATCAAGTAAGGAAGGTTCAGGTCTTAAACTGCCATAATAATCATTCTCAGGTGCTGTAGTCTTATTCTTCGGTTCAGCCAAAATTGCCTTAAAACCTGTGGATGGATCAAGAACACTTAACAGTTGCAAGGCACACATTATCCTGAAAGAGAGGCACTGATAATGCATTGAAAGGGAAAACACAAGCTTCTATCTTTGAAGCCATTGACAACATTGCTCAACGTTTTTACTACACAGTTAAGACTTACCCAGCACTTACACTGAGCAGCAACATCAAAATACCTTCATTATCATCTCATACTGGTGGATCGAGTTAGTCAGTTTTACATGACCGATCTAGCTGGAGTAGTTTAAGAATCTAGCATTGATCAACTGCAAACGTTTTTCACGCACAGTAAATAAAGACTGAAATAATGCAAAATGTTATGAGTCAATGATGGAGTATTCTGTACCACATAGTAGTTCGTTTTTCTTCTGTTGAGGCTGCAAAAAGCTCTTAACAGAAAACACTGTGCTGTTAAATAAAAACAGCACTTAAGTAATCCATTAACATATACTTTGCTACAAAGTATGATCAAAAAGTATAAAGTACAAAACACAGTATGACATCTGAAAACTAACACAGAGACTGGATAAAATGGCTATTGCTGCTGGGCAACTCACCCAAAACAGAAAAACAAAGGCAAAAAGAAGAAAACAATATAAATGAACTGTACCCATACCCAAGCCATACTATGCAGGATACCATAGTCAGAACACTGGACATAACAGGCATTAAATCAAGAAAGTAAAGGAGGGATTAGGTAGGAGGCTAAACTCGGAAATATGAAACATCTGTCCTTTAATTATTCTCTACACTGTCGGGACAGATTTGTGAAATAATCTTTTATTGTTTTAAAAGCAATCAGCTCTTAGGCCAGTCCTGTGCCCACCTTATAGATATCAATACTTCTGACAATTCTGGATCACTCCTCTTTCCATTCATTCAATTAATTGTTATGGCTATAAGTGCACTCATGCCAATTCCTAAGACAACAGAAAGTCATAGGCGGAAATTCTAAGAAGAGTAATACAGACAAAGCTTTGTAACTGTTCAGTTCCAGACCCAGATATGCATTGCCAAGATGTTATGGGCCTAAGTACGATTTTGGCAGTCCATGGGACCACCGAACCGTTGGTGGAGGAGCAGTGGCGGTCATGGGCCACCGCACCAGTGGTCCGACTGCTGCAGTATGAATGCGACATTCGGACCATGAGGGGACCGCCGCAACAGCCGGAGATTCGCAATACCATGCAGTGGCGCAGCAGTCCTGAGGCCTCAGAATGCTTGGCAGTGCCGCAGCGGCACCGCTAAGCATATGAAGAGTTTCCTCCCCGCCTCACCTTTCAGGGCGGTGAACCAGCGGTGAAAAGTGAGGCTGAAACAAAGGGGGCCCTAGTGTGCCCCCTCGTGTCTTTGGGCCTGGTGTGCCCCCATGTGCACATGCACGGACTTAATAGTCCATGCAGAAGGAACAGCCTTTGACGTTCCCATTACTGTGCCTTTTTGAAGGGCACAGTTGTGGGAACACCAAAGGACCACCTGCCAGACGCCAAAAATATTTGTAATCCGGCGGGGAGGGTGGCTTTGAGCTGTGGCTGCGCAGAGTGGCCCACTCCTGCACAGTCAAAGTCGTAATCGGGCATTTAGTCTTTTTGGGAAGTTCTGGGATTAGTCTCTCTGCCCCCCTTCAACAATTTAAATGTTTTTGCTAATTCCATTCAGCGCCCACTAATATAAATAGAGCTCAGAAGGAGGGTAATGGATGAATAAATAGAATCTGCTGAAAAGTACAGGAATTTCGGTTATTTTCCGACGTTAAAAATACATTATATTAAGAACAAAGAAGGGAACTCTCTTTTAGAGTTAACATCTCATAACTACATCATTCTTAATTATGATATTAAAATCTATGGGAAGTTATTTTTCCCGTAGTATGAAGAGATTTTGAGACTTTGCTTTTCAGGAGCAAGTGAGTTTCATTGGAGAGTCATTTGATGGATGTGCTCAATCTAGAAACAAAGTAGTATTGTCTGGCTTTGCCATTTTTTTTCCACTGATGTAATGTGTTAGTGAGGATTTTCCTGCTCACCAAGAAAAATAGCTGGGTTGTCACATCAGGATAACATTCTCCAGAATGGTAATAACCTGCTTTCTGGTTTGATCAAAGTCCATATCCACAATTATATACGCTGCTGGATCTATTTGCTCATATCATGCTACTTTATCATGCTAAAGCGAACAGTACCATTCAGGAAATGTTGGCTGAACATATAACTGCATATTCACTTTTGAAACTAACTTGCCATACTGAACAAGTGTGCAATCTTTATGAAACTTCAGAAGACCAGACATTGAGGGTCTGATTCACAAAGGGAAACGTATCATTTTAGTGTAACTTATTTTACTATTTTGTCTTTACTATTCATCAATTAAGAGTTTCATTTCATACGACTGCAGAGACTTCACAGTCGAGGCGGAAAATCCGGGGGGGGGGGGCGTGGCCAAGATGGCGGTGTGAGCGGACGTGCTCTGCCGAGCTCCCGCCGCCGGTCGCCGTACTTTAGCACTATCACAGCACCTGCCCCGGCCCCGGAGGTCCCCTGGGGTGCCCGATATCGGTGTTGCTGTGGCGAAGGCACTGGCGGTGAGAGCGGACGACTGGCGGCGGCTGGTTCCCATCGAGACCGCCCGGCGCTGCTGCGTGGCGGGTCCGGCGCCTGAGGCCTCCGGCATTCCCCTAGCGGAGGCTTCTGCGGGCCTGCCGTCACCCCCAGAGGACGGAACTGCCCCAGCCCTGACGACTGCCGGGACCGACACGGTACGCCGGCAGAGAGAAGAGCGGCACCTACAGAACCCGGCCCACATACAGAGGTGAGGTGCAGAGACTGGACGGACGACCCCCGGCGCCCAGAGGGGCAGAACTGGAGGAGAGGGGGTAGCGAGGGGACTACAGCGAGAGCACCGGTCAGCCCACACTGCAGAGCACTCGCTTTGCCACCCGCCCAGCGGTGGCCGAACGACACAGGGGCCCGCCATTTTGTAGAACCCACTGCCGCGCCTTGGTCGGCGCCTTCGGCTGGCCCTGCGCTCCCCTCCTCCGCAGCCTGATACCACCACCCTGCACCCCTGGAGACAGGCGCCGGGCCAGACACTCGTCCACACTTGGCAGCAGGCGACGAGCAGCGGGGACCCGACCTGCCCAGAGGCCGCCAGCACGTGGCTGGAAGCTGCCTTGAGCCCGCGCGTTGGAGCTACGGCCTGCGCCCAGAACAGCTACGGCCTGCGCCCAGAACCTCTACTGCCCGCGCGGCGACCCGTGGCCCCGGGCCCGCCCGGTCTCCTCAGTGTTGGCCTGACTTTAGTATCTGGACTCGCTGATCCTTGGGCCGCCCACGTGCCTGACTCTGCGAGACATTGGCGCACTTGGGGGTTCTGTGTCTCGCAAGCCACCGAAGCTAGCGGCGACTGATCGGTGCACTGGGGTGGGCCCCACGGGGTCATGTCCAACGGGAGGACCCGGAAAGACCGCACCATCACAGAGATCTTCACCCCTGGCACGATGGGGAAACGGACGGACGTCGCGACGACTGGCCACCGGGTGCCCACCGAGAAAAAGGCCTCGGACTCGCCGTCCTTGGGGAAGGCGGACCCAGAGGGCCCTGTTACGCGCTCCTTCTTGGAGTCCCTGTTTACCGGACTGCGCGAGGACATCCACGCCCTGAAGAAGGAACTCCAGGAGGAAATAAAGGAGGTGCGCCTCGACACCGACACCATTGGAGAGAGAGTGGCTGATCTAGAGACGAAAAGCGACACTAGGGACGCGGAACTTGAAGCATTGCAGCAAGAACTGGTACGCATACATGACCAACAGGTGGACCTCCAAACTCATGCTGAGGACTTGGAGAACCGCTCCAGGAGACACAACATCAGGATTAGGGGGGTGAAGCACTCTCCGGACACGGAGGATCTCGTTCAATTCACCCATGGGATGTTCAACCACATTCTGGGTCGGCCGGCGGACTCCCCCCTGGGACTGGACAGGGTCCACCGGACTGGCCCACCAAGAGCTAACACGGCCCATCCAGCAGACATCCTGGTGTGTGTTGAAGACTTTAGAACCAAGGAAGAGATCCTCAACAAGGCGCGCCAGATGGCGCCAGTCACCTTTGGCGAGCACTCCCCGACCCTGTATCAGGACCTCGCGGCCCTTACCTTGGAGAAGCGGCGCATCTTTCGGCCGGTCACGGCGGAACTACGAAAACGCAATATCTCTTACAGCTGGGGGCACCCCTTCCGCGTGGTGTTCAAGCTCGGCAACAACCTCCACCAACTGCGTTTGCTCAGGGAGGCCTGTGATCTCCAGGGCATTGAGATGCCGACAGTGGACGAGGACCCCGCGGGTGGGGGCGCTACTGGAGATGACACAACCGGGCGATGGAAGCAGCAACGACGCCGCCACAGACCGCGGCGCCCCGCAGCAACGGAGATCGAAGAGGGTCAACGAGCGGCGGTGGAATCCGTAGCACAGGGCTTGGTGAAGCCGGACATTGGCTGACCCCCAACCTGATAGAGCTCTGGCACGGACGGATTCGATGAGGCCGGGCTGCTTGAACCGGCGGCGGGGGCGGAGGCTTCGGACTTCGCACACTTTCCCTGCTGAAACCTGACAATTCACCCACAACGGCAGATGGGGAACAGCTTTGTCCGACAACACCGTTGCCACTGCCTACGCGTCAAGGATACAACTTACCACGGGTCCAGTGGACTGCTACCTGGACCTGGGTCTGTGTTTGATCTAACTCTTTTCATAGTTGGGATAAGGGGACGGGGGGTGGGCCGGGAGGGAGGAGTTGTGCATGTTGGGGTTGGGGGGGTGGGGGGGGTAGGGGTTCTCCTTGTCCAGGGGGTTTTAACCATGCAGATGAGGTCGGCAGGCACACCCGCACCAAGCAAGTTGTTGTTCTATGGCTCACGCCCGCAACCCGGAGGCGAGGCCCAGCACAGTCCGTACTCCTCCCGCCATGACACGTCACTTGACTATACTATCACTTAATGTGCGGGGCCTCAACAACCCAATCAAGCGAAAAGCGATACTGTCCTTCTTGGAGCACCCGAAAGCAGACATCTGCCTCCTACAGGAGACTCACCTCGTATCTAAAGACCAACACAGACTTAAATCGCGCTCCTTTCCCTGGCAGTTTTTCTCCTCCTCCCAGAAGAAGGTGGCCGGGGTAGCAATATTGGTAGCCAAGCCCTTTGAGGGGAGGATCATGCAGAAAGAGGCTGAGGTCAAGGGACGGCTCCTCCTCCATAGTTTCCAGATTGCGGGCCAAACATTACTAGTGGGCTCTGTCTACGCACCGAACGAAGGCCAGGAAAAGTTCTTACACACAGCACTAGAGACAGCCACAGCTACTGCACACCCACACTTGCTACTTGGTGGAGACCTCAACCTAGTGTTCCACAACACAACAGATCGCTCAGGTCAGAGACTCGGACAGGTGGGGGCACTTTCGACATCAGGACACTCACACATTGCTGAGCTAGGCCTCATTGACCTATGGAGACACACTCACCCACATACAACTGGCTACACATACTACTCAGCGGCACGCAAGACCTACGCGAGGTTGGACTATTTTTTGTGTTCCTCCCAGCTGACAGCACAGCCCAAAGACGTGGAGATACTCCCGGCTTCACTGTCGGACCACTCACCAGTGGTGGCAACCTTTCAGATGGCACCCACGCCGACACCCCAACGACATTGGAGGCTTCGCGACGGGCTTCTGCAGATACCAGGCACGAAAGATAGGCTTAAAATGCGATCACTCAATTCTTGACGCATAATGCAAATGGGGACACGACTAAGGCCACTCAGTGGGCGGCGCTCAAGGCGGTCCTCCGCGGCGAAATCATCTCCATCGCCGCCGCTAACAATAGGGAAAGGGCGCTGAAAAGGGCCGAACTCACCCAACGGGTGGCAGAACTGGAGCAGATGCACCAGCGCACTGGGGCCGCGCGGGCGTGGCGCCAGTTGTGCACCGAGAGGAAGATGGCTGCCCTAGACCAGGATGTGGCGGAGTATGCCGCCATGCGCCTCAAGCATGCATACTACACCGGGGGCGATAGATGTGGGAAGCTTTTGGCGAGTAGACTTCGGGCACAGACGCCGAGGCAGCAGGTACGCTCTCTCCAGGCTGCTCGTGGCCCCCAGATCACGGAGGACGCGGCCATAGCAGCGGCCTTCGGAGACTTTTATGCCGCCCTCTATGATGCGGACCGCCTAGATCTGAATGCTGGTGTGGACTATCTGCGAGGCGCTGCACTCCCCACCCTAAACCAGGCGCAGCCGGACTTCCTGGATCGGCCCATAGGCCTAGAGGAGGTCATTTCGGCGATATCTCGCCTCAAGGTGGGGAAATCCCCGGGACCGGACGGCTACACGGCGGCCTTTTATAAGGCATTTTGCCCACAGGTTGCCCCCATCCTGCGTGACCTGTTCAACACCTTTGACCAGCCCGGTGCCATCTCTCAAGACCTGCTCGAGGCGTCTATCTCCGTGATTCCCAAGCCTGACCGCGACCCAACCAAATGCGGCTCCTACAGGCCTATATCTCTGCTAAACATAGATCTGAAGCTCTACACCGGCATCCTCGCAAGTCGCATAGCGCCATACATGCAGCAACTGATAGAACCCGACCAGTCAGGCTTCATCCCCCAAAGACAGACCAGCGACAACACCCGGCGAGTCCTCCACCTCATTGAGGCCGGCTCGCGTACGAGGCCGGGCTGCATGCTTCTCACTATCGATGCTGAGAAAGCATTTGACAGGGTGCACTGGCCTTACCTCGACCAAGTACTGCGGCACTTCGGGTTTGGAGACACCCTCCGCCACCGCATATTTAACTGTTACCGCCGACCCAACGCAACAGTGCGAGTTAATGGCCATACCTCCCTGAGATTTGACATCGGCAGGGGCACACGTCAGGGCTGCCCGCTCTCTCCACTCTTGTTCGCACTCTATATGGAGCCGATGGCGCAGAGTGCGACACCACAAACTCATCTCGGGCATTCCATTCGGCGGAGATACGCACAAAATTAGTCTGTATGCGGACGATATCCTACTGTCCCTCACCAATCCGGTGCAGTGCCTACGCGCACTCTTTGCGGAGCCCCGTGCCTTTGCACTGGCGTCGGGTTTTAAGATTAACAAGGCGAAATCGGAGGCCCTGAACATCTCGCTGCGGCCGGACACCCTGGAGGAGGTCAAAGCGGAGTTCAAAGTGCAGTGGTCTGACGCCTCCATCTCCTATCTGGGCGTCCACCTGACCCCGACGGTGCAAGGCACAGCTCGGACCAATTACGAGACTCTCACGAAGAAACTCCGGGATCAGTTACGGCGCTGGAAGCTCCTCACATTATCCTGGCTGGGTCGGATCGCAGAGGTCAAAATGACGCTGCTGCCCCAGATTCTATACTTGTTCCAGACGCTCCCCTTGAGACCACCGACCGGGTGGTTTCAACAAACCCAAGCAGAGTTAACGCGGTTCATCTGGAACGGCCGACGACCGCGGTTCAAGCATACTATCGCCACTCTGCCTCCTGATCACGGGGGGTGGGGGTGGGTCGGTATACCCGATCTCACGTTATACTTTCAGGCGGCACAGTTGCGCACACTTGTGGAGTGGCATCAATTAGAGTCGGGCAAACACTGGCTCTTCCAAGACCAGGCGGTAGCCGGTCGCACACTACAGGGTATACCATTCCTGCCTCGCCTTCATAGAACCCCTAACCTCTATGCCTCTAAAATCACGAGCACAGTCCTAGAGGTGTGGGACAGAGTGGCCGTGGCGAAGGGATTGACCTCCTTTCCCTCGCCGATGACCCCGATTTTCGACAACCCGGACTTTACACCAGGCCTGGACACCAGGGCGTACGCAGCATGGAGAACGACTCCCTGTAGAGATGCGGGTCACATATTTGACCTCAAGGGTGTCCTCCCGTTCCACAAAGTGAAAGAAGATTATGGCATTGCCGAGGCAGATTGCCTACAATACCTGCAAGTGCGACACTGGGTGCTTCAGCCCTCAATCCAACCAGGTGCCCGACGACATCTCACGCCCTATGAGAAGTGGCTGCTGACCCGCACATCAGATAAAAAACTAATCTCAGATCTCTACCAACAACTACTCCTCACTAATGTTCACACATACAACGCAGGAAGGGCTAGATGGGAGAGAGACCTAGGGCGACAACTCACAATGAAAGAATGGGAAGGGGTTTACTACAGGGCGAGACACTCCGCACATCACACGGGCCTCAACGAGACGCTGCCCAAAGTTGCCACATACTGGTACCACACACCCGAGAGGCTGCATCGGTGGAACACCCAGGTTAGCGACAGGTGTTGGAGGGGCTGCGGAGAACTGGGGACACTAGAACACTTGTTGTGGGGCTGCGACAGGCTCCGTTCATACTGGACCCCTAATCTGGATCTGATAGACTCCCACCTGGACACGCAGCTGCCTCGATTTCCGGCCTACATCATATTGGGCCTCCCAAACACCCTCATGTAACTCCTGAAATCATGGAGGGGGAAACTGATCGCGCTGGCGCTGGGGGCGGCAGTTCAGAACATTGTAGCCCACTGGAGGGGCGTCCATGCCCCGCAACAGTTGGGTTGGTTGCATCGTCTCTGGGCAATCCTGGGTATGGAGAAACTGTCACTAGCCTCAGTGGGTAGGGGGGCGGACTTTGCAGCGCTATGGCAGCCCTTCCTTACCCTACTGACCGGGGAATTCAGGGAGGTGAGTTGCCCCAGTTATCTCCGGCTGCTGCGCCTTGCGGAAACCCCACTACCGAAGCCCAAGACGCGCACGCACAAGCGCAGAGCCCCAACGCGTGCAGCACCGACTAACTTGTAGAGAGTCAACGATGACCTATTGCCTATACTTCACTAATGGACAAGGAGAGGGGAGGGAGGGGTCCCTGGGGGTTGTTTGAAGTTCCAAGTTGGGGATTCCTGTTCATTCTTGCACTATTATTGGCTTAGCTTGCACCTCAACAGCACCTCTTTTGACGCGGCCGGCCCTGATGGGTTGTAGGCGGCTTGCTGTGTTAACTGAACAGACCCCGGTGGGGGCACATCGGGCGCCAGCAATGCCCTGAAACTAGGCCGCCTCCTCTCGGAGCCGGCACGGACGATGTTGAGGTGTATGACGCTTATTTTTGCTCAATAAAAGATTTAATACAAAAAGATAATCCTGTTCTATAGCCCGATTCAGAAAAGGGGTGGTGATGAACAGAGTGTCTGAATTAAGCAGACCACTCTTACCCAGTCCAAAGATCAGGGCTTGATCCATCACCGTTATTTATCTCACTGCCCCATCCCAGCTCAGAACCTGGCTATATGCAAATCAGTCTGCTCCTGGCCCAGTGCATCATGGGAACAGGGCAGACTAAACTACCAAGCCAATTCTTCACCAGAAAGGAGACAAGCTACCGGGGACCGGTTTCTGGCATTTCAGCCTTCTTCGGCCCGGCTTGCTTGAATCCTGATGGAGCAGTGAGAAAGGGACTCATGTCTGAGTATACCCTGCCATATGCCACAGTGCCATCATGCACTGGGACAGGAACAGACTAATTTGCATACAGCCAGGTTCTGAAACTGGGATGGTGCAGTGAGCTAAAAAACGGTGTTGGATCTAGCCCTGATCTCTTGACTGGGTGAGAGCTTTCTGCTTAATTCAGAGACTCTGTTCCTCACCACCCCTTGTTGTAAATATTTTTGTCCACCCTAAGCGTGGAAGGGTATTCTCAGATGTGAGACCCTTGCTCATTGCACCATCAGGATTCAAGCAAACCGGGCCGAAGACGGCTGTAATGCCAGAAACCGGTCCCCGGGAGCTTGTTTCCTTCCCAGTGTAAGAATTGGCTTTTGTAGTTTGGTTTGCCCTGTTCCCATCATGCACTGGGACAGGAACAGACTAATTTGCATACAGCCAGGTTCTGAAACTGGGATGGTGCAGTGAGCTAAAAAACGGTGTTGGATCTAGCCCTGATCTCTTGACTGGGTGAGAGCTTTCTGCTTAATTCAGAGACTCTGTTCCTCACCACCCCTTGTTGTAAATATTTTTGTCCACCCTAAGCGTGGAAGGGTATTCTCATATGTGAGACCCTTGCTCATTGCACCATCAGGATTCAAGCAAACCGGGCCGAAGACGGCTGTAATGCCAGAAACCGGTCCCCGGGAGCTTGTTTCCTTCCCAGTGTAAGAATTGGCTTTTGTAGTTTGGTTTGCCCTGTTCCCATCATGCACTGGGACAGGAACAGACTAATTTGCATACAGCCAGGTTCTGAAACTGGGATGGTGCAGTGAGCTAAAAAACGGTGTTGGATCTAGCCCTGATCTCTTGACTGGGTGAGAGCTTTCTGCTTAATTCAGAGACTCTGTTCCTCACCACCCCTTGTTGTAAATATCTACATGTCAGCGGTCATTGGTCTCCTCAGGAGCAACGGCTTCACATCAACCTTTTGGAGCTAAGAGCAATAAGACTGGCTCTGCAAGCCTTTCTTCCCCGCTTAGGAGGTTCGCAAGTGCTTATCAGGACGGACAACACTACGGCCATGCACTACGCGAACAAGGAAGGAGGGACCAGATCTCGTCCGTTGTCGCAGGAAGCTCAACAGATCTGGGAATGGGTGATACTTCACGGAATATCGCTAACGGCAGAACACTTGCCAGGAGTTCTAAACGAGAACGCCGACAGACTGAGCAGGTCATCCTCAGTCAGCCCGAGTGGGAATTGAAACAGCGAGTTCTGGAAGAAGTCTTCAGCCAGTTTGCCACACCAAACAACAAGAAACGCCGGTCTTACGCAAGCAGATTTCACCACCGAAGGTCACTGGGGAATGAGCTTTCGATAGCCTGGTCAAGGACATTGGTCTACGCCTTTACCCCCATCCCTCTGATCCCGCGGCTCATCAGGAAGATCAAAGTGGAGCCGTGCAGGATGATCCTGATAGCCCCTGATTGGCCGAGACAGTTCTGGTACACGGAACTCCATCTGTTGTCGCAAGTTCCTCCTCTTTCTTGGAGGACTATACCAGATCTCCTCACAATGTCCGAAGGACAGGTTTGGCACCCAGATCCACAGTCATTACACCTGACAGCATGGCTCCTGAGCAGCGAGAGTTTATGAATCTCCCCATCTCAAGCGAGATTAAGGAGGTCCTCTTACAGGCAAGGGCTCCTTCTTAAATGGAAAAGATTTTGTTTCTGGTGTAGGAGAGAAAAGATTGACCCCTTTGCTTCCAAGCCTCATCAGCTCCTACCTTATCTGCTGTCCCTGGCTAAGTCAGGACTAGCCCATTCGTCAATTAAGGTTCATTTGGCGGCCATTTCGAGATACAGAAGGTCTGGGTCTGGACCTTCCTTGTGGTCTTCCAGGATTGTCAAACAATTTCTTAAGGGCTTGTTCGGAGTCTATCCGCCAGTGAGACCTCCACCTCCTACTTGGCATCTAAATCTAGTCCTCTCTCAACTCATGAAAGGCCCATTCGAACCAATTAATCGTTCTGACATGATGTTCCCTTCATGGAAATTGGCTCTCCTCCTCGCTCTCACATCAGCTAGACGTGTTGGAGTGTAGCAGGCCCTTACTACCCAGGAGCCTTTCCTACAATTTAAAAGGAACACTAATCTTGAGGACTAACCCTAGGTTTATGCCCAAGGTACACTCGGACTTCCACTTGAACGAGCCGGTTATTCTGAAAGCGTTCTTTCCTCATCCGCCTACACCAGCGGAAAAGACACTTCATTCTTTGGATGTACAACTGTGCTTAAAATTCTACTTGGATCGCACTAAAGAATTTCAGAGGTCTTCTCAATTGTTTGTTGCCTTTGGTGGTCCAAGCAAAGGTCTCCCGCTATCCAAACAGGGGATATCAAGATGGATCACAAGTGCCATTCTGCATTGCCACACTGCGGCAGGGAAACCTCTGACTGGCAGGATTCGAGCACATTCCACAAGATCAGTGGCATCTTCTTTGCGGGGTACAGATTAAAGACATTTGCAGAGCTGCTACCTGGAGCAGCGTTCACACCTTTACTAAGCATTACTGCTTGGAGTCCTTACAACAAGAGGATGCAGAGGTGGGCCAGGCTGTCCTGAGGAACTTCTTCCAATAATTGGTGAGCTTTCCTTTCTATCCCACCTTCCGTGGTTACACATTTTGTATCTTTATGTTATGTTGGCTATTGCAATGTATTTATGACACAAAATGTGTTTTTTTATTGCTAACTGCTTGCTACTCGGATACAAAAGCATGGGAATCTATGAAAGTTCAAATAATGGGGCAAGACAACAAGTTACTTACCTGTAACTTTGGTTCCCCAGTATTGGTAACTTTCATAGATTCCCATGCGCCCACCCACCTCCCTGAGGAAAGCTCAGCCTACAACAGATATAGTGACTGATACACAACGGCTACGAAAATCTGAGGCTCTGAGGTTTCTTCAGGAGGGTTCTAAGGGGTGAGGCACTTCTGATTAGCTGATGCCCAAGTTTGGTCTCTTTTACAAGAAGAGGGTGGTATGCTACAAAAGGGAATGAGGCCTAGGCCTTTTTCTCTCTTTTGTACCTACTGCTATGGTATTTTTGTTACAGAGACTCCCATTCAGACGATGGGGAATGATACAAAAGCATGGGAATCTATGAAAGTTACCAATACTGGGGAACCAAAGTTACAGGTAAGTAACTTGTTTTTTTTCTCCAGGCCAGACATACCAGGGATCCTGAGAAACTGGGCCAATTAGCCCTTCTGCACTTGACTCTCAGTGGTAGCTTAGGAGGAGCAGTTAAAGGCTACCTCATATGAGGGGTTGGTTGGTGGAGTGTAGATACAGGTAAGCGACCACAACTCGTAACTCAAAGTGCATGTAGTACAAACAAATAATTCGCCAGTTCAATGCTTACTTTTATGAGACAAAGGAAGTATTTTATTTCAAACCTTACACACCAAAGGAATGAAGATACTCATATGCAATAACACTTTCCCCTTGAGGTCGGGTTCTGATAGTAGTCAGGCAAATCCATATCCCACGTTCTACTTTGTAACTTATGCAGGGTTAGTCCCTATTCACTAGTAGGCATACTCAAGCATCCTCCTTGGACTCCTTAGTTATTAGTCAAAAGTGTCTATGGTGTTGCAGAACGAACAGCTGAGAATCCCCCAGGCCCAGTTCCAGTCTTACCCGCTATCCTACAAGCAGTAGTGCTGGCTCATCCAGCGATTGGAGCAGCTTCTGCTTGGCCAGCATCACATACGCCACTCTTCCCGAAGCAGGGGGTGAATTCTCCGACTCCTGACTGGAGTTCCAGTGTGGGTGCAATGTCTTTGCCAGCATCCTAGCGATACTTGGGAAATCAGTCAGGTGCAGTTGACGGGCATGACCCGCAGGTCACAGTATAGCAATTCTCTCATCCATGCCAAGACCTGAACACTTAGCCACAGAGGGATAGGAGCCATGTTACACACAATCTGGTGCACTCTTTTCACGATGTGATCGCCCTCACTACGGTGGCCCCTCCTGGCATACAGGGTCGCTGATCTCAGCGGACACAATTCTCACACCTCTGGCATACGGGGTCGATGTGATGGTGTGGGCCTGGAGCTTCCCACATGGCATTCTTGACACAGCTTAGATCACAGTGGTCCTCTCCTGGCATATGGGGGTTACTAGATGGTTCATGTACAAGAACAATGACCTGATCTATGCACAGCAGTTCTCCTCACACTTCACTCAAAGAGTCCTCTCAGTAGGGCTCCCCACTGGACCTCACTCCCTCCAAAACCCTCCTCTTTCTCACCGGGCACACTAGTCTTGGCAAGCAGGTAGAAGGTCTTTGTCCCCAGTTCTGGTCAGAGGAATAAGTCATGTAGAGCTTTCCCTTCTCACGGTCCATCTGGCTGGATGGCAGATGACGAAGTTTGGGGTCTCAACCTCCCCCTCTTATAGTCCATTTCCAGACATCAAAATGTGATTCAGGGCTTAGTCTTTGAAGTTTCAAGGTGAGTTTCTGCTTCTCTTGAAGTGTTCACTTCTATTTTTCTTCTTTCCCATTAAAAGAAGATCTGTCAGCAGAAGGTCTGAAATCAGGCATGACTCTGAAGCGAATTGACCCACAACAAAATTCATGGGAGTGGCTAAAGTTCACACCTGGATGTCAGCCACAGTGATATGTGCATCAAAACGTTAACCCCAGACTCCCAGACCTACTCTTTATAATTCCCTCATCAGCCCAATCTTCTTTCCTGAGATGTGTTCAGGCCCCTTCCTTGTGATCCACCACTGAATCATAAAGTAACCCTTTGAAGTTTAAAGGGCGGGTCCCTTCCTCCACGGTGTGCCTCCCAGTTCACAGACATGCAACAATACACACATCTGTCTGGGGGGGGGGGGTGGGGGGGGGGGGGTTCTTCTACTCTTCATGTTCTCAACAGGCATGCCTTGGCTTCCCACAATGGAACACCGGGTTCTCCAAATAATGTACCATTGCAGGGACACTTACTCAGTGTACCTTCACACCACACTTACTGCCCAGCACTGTTCCCTCAATGCACTGTACCCTTAACAGTACACATACATTCAGTACACCCATTCAGTCTGTGCACACAGTTCAGCACTGAAGCTTTTCTATACTGCACCAGGGGTGTGCTATTTGCAAGCACACACACTCACCAAGTGCACACTGGGCAACACTTGACCCCTGTATTGTACTTCACGCAAGCATACATACACCCAGAATATGCTTTCATTGCGCAACCACTGCACATCACTACACCTTTCATGTCATGTATTCCTTGCAGGCATACACACATTCAGCAAATGCACTAATCCCACAAATACAACACAGTACTCCTCTATCCCTTTACTGTTCGCTCGCCAGACACACATGCATCCAGCGCGGAACTATCACTCCTGCGCTGCGTAGCACTCCCCACCTACCTGATGTAGGACAAGGATGAGCAAAGCAAGAGCAGCTGAACTTTTAAAAGGGTGAGTGTGCAGGCCTCCCTCCAGAGGCACAGGCTAAAAAGGTCCTGTTCACTACACTATAAGCTGCCACCACTGTGCTTGTGATACTTGACTCCTGGTGAAGGCGGATGCCTTTCCCCATTATAAGACTAGCGCTTTGGACGCCCCACCTGGTCCAACAAGACCTTAATCCGTGAGACAGGCCAAGCTCATGATGCACGTGCATAAACAGAGTTCACTAATAACAAAAAGATATCAGCATTAGGGATCTAGACAACAGTATAGTTTGGCACTACGTGCAGGGGTACACGTCTCTAACCATAGAGAGGAATTCTCCATCCCAACACATGGCATTAGTTACCCATTTGGGATTTCTATATGCTTTTCTGTACACTCATGTGGTAAAGTGTACTTTTTTATTTAATGTTAATTGGATAGTGACAATTGTTACCAAGCCCCACTGCATTCCTTCATGAATTCACCAGCAATTGACAAATGAATGGGGTTATTAGGTTGCACTTGTCTGCAGCTCACACTCCCGGCAATACTCAATGGTCACATATGGATGTGTCATAACACTTTTATCAGAAAAAAAAAAAGATACAGCAGATATGACCCCCATCCATAATATTAATCTTAGTTGAAGTTGCAGTTAAAGGTTTTGTGCTATTAATGTAACAGCGCAGATTTGTATAATAAGATGTACTTTTAAAAATAATTTTAAGATGTATATACACACAAGGTAACAGTTTTACATATTGGAAGTTGGCCATCTTTTTCAAAGGACTACTCAGAGGTGCAAATAAATGTAAATCTTTCAGCAAGAGTCACTAATGCAATATTTGTGTAGATGCAGTACTTTGCAAATAAATGCATTTATAATAGATTTTTATTAACATTTACATACTTTTTATTGGCACCATCTATAAAATCTATGTGGGATACAATAACTTAGTTATTAATACTAATGCTTGAAAAGTGGAGTGTCACATCTTAGCCTATTTTAATTCTATACCCTGAACAATTTAGATACAGGTTAGGGGACAAGAAATAAAGTTATGTTATTATAACTTGATATAGAGCAACAACTTACAACCATAGGTGTATACTGAAGCTTCACTATCACAGGGCCAAGCAAATAATTTAAACAACTAAGGCTTCAAAAGTTTCTTTAAACTTGTAAACTTTATACAAGAGGGACAGTAGGATTCCAGGCCGAAGGTGCAGTGAAGGAGAAAGCTCTTCTGCCAGATTTAGAAGTACGAATGCGGGGGGAAAGGCAGCACAGCTTTGTCGCTGGATCTGAGATTTTTAGCAGGCCAATAAGGTCTCAATTTCTTCAGTAAGTAAATGGGATCCTTATTTATCAGAAACTTGTGGGTAAGACAGCATAGCTTAAAGATGGAACACTTCCTGACCAGCAGCCACTGTAAAGCTCTCAGCGTGGGGGCCGATGGAGCCAGCAGGACGATGGCATACCAAATGTGCAGCAGTAGTTCTGCACTACCTGAAGTCTGGACTGCAAAGTGTCATTGGCGGCTACTAGCAGAGCATTACCCTAATCAAGACAGCTCATGATTTAAGATCGAAACGGAGTTCATCGCATTGGATGGCAGCCAAGGGAACACTGTCCTCAATACATGCATGGTGGCAAAACAGGAACCGCAAACAGAGGAGACGTGATCTTTCATAGATAAGGCCTGATGGATAAACCTAGGTTTTCCACAGTTTGCCAGGGAGATGGGGCTGCACAGAGTTAAGGAGGCCACCAGTCTGCTGGACAGAGCTGCTGGGCCTTACTAAACTGCAGTATCGCAGATTTGTTGCTTTTCAGTTGCAAACAATTAGCTGTCACCCAAACAGCAATCCTTCTCATAAATAAAATCGTAAATCATACGTTCTTATATAGCGCCTTTCACCGTAAGGTCTCAAGGCGCTTGCTTTGGGAACCCGTCCTGGCTTTTCCCTGCGAGATAACCCCTACTGGGCATCCCCAAGGTGAAAGCCAGGCATTCAATCGTGGTGGGGCCGTAGTGGAGATTAAGCAAGCTATTGCCCAGAGTTGCAGGTTGTGAACCCATGATTCGAGTAGGCACCGAGGCGAGAATTATCGAGTCCGTGTACATTTTGAACTCAAGACCCTGCTGCATCGGGGATTGAACCCTGGTCCCGGGTCTGACCTCTGCATCCGGGTCTGCCTCCTCTAACCGGTGAGCCACACTTCTCCACACTTATCATACAATCTGTGAAACAATGTTTTGCCGCATCAGAGTCCTGTCCAAATGAGCCGATTAGCTGAGTATCATCCACGTATAATATTCAATTTACATAACATCTTTTACTGTTGCGCTCCGAAGCATGCAGTAAGACCAGGACTCATTAATTAAAGCACAAGCTCCATCCCATATCACTACTGTAATCACTTATCTTGCACCACTTCCTTAATTACATTAGAGACATCAAATACGTTTAACCTGAACGTGAGGTTACCAGTCGTATTATGATCTACAAATTGCATTATCTTCGTTTTGTGTAAAGGTGACAATGTATTTTATTTGTTATAAATGTAATTTAAGCATTACTTACAAAATTGCATGTTTCTAGAAATTATGTGCTATTCTACTGGAATGTCTTTAAAAGGTACAAAATAAATTATAAAATAATTAAATGATTTAATATGAAAAGACAAATCTTTTGCTTCAATTAGACTTGTTTAGGCAGTCACAGATCTCTAAAGATAAGCTAAACATTTCTCTCAGGATACACACATGGTCATGATCACAGACTCAAAAGTGTAAAAGGGAACAAAAGATGGGGCTTAGGTTTGCAAGCAAGAAGAATAGTAACTTACCTGTAATCTGTGGTTCTCCAGTATTGGTGTCTTTCATAGATACACATGCCTGAATCATTCCCCGTCGTTGGAGTGGGAGTCCCACGGTACATCAAAAAGCAATAATATGCACATAATAACCAAAAACCTTTTTAATAACCAACCAGGAAGTAAAGTAGCCCTAAGCTACAAGAGTAAAGATTTTCATACTCATGACTATCATAGTCATTTTGTATAGTCCACACTGCAGCAAATCACAGCACCCACCAGAATGTTCTCCCCATAGGCTCAGGCTCTCAGATTTTCTCGCACAGGAGCGAAGCTAACATCATAGACTAAGGAGCCTCTGAGGGGAGGAGGGCGGGTGCATGTAAATCTATGAAAAACACCAATATTGGAGAAGGAATATGCTACTTACCAGTATGCAGCTGTTCTTGGCATATAGGGCTGCTGACATTCATATCTGTGCATAGATCACCGCCTAGTGTTGGGTCCGGATGATTGCACATTGTTGTCCTGGAAGAGTCTTCGAAGTATCACGAGATAGGTGGGTCCTCCCTTGGACTACAGTGCGCATGGGCATCCTCTCCATCCTTAGATTGTTTTTTCGCCATTGTGGCAGAGATGGAGTATAGTACAGTAAGAGATGGCCATGCAAAGAGTGAATGCTACAGCTGCGACAGGCACCGGGGAGGCGGGTGGGCGATATGAATGTCAGCAGCCCTACATGATAAGAACAGATTCATACTGGTAAGTAGCATATTCAGTTCGAGGCATGTGGGCTGCTGAATTCATATCTGTGCATAGAATGTATAGCAGTATCTCCCCTAGAGGTGGTTGCGCATGCCAGCTGCAGCAGTCTGAAAAAGAGTTTTGAGAATAGCCTGTCCTACAGTAGCTTGCTGTTTGGAATGTACATCAACCAGTGTTTGGTAAATGTATGTATGGTTGACCATGTGGCTGCTCTACAAATTTCGTGTAAAGGAATATTTCCTAGGAAAGCCATGGATGCCCCTAGTTTGAGTGTAGAATGCGCCCTAGGGAGAACTGTTAAGGTGCGTTTTGCCTTTAAATAACATATCTGAATGCATTTAACGATCCATCTGGCTATACCGGATTTCGAAATAGGGTTGCCTTTGTGTTGCGGTGAGAAAGCAAGAAACAACTGTTTTGTTTTGCGAAATTTCTTAGTTCTATCTATATAGTATAGCAGAGCTCTTGACATCTAGAGTATGTAAGGCCCTTTCAGCAACTGTCTGTGGATTTTGAAAGAACACTGGCAGTTCTATTGTTTGATTTATATGAACATGGGATACCACTTTTGGCATGAATTTAGGGTTTGTTCTGAGAACCACTCTATTTGCATGTACTTGAATGAATGGTTCTTGAATAGTTAGAGCTTGCAGATCACTAACTCTTCTAAGTGAAGTAATGGCAATAAGGAAAGCCACCTTCCAAGTAAGAAATTGTAGTTCGCATGAGTGTAGTGGTTCAAAAGGTGGTCCCATAAGTCTGGTTAAAACGATGTTTAGATTTCAGACTGGTGAAGGTGGGTGCTTTGGTGGAATTACTCGTTTAAATCCCTCCATAAATGCTTTAATTGCTGGCACTCTAAACAGTGAAAGGTGTTGCCTGTTTTGGAGATATGCTGCTGACGCAGCTAAATGTATCCTGATGGACGAGTAGGCTAAATTGCAACGTTGTAGGTGCAAGAGATAGCAAAAGATGTTCTGTGTAGAAGCATCTAATGGGTTTATATCGTTGTTACTGCAGTAAATGACGAAACGTTTCCACTTTGCTGCATAACATGCCCTGGTAGTGGGTTTTCTTGCCTCCTTGATAATATTCATGCAGTCTGGGGGCAAGTTCAGGTATCCAAACTCTAGGATTTCAGGAGCCAGATCGCCAGATTCAGCTGTTGCGGATCTGGGTGTTGGATTTCTCCATGGCTCTGAGTTAGAAGATTGGGTGTGAGTCGCAGTCTTTGATGAGGGACCACTGACAGTTCTAGGAAGGTTGTGTACCATGGTTGCCTCGCCCATGTGGGAGCAACTAGGATTAGCGTCAGTGAATGTTTGCCTATTTTGCGTGCCACTAGCGGTATTAATGGAGCTGGGGGAAAAGCGTACGCAAATTTGCCTGACCAGTTCATCCATATCGCATTGCCCTGCGACTGCGGCTGTGGGAACCTGGCGGCAAAGTACTGGCATTTTGCGTTTTCGCTTGTGGCAAACAGATCTATCTCCGGTTGTCCCCACTGCCGGAAGAATGGTCAGAGCACATTGGGGTGAATCTCCCATTCGTGCATCTGTTGACTTTCCCTGCTGAGCAGGTCGGCTATTTGATTGTTCTTGCCTGGGAGGTGTTCTGCCATGAGAAACATGTTCCTCTGAAGGGCCCATTTCCACACACTTTGAGCTAGATGCGATAGTTGTGGGGAATGTGTACCTCCCTGTTTTTGAATGTAATACATAGCAGTCATGTTGTCCGTCCGGATCAACAGTCTTGTTGCACAAGTGTTTTTCGAACGCTTTTAGTGCTAGAAAGACCGCCATCAACTCTAGTAGGGTGATGTGCATCTTCTTCTGTTGTATAGTGCATAGACCCTGGACTGTGTAATGCAGGACATGGGCTCCCCAGCCTATCAGGGATGCGTCCGCCGTCATCACTATTTGTGGGACAGGCTCCTGGAACAGTCGTCCTTTGCAAAGGTTTTGTGGATTCCACCAATGCAGAAAGTTGTATGCCCGACTGGTCACCAACACTAGGTCTTTTAATTGTCCCGGAGCCTGGTTCCACTGCCTTGCTAGGCACTCCTATAGCGGACGCATGTGTAGTCTGCCATGAGAGACTATGAATATCCACAAGGCAATCATGCCTATTAGTTGCATGAACACTCGAGCTGGCGATGAGTGTTGTGCTTTGAACCTTTGGATTAACGTTTGTATTCCGTTGATCCATGCTGTGTTTGGATATGCCTTTGCTGCTAGTGTATCTACTGTAGCTCCCAAGTACTGTTGTACGTTGGAGGGTTGTAGGTGTGACTTTGGGTAGTTCAGCGAGAAACCTAGACTGTGCAGGAGATGAATGGTCTTTGACATGTGGCTGGCACATTGCTGGGCCGATGGCGCTTGTATTAGCCAATCGTCCAGATATGGGTACACATGAATGTGTTGTCTCCTGAGATGCGCCACCACTGTTGCTAGGCATTTTGTGAACACCCGTGGAGCTGTTAAACCGAATGGTAGGACTTTGAACTGGTAGTGTTGTCCTTGAATTGTAAACCGGAGATACTTTCTGTGAGCAGGGTGTTTTGGTATATGAAAGTATGCGTCTTTGAGGTCTAGAGTTGCTAGGAAGTCTCCTTGCCGCAGCAGTGGTAGGACTTGTTGCAGAGTGAGCATGTGAGAATGCTCTGATAAAATGTACTGGTTGAGGAACCAGAGGTCCAATATTGGTCTGAGAGACCAGTCCTTTTTGGGAATGAGGAACGATAGGGAGTATACTCCTGTTACTTGATGTTTTAATGGGACTGGTTATTTGGCCCCCTTTTGCAGCATACTGATGTCCTCTTGCTGCAATAATGTTATAGGTTCTTTTGACATTGAACGGTGTACGGGTGGTATGTTGGGTGGTGTGGATGTGAGTTCTAGGCAATAGCCATGTTGGAAAATTTGCCTGACCCACTTGTCTGTATTGATGTTTACCATTAAAGAATTGGGGTAACCCAAAAAGTACTGGACCTGGGTATTAAATTGATATGAACAAACAATGGTCCGAGACCTATATCTTTCTAGAGGAACAATGAATCAGAACTTATTCAGTTAGAGAGCATATGTTATTTAAAGCAGCTCTTACTCAATTAATGATAAACATAATGAACGGCAACAGCAAACAAGGTCCAAATTATATGCAATATTTTAATCTATTGTCATATTCAAAATTCGAAACACAAATCACAATTTTTTGTATATATTTTTTCTATATGTTTTAAATTTTATTGCCCCGTATAGAGCGTGCAGTATAGCAAAGGGTGTAAAAGATAGTGAAAAGTGATAAGGATGAAAGGAAAAGGAATCACACAAAATTTATAAAAACAATTTCAATAGCTTCGAACAAAACCAGCCAATAAATGCTGGACCAAAAACCTGACCACTTCAAATAGTCCAAGGGGACTCTCTAATATTGTTTTCAGACATAGAATGTAATAATTGTCTGCACTATATCACAAGGAGAGGGATATAGATGGTAGTCCAGGTATTCGATAAGTGTCGACGTTTCGACTCGTCTTGCGGCCTTGCGGTCGATTATGCCTGGGCCATGCGAGTCTTCTTCAGGACATATTGGACGCGGCAACACAGGGCTTTTTGGTGACCCTGTAAGAGATATAATGGACCGTAAAAATGGGGGCTGTTGCCTAATCACTAAATCAAGGACAAGGGTCCAAACGTGCTTACCCTTCTCGGGGAGTAGTAGTCGTTATTTCTCTCCAACTAGGCTCAGTCCATGTAATTCAAGGGGTCCTATTCTATAAACTGATACAATGACCAGGTTTCTGAAAAAGCAATAAGGGACCTATGTAATAAATATATATATATATATATATATATATATATATATATATATATATATATATATATATGGTCCTCTATTCATAGATTCAACACATTCACGTCTAGGTAAAACATAAATGTTACCTCCACTATGAATCGGGTAGTTATGTGCTTGCAGGTTGATGTCTTGTCGACAGGAAGCTGTAACAATTTACAACAGTACTTTTAAGAAGACTGGACTGAGTAGACAAGGGTTGTAGATTATAGCTGTTTAAATAAATTAGGCTCACCGTTTGTCAGAATCCAGAGCCCAACCTTGAATTTTAATTATACAGCTACACGGTTTGTGGGATAAATCCTCACACTGTAAAATAGGAAAGGAAGAACCAATTGGTGCGCTGTCTCCCAATAATTTATATCCAAATATATAAAATACACAAGGAATTCATTACCTTGCTCCATGAATTATCCTCGCATTAACTATATTCCAAAACAAAAATGATGGTCGGAAGCCAGTAGTAATCACAATGTTGAATGACTGAAACAAAAATGAAATAACTATCGTCAGCATCTGTGTATTTCACATGAAGGTGGCGTGTTTGCTAACAGATGGCTCTAAGGCTGCCATGGACGCTTACCGTTTATGTAGCGGGGACTCCGTATCTAATCACGCGTCTCCAAAGGTTAGTGAGGCAGCTGCTCTCACAGGAGGTGGCGTCTGCCAAGGCGCCACGGAAATACACACGCCGGTTAAGTTCCCAGTCATAAACAGCGACGAGGGACTACGACGGTATCTAGCCGGATTTACGGATGCAAGTTAATCAAAACGGTCCCAACCGACTATCAGCCCAAATTGTTGAGCGATTAATCATAACGTTTTCCGTTTCAATAAATTGTGCCAATCATTGCCGAATTTTCGATCAATTATATAATCATCTGCATCGATAATTGATCGAAAATTCGGCAATGATTGGCACAATTTATTGAAACGGAAATCGCTGTTTATGACTGGGAACTTTACCGGCGTGTGTATTTCCGTGGCGCCTTGGCAGACGCCACCTCCTGTGAGAGCAGCTGCCTCACTAACCTTTGGAGACGCGTGATTAGATACGGAGTCCCCGCTACATAAACGGTAAGCGTCCAGGGCAGCCTTAGAGCCATCTGTTAGCAAACACGCCACCTTCATGTGAAATACACAGATGCTGACAATAGTTATTTCATTTTTGTTGTTTCAGTCATTCAACATTGTGATTACTACTGGCTTCCGACCATCATTTTTGTTTTGGAATATAGTTAATGCGAGGATAATTCATGGAGCAAGGTAATGAATTCCTTGTGTATTTTATATATTTGGATATAAATTATTGGGAGACAGCGCACCAATTGGTTCTTCCTTTCCTATTTTACAGTGTGAGGATTTATCCCACAAACCGTGTAGCTGTATAATTTAAATTCAAGATTGGGCTCTGGATTCTGACAAACGGTGAGCCTAATTTATTTAAACAACAGCTATAATCTACAACCCTTGTCTACTCAGTCCAGTCTTCTTAAAAGTACTGTTGTAAATTGTTACAGCTTCTTGTCGACAAGACATCAACCTGCAAGCACATAACTACCCGATTCATAGTGGAGGTAACATTTATGTTTTACCTAGACGTGAATGTGTTGAATCTATGAATAGAGGACCATATATATTTATTACATAGGTCCCTTATTGCTTTTTCAGAAACCTGGTCATTGTATCAGTTTATAGAATAGGACCCCTTGAATTACATGGACTGAGCCTAGTTGGAGAGAAATAACGACTACTACTCCCCGAGAAGGGTAAGCATGTTTGGACCCTTGTCCTTGATTTAGTGATTGGGCAACAGCCCCCATTTTTACGGTCCATTATATCTCTTACAGGGTCACCAAAAAGCCCTGTGTTGCCCCGTCCAATATGTCCTGAAGAAGACTCGCATGGCCCAGGCATAATCGACCGCAAGGCGAGTCGAAACGTCGACACTTATCTAATACCTGGACCACCATCTATATCCCTCTCCTTGTGATATAGTGCAGACAATTATTACATTCTATGTCTGAAAACAATATTAGAGAGTCCCCTTGGACTATTTGAAGTGGTCAGGTTTTTGGTCCAGCATTTATTGGCTGGTTTTGTTCGAAGCTATTGAAATTGTTTTAATAAATTTTGTGTGATTCCTTTTCCTTTCATCCTTATCACTTTTCACTATCTTTTACACCCTTTGCTATACTGCATGCTCTATACGGGGCAATAAAATTTAAAACTTATAGAAAAAATATATACAAAAAATTGTGATTTGTGTTTCGAATATGACAATAGATTAAAATATTGCATATAATTTGGACCTTGTTTGCTGTTGCCGTTCATTATGTTTATCATTAATTGAGTAAGAGCTGCTTTAAATAACATATGCTCTCTAACTGAATAAGTTCTGATTCATTGTTCCTCTAGAAAGATATAGGTCTCGGACCATTGTTTGTTCATATCAATTTAATACCCAGGTCCAGTACTTTTTGGGTTACCCCAATTCTTTAATGGTTACCTTGAGCAGCTCGTCTGCGAGGGTTGTTTTGTATTGTTTAAAATGTTAAATATTGTGTTGATAAAGTGTTTGTGTTTGCAGTCAAGAAATTATCTTGAATAAAAATCTGTAGATCATAGGATGTCGGAGAAAGAGACCTTATCATATAGTGAGGACTATATAGATAAACTCTTATTGGAGGAAGGCAGTGGCACCTTCCTTGCCGACAACACCACCACTAGTGACTTGTCATTAAATGAGAAGATCACCAAATTGGAACGCCTAGAAAAGAAGTTAACACGAACCAGGTTACATGGGCATACACTAGCAAAATATTTGAGATCAAACGTCATCCCAATCGGACTTCAAGTCCGTAATGAACCCGCTATCTTCCTAGAGAATCCAAAATTTAAGGAGGGTTTTAGCTTTATATCTAACACATGCTCAAGGCATTGGACGGTCCTTGGGCATTGAAACCGCTGTAGTAGAAGTGGAAAGACTGACTAGGGAGATAGCTACCCTAAGAAAGGAAATCATTGATGACAAAGCTCTAGTCCAATGCCAAGGAGGCCTTGGAGAGGTTAGAGAAAACCATCCGGGAATTTGACATATACACACAGGGAACCAAATTGGAAAAAGTGGCAAAAGACATCAAAGCATACGACAAAAAGGTCACATACCCCTACCTGCAGGAAGGATATTATACACAGGATCAGAGAGGGGGCCTCTCCAGCCGAGGCCGGTGGGGGGGGGGGGGGGGGGGGGGGGGGGGGGAGGGGGGGTATAGACGTTACAACACCTTCTCAGGCTCTTCAGCCAGCAGTGGCTCAGAAAGTGAATTTGAACGCCCAGGCACCAGTACAGGGTCCAACTCTTCGGCCTAGAATTTTCAGGACCAACAACCTTTTTTAGCCGAGGACCAATGGTGGGGACCACGCGGCAGAGGCCGCCCCTGGGGATGACCCAGGGGAACACGGGGAGTGACATGGAATCGAGGGACAGGCAGAGGGAAGAAAACATATCAGTCGGACTCCCATGGCGAGATCAGAACGAGACGCCAACACTACAGATGGTAGTACATAGACCAGAGAATCCAGTTATAAATCTGTCAGATCATGTTTTGACTCAAGATGAACAAAGTGTGCTCTCAAAGGGGCTGTCTTTTGTCCCGACAGCCATGCCCAACGATTTCAATCTGAAGATTGAATTACAACAATTCTTCAGGAAGGTTCGACTTAAACATTATTTCCAGAAGGTCCCACACAATCCAACCTTTTCTGCCAGTGGACTGAGACCTCCTTCTAAATTTAATCCGCCTTCACATATGGTGGATAGTAAAATTCTAGCCTACGAACAGGTGGTTACACGGGATGTGGAACAGATTCTAACCACCAGACAGTATGTTCCATATAATATGAGCAAACAAGAGAAAACCGCTCTCCATAATTTGAGAAATAACACCAATATTGTAGTGAAGCCTGCTGATAAGTGATGAAATATAAATTTTTGGTCAAGTTATGTTCCCTATCGTGTACCCCACCGTCTCCATGTACGAGTTAAAGTGCATGTAACTTCCCTCCTGTGCCAGCTATGAAGACGCAAATACATTTGCGTCCAACGTTAACATGTCCTCTTTCAGACCCACCCTGAATGGGTTGAATAGTCCGTTCCTAAGTATGCTATGCCAACGTCTTTTTGTAGTGTACTTTACATGTTTTTCAGCTCTGGCAAAGTAGGCCCTGAATTTCTGCCATCGAGCCTCTTTCTTCCTTCTGACTCTGAAAGCCTCAGCCCAGGCTGCCCAGGCTGCCCCCGTACCTGTGAACTCTGCCTTACTTCCAGCGCGGCCCACCGCGCTTAGCTCAGCTCAGCCTGCTGCCTGCCAAGACTGACTACAACCTTCGAATTATCTGTTCCGCTCCTCGAAAATACATTCCTACCTACTAGTTTCAGTAAACATTCCCCAGCTGCAGAGCCGAAGGGCCGGCCTGTCTCCGTGCAAGTAATTCATAGCCTTTGTTACCATGCTCCCATGGAAGGCCCATGCCCCCACGCTTCTCATGCAGACACTCAGGCGCTTATACACGCACTCACAGTCAGTATAGAATAGCTTCTGCCCCAGAGACCTTTCCGCCCAGATAGCTCAGTTCCTAAACATCAGATATCAGATATGATAGAAGCACAAGTTGATCTGACATGCCAGACTTCTGTCTCTTTCTGTCAGTGTAAATGTCAAGCCCCCTGCACCCTCCAGTTTCACGCCAATCACACGTCATGCAGCTGCGCGCGCATCCAAGCCTCCGATTTCTGCTGACATTGCAACATTTCTGTTTAGTGCCACCCACATGTGACGCCTACCTGTGACGTTTCTAGAGCACCCACATGTGACGCCTACCTGTGACGTTTCTAGAGCACACCTCCAGTTTACGCCTAGTCCACGCCTTCTGATTACGTACTAGTAACACGTGGATGCTGTTATCTTGTCTTCTCTCAGCTGTTACGCCTACTATATTGCTTTCTATGATGTAAATTAAGTATATAAGCTATGTACTGTCAATAAAATATGGCTCTATCCCTTCCTGAACCCTGTGTGGTTGCAGGAACCCGATACCCAGTTCCGGAACGATTCCTTTTTAAGGAATAAAACCCCTAAGAACTCTAACACCACGGACTCTGTTTTCTTTCTTTCCGATTGAGTTATTATTGATTAAGTACTTACCTGCATAGAAATTAAGATGGTAAATTAAATATTTACGACATTTTGGCGCCCGAATAGGGACCCCTCCCCCACCTCACGCGCCGGTTGGTGCGTTGCAAGCTCTGTCCCCTGCCATCAGTTAGAAGGAAACTACGCGTACCGGCAGGATTTCCTGTATCTCCCTCTGGCCCACGGAGGTGACGAAGATTGCGATCAGTACCCAGACGAGGCGGTGAGGAGTGCGGAGGATCCCGACCAGAGCCTAGCCGAAAGAAGCAAGGTCCGAGGTGTCAAGAGGCCCACCTGTTTTCCGAAGTATCCACGTGTCGAGTCGAGTCGAGTCCGGTCCAGTCCAGTCGAGTTTTCCGAGGCCTTCTGTTTTCCGTGCTTCCCGGTGAGTACCATTGCTGGGACGTATCTAGACGGGTTTGGGTACACAAGTCCGGTCTGCACTGTTTTAGACAGTGTATCTGTACTGTTTAGCAGTATATCCGATGATTCAAGTTCTTGCACTGTTCTTAGCAGTGTATCTGTGCTGTTTAGCAGTACATCCGATATAGGGATTAGTCATATATGTCGCAAATGTCTTTTTATGTGATTAATGTCGTGGTATGAGTGTGACTGTTTTTAATGTGCATTATTGTGTTCTTGTATAACTAGCTGTATCCAGTAATAAGTAGTAAGGATTGAGCGTTCAGTACTAAGTAAACAAGATGCCGTTTTTCAACAAGTTAAAGCAGATAGGAACTAGGAAAGGGATACTAGAGGAAGAAATTCCTATCCCCCCTAGGGACACTCCTGGAAATTTTATGTACCATAAGCATGGCATAGATGCCATAGTGTATCTAGATTTATGGGCCGATTATACTAAGCATCTAGACGAGAGACACAGATGGCCAGTTACTGGAACATGGGATGCCGAGTGCATCATGAAGGTAGAAGAAGCATTATGGAAAAAGAAAGCCAGACAATCTCAGAAAGACGCCATAGAGTTTTGGCGTAAGGAATCACATAAGCGTGCTGAAAAAGAACTACGTAGAGAGGACAGACTTAAAGAATCAGATAAAGCCCAAGAAAACGAATTAATTACTGAAGGGATCCGAGTAAAATCAGAGCAAGTAGACCGTGCACGAAATAACATCGTAAACGGTATGTATCTCGCGGCCGAGGGTTCGCCTGAGGCCATTTCAGAAATACCGAAAAATCTGCCGTCACCATTGGTTCCAACTAAAGTAACTCACAAGACCACTAAAGACATATTCCTGAATTCCTATCTAGAGGATGTAGCACCCGCTTACACCAATCTGCCTGTCCGCGCCCTGCCTAACGACAGGGATGGGGGTGGTAACCCGCCCCAAGATCATATTCCGCCAGTACCACAACAGATTCCCCCTGTTCCACCCCCTCCACCACTTCCCACACCTAAAGTTAATCTACCGAAGCCACGTCTACCTGACCCTACTAAAGGACAAATTCAAGTACAGATACAGACTCCACAGAGAGATAATGTCCAAGCTTCCGCCTCAGGAGGTGCGATAGGGGGTCTCCGGACCCCGCCATTGACGCGCAGGTTACAGCTCGGGGACTTGCAGAGTCCCTTCACGTTCAAATCACCCCGTCTCGACATACTCAAAGGACAACTTACAGTTTGCAGATATGATCCAGTACCCGGCAAAGACGATAGAATGATGATGGCATCACTACGGTTACGATCTGCTACTGATTTCCTGCTGATGTTTTCAGGAATGAAAGAGTACCTAGATAGAATATATCAGTTTATTCAGACTGGGAAAGACCCAGACAGTATTAAGGATGCCATGGAGCATCAGAAAGTTGACGTTCAAGGACAGATACTACGTTTTTTCATAAATTGCCTAATAAGAGAACGAGACAGGCCCGAGACAGATCAGGGTGAATTAGATGCCCTCAGCAAGTGGGGTCAAAATATATCCGAAGGAAAACATGACAAGGGGACTTGCATAGCCAGTATGTACAGGAAAATAAGAAAAGCAGAGATAGACTTGCACAAAGAAGAGAAAGAGAAGGCTTCCTCCGAGGGGGAAGAAGAACCTGAAGAACCAGAAAAGACTACAGACACTATAGCGTATGTAGGTAAGGGAACTTACCTTAGGAAAGGCATTCGTCCAGAAAGCAAGAGAGTTTTCCTCTCTGCCTTAACAAACCCGAATTCTGCTGAACATCAGTTCCAGGAGACTGATAAAAGGCTTCGAGACCGAATGGGGTACCATGTACTCAATTCTATGGATGAACAAGAACTAGCCCGGTCAGCCATATTATGGACTGACAATCCGGATATATACAATGATGACACCGTAGCACAGACATTCCTGAACCTTTCCCCAGACGAGCAGAAATTAGCAGGTGTATACATGATTCAGCACCTCCTCACGAAATACAGAAATCAACATTCTGATCCAGGTCCCTTACACGAAACATTAGAAGAACTACTCATGGATAGATGGAGAGGTTTAAGCACCAAATTAATTCAAATAATTCTAGAACAACGCCACCGATATAATACTTTTATAAGTTCCGAATATGTTCCCGCCCGTCCCCAGAAAGAAAAATGTATCATATAGAACGTCTGCATGGCATTGAAAGTCAGAACCCCTTACGAGAAGTGCATCCAGTTATGGGTGACGATCATAACTTGAAACGTGTGTATGTACACACGCCTCTGACCAAGTTAGAACTGTTAGAAATGAAGAAACTAGTCCCGTGCCATGATAAAGACCCTGCAGGTTTTCACAGAGAGCTTAAAGACATGTTACTGATGGGGGATTATACGTACGAAGATATCACGAAAATGTTAAAGGTACTGCTGCCCACGGGCATCTACGAGAAACTAAAGGAAAAGGAATGGGAGGTGGGAGAGAAAAAGATTGTATGGGCAGAGATAGAAGACGAAGAGAACAAACGTGTCCCAGGGGTAGGCCTTGGGGAGAAAACTAAAGCATTACCAGGTTTGATAGTACAGGTTCTGCCCAGATTATTGACAACTAGAAAGGAAGACTGGGATGCAATCTCAGCATGTAAACAGAAACCCGACGAAGATACTAGTGACTTCTATTCAAGATTCGAGAAATGTTTCATTATTAATAGTGGTCTTAAACCAAGTAGCGAGTCGTACCCGCATCTTTTTGTATCAAAGTTAGTCGAGAATTCCCTGTTAGCAGTTAAAAACCGTGTATACAAGGTCGAGAGTACATGGCAAGCCAATACGCCATCACAGATGTTACAAATGTTACAATATCATCAGAACAGAATTAGAGAAGAACAGGATCAGGAACAGAAACGTATGAAGGACACGAAAATGAAAATGTTAGTAGCCCAGTCGGTCCCAACCGACTGCCACAGAAAGGGTACGACCCAGACAGGTCACACCGCAGCTCCCGTTAAAGGGACATGCAATTATTGCAAGCAGCCAGGTCACTACGTACACGAATGCCCAGTTCTGAAACATAACATAGCGACAGGTAAAACTAAAGAAAGACCGCATCCGCCTAGACAAGACCATAACCAGCATCAGTCTTCACAGAATATACAGCCCATACAGAATATACAGCCCATGCAGAATACACAGCCTACGCATGCTTCATCGCATACAGCACAGACAGTAGCGGTACCACAGCCGCAGCCCATTGCCGCAACTCAGCAAGTTTCACAACAGATGTACCAGTATGCCCAGTCCGCTTACCCCGATTATCCACGATATACATGAAACAGCCTAGAGAGGGAGGGTGGCTTGCCTCTTATTGAGATTCCTGTAGATCAAGAGGGTCCTTATGTACATAGTCAAGTATTGGGAAAAGACAGAAAGTTTTTAATTGACACAGGGGCAAGTCGCACCACAATCAGTCATGATGAAGTTCCAGGGGCACCCCTCTCAGGCTCACAGAATGTTTCCCTTGGTTTTTCAGGACAGCCCATTGTAAATGAGGTATCAGAACCAGTTCCCCTGGCTGTGGGTCCATTATCACGTGTTACAGACTTGTTACTTACGAAATCATGTCCAGAAAATCTGTTAGGAATAAAAACATTGAAGGCTCTAGGAGCCGTGATCTGCTGTTCCCCGGAGGGAGTCAGACTCTTTCTGCGGGATTTCAAGGGTCATTATATGTTACGTGAGTTTGATGTCAGATTGAAAAATGTACCAGATCACTTGTGGGCAAAAGGCCCAACTGATGTAGGTTGTATGCACATTACACCATACCGTGTTACACTCAAACAAGGTGTAGTTTTACCCAGAATCAGACAATACAAGTTACCACCCGATGCTGTAGTGGCTTTACTGGAAATCATTGAAGAGCTCATTGCCCAGGGAGTGGTCGTAGAGACCGACTCCAATATCTGTAATTCACCCATCATTCCGATTCTTAAACGTACTGATCCCAATGCACCGCCAGTATATCGGCTGGTGATTGATCTAAGAGAACTGAATAAATGCATTATTCCACAGTACCCTGTGGTTCCCGACATCTCATCCTTATGGACTGCTATTGATTCAGAAGCAACGTTCTTTACTGTAATTGACCTCAAGAACGCCTTCTTCAGTGTACCTATTGATCCAGAGAGCCAATATCTCTTCGGATTCAGTTTAAATGGACGAAGTTTCAAATTTTCACGCGCACCTCAAGGATTCACAGAAAGCCCCAGCATCTATAGCCAAGCACTGAAAAGACAACTTGATTGTATAACAATGACAGTTAACACCGCCTTACTGCAATACGTCGATGATCTGCTGATCACCGCACGAAATGAACCCGAATGTGAACAAGCATCACTGACAGTTTTACATTTTCTGGCCGACAAGGGACACAAGGTGTCTCCTTCGAAACTACAATTCTGTGTTCAGCAAGTTGTGTACTTGGGTCACTTGCTGTCCAAAGTGGGGAGACAGCTCACTCCCGATCGCATTCAGTTAATTGTAAATATGCCACAACCCCAGACACAAAAGGAAGTGCGGGCCTTCATAGGCCTCACCTCGTACTGCAGACAATGGATTCCCCAGTATGCATTTCTAGCCAAACCACTCATTCAGTTAACAACACAGGAGGCGGCGACTTCGACTGTCCTTCCCTGGACTCAGGAACATACACAGGCTTTTGAAGAATTAAAGAAAGCTTTATGCCAAGCACCAGTTCTAGCGACACCATGTTACAGCAAACCTTTTACACTTTTTGTTACAGAACGTGAGGGTACAGCATGGTCTGTCCTCACTCAAGACCAAGCAGGTTCATATAAGCCTTGCGCTTATTTTTCAAGCACATTGGATTCAGTAGCCCAGGCACTCCCTGCGTGCTTAAAGTCAGTAGCAGCAACAGCACTAGCAATCAGACAGAGCGACTCAATTGTTTTAGGACATCCATTAACAGTTCAAGTTCCACATTCTGTAGAGGTTCTTTTAAACAGAACCCAGACTCAACACTTGACTATAGCACGACTGACAGGTTATGAATTGACACTATTCCAGCCACACATAGAAATCAGACGCTGTAGCATTCTGAACCCCGCAACACTGTTACCTACAATTCTGACAGATCCAACACCGCATGATTGCATAGAGATCATTAATACAGTAACAAAACCTCGACGAGACCTAACAGATGTTCCACTGACAAATCCAGACCTGACACTTTATGTGGACGGTTCATGCATGAGAACAAGTACAGGAGAATTAGTGGCCGCGTATGCAGTGACCACTGAAACTGAAGTTAAAGAAACACACCGTATTGACACACTGTCTGCTCAAGCGGCGGAGCTCATCGCTCTGACCCGAGCTTGTATTCTAGCCAAGAACAGAAATGTTAACATATACACTGATTCCCGCTATGCGTTCGGAGTCGTACACGACTTCGGCATGTTATGGCAAGAAAGAGGTTTCTTGACCTCTCATGGTGCCAGGATCCAACACGGTCTCCTCATTCAAGCACTATTAGAAGCAATACATTTGCCCTCGGGCATATCAGTCATGAAGTGTAAAGCACATACTAAGGTTACAGATTCTGTTTCCCAGGGTAACGACCTGGCAGACCAGACAGCAAAACATACAGCATTGACTCACACCCAGACTACTGATGTGACAAAGACAATAGTACCAACTCAGTGTATGTCAGTCAGGGATCCACCCTAGACGTAATCGATATTCAGACACATGCCACTCCAGATGAAATAAAGAAATGGACTGAACTAGGAGGGATCCAGACAGATCAAGGATGGGTCACAAAGGGAAAATCTACATGGTTCCTCCCCGACTCAATGGTTCAAATCATGATAAATACAGCACATAGTCCTGCACATCTAGGAGAAAAAGCTATGTTAGACAGTTTACAGAATCTCTGGTACAACAAACACTTACGAGCGGCAGCAAAACAGAAAGTGCGTACTTGCATGATCTGTTGTCAGTTCAATCCAGGTAAAAGCGTCCCTGTAGAGCAAGGTGGATTTCATCCTCCCAATCACCCTTTTGAAGTCCTCCAGATGGATTATATCCAGATGGACCGTTGTCGAGGATTCAAATATGTCCTCGTAGTTGTTTGTGCACTTTCTCGTTGGACCGAAGCATACCCAGTCTCAGATTACACTGCCCCGACCACTGCCAAGCAGCTGGTTCGAGAATTCTTCCCACGATACGGCCTGCCTCGTGTCGTGTACTCAGATAACGGACAGCCGTTCTTATCCGAACTCATGAAGCATGTCTCCCTTTTGCTAGGATATCAGTGGAGATTCCATTGTGTCCGACATCCCGAAGCCGCAGGCCTTGTAGAGAGGCATAACCAGACACTTAAGATCCGCCTTGCCAAAATATGCCAGGAGAAAGGGGTCGACTGGATAGTCGCCCTGCCAGTTGCACTGTTCTATATGAGAATGGTTGCACATTCGAGATCAGGACTATCCCCGTACGAAGTGGTCTTTGGCAGACCACCGAATATGTGGGGGACGCCCATTCCTAAGAAAATTACCGATGTTGATTGTAACATGTTGACAGATTACCTTGCCTCCTTGATGTCTGCACTCCAATCATGTCGTTCACAGGTTGCCGCAGCCTTTCCTGACAACACTGATGTAAAGCCGCATGATGTCCGTCCTGGCGACCTGGTCCTAGTTAGGAACTTCGACAGGAAAAGCCCGCTGGAGCCCCGCTGGAAAGCGCCGAAGACCGTCCTTCTTACTACGAGGACCGCAGTGAAGTTGGAGGGCAGAAAGGGGTGGGTCCATACGAGTCATATTAAACTATGCAACGAACTGAAACCAGACCCTGACTCGCCCACCCCCACCAAAGACTGTATTAAACCTAGTGACTTTAAAATACCTGAACGAGAGAAAACTCCCCAAGAGGAGTATCGATTAAAGCTTCGATCTAGCAAGTCAGACAGTTTAATTGTTTAAGTCCTCCCCTAGGTGAATCGGTTAAATAGTTTCTGACATGTATCCCCTAGATCGAGATAGAGAGACAATTCAAGAAACGTACATACTGCAAATCACTGCGTAGTCACTGTATAGTGACATTATTAATTATGTTTTTTCTAAGTATTCTGATTATTGTTGCAAGTATACTTCTTCCTATCTATTGCCCTATTTTCAAGCGCGAACAATCTGCTTACAATGTTTCTGCTGAACATTCTTTTAGTGAGTTACCTCCACATGAACTCTCTTACAGACTTGCGCTGCGCAACAACACATTCATTAGTATGCTACATCATTCCCATCAGACTAATAACGCTACAAACTGCTGGATATGTGGCCGACTCCCTCCCTACCAGAATTACAAGGGAGCTCTGCCCCTCTTTCCGTACCCGTTCACTCACAACGGCTCCTGTGGTGCATGGTTTAAAATAATTAATTCCTTAGATCCTGATATTGCTGTTTTCGACGGGAGCTGGGTTTGGGGAAACCTGAACTTAGTCCTGCTCGGCGTCTGTTACCCTGATAAGGAGGGACTCCCCATTAGAATAGGAACTGATCTAGAAAATGAAGTATATGGATTAAGTAATTACACAATTAACCTTATGATTCTTACTGTTGAATCCGAAGCTGCACCAGTTCTGCCCGCTATGTCAGTATTACCAGTCACTGGTGAATTATGTGTCAGGAAGAAAGGTTCAGTACACTTAGGTCATAGTAAATGTACTACTGTGGTCGAATTCAGTGATCATGGTAAATCGTCCTTTAAAGCTACCCGTCATTCTTATTTTGTCTGTGGTCATACCGCATACATACGTTTACCTCCAGATTGGGATGGTACCTGTTATATTGCATTCCTTCTGCCACCTGTTTTTCTAGCCCCTCCTGATTATCACAGAAACACAAATCTAGTAAAGAATAGACTCCGAAGAGATCTCCCGCTTGTCGACTATACAGAAACGGCATGGGAACAATACACCGATTTTAATAAAGGATTCTTTTTCTTTTTAGGCCCCGTCCAAAACAGTAAATTAATACGTAGATTAACTAGAACCCTTGAAGCAGTAGTACATGAAACTGCCTCCGCCTTAGGTAACCTAACAGAGGAGCAATCTGCCATGCGGGTTGTTGTCCTTCAGAATCGTCTTGTTATTGACGTCATCTTGGCAGATAGAGGTGGAGCCTGTATGGTCATCGGGTCAAGTTGCTGTGTTTTCATCCCAGAAAACGCGCCATCTGTATACAAAGCTATTACACGTCTTCACAAAATTGCAAGTTTAATACATCAGAATCCAGGCACCTGGACTTGGTCCGGTTGGTTCTGGACAACGTTGTCCGCCTGGGGATGGAAGATCCTATCCTTCCTAGGCGTTGGCCTTGTCATAGTATTCAGTTGCTGCCTGTGCCTACAGTGTGGGCCGGCGATATGTGGACTGTGCGCCACATCGTGCATTGAACATTCCAGTTTTCTCTCAAACAGACAACGGAAGAGAGACGAGCAAATTATATTACAAGAACAGACCGATCAATTCATGAGGATCGATATATCATGAAGGGTCCGTAGGGAACAAGGAGGGAATGATGAAATATACATTTTTGGTCAAGTTATGTTCCCTATCGTGTACCCCACCGTCTCCATGTACGAGTTAAAGTGCATGTAACTTCCCTCCTGTGCCAGCTATGAAGACGCAAATACATTTGCGTCCAACGTTAACATGTCCTCTTTCAGACCCACCCTGAATGGGTTGAATAGTCCGTTCCTAAGTATGCTATGCCAACGTCTTTTTGTAGTGTACTTTACATGTTTTTCAGCTCCGGCAAAGTAGGCCCTGAATTTCTGCCATCGAGCCTCTTTCTTCCTTCTGACTCTGAAAGCCTCAGCCCAGGCTGCCCAGGCTGCCCCCGTACCTGTGAACTCTGCCTTACTTCCAGCGCGGCCCACCGCGCTTAGCTCAGCTCAGCCTGCTGCCTGCCAAGACTGACTACAACCTTCGAATTATCTGTTCCGCTCCTCGAAAATACATTCCTACCTACTAGTTTCAGTAAACATTCCCCAGCTGCAGATCCGAAGGGCCGGCCTGTCTCCGTGCAAGTAATTCATAGCCTTTGTTACCATGCTCCCATGGAAGGCCCATGCCCCCACGCTTCTCATGCAGACACTCAGGCGCTTATACACGCACTCACAGTCAGTATAGAATAGCTTCTGCCCCAGAGACCTTTCCGCCCAGATAGCTCAGTTCCTAAACATCAGATATCAGATATGATAGAAGCACAAGTTGATCTGACATGCCAGACTTCTGTCTCTTTCTGTCAGTGTAAATGTCAAGCCCCCTGCACCCTCCAGTTTCACGCCAATCACACGTCATGCAGCTGCGCGCGCATCCAAGCCTCCGATTTCTGCTGACATTGCAACATTTCTGTTTAGTGCCACCCACATGTGACGCCTACCTGTGACGTTTCTAGAGCACACCTCCAGTTTACGCCTAGTCCACGCCTTCTGATTACGTACTAGTAACACGTGGATGCTGTTATCTTGTCTTCTCTCAGCTGTTACGCCTACTATATTGCTTTCTATGATGTAAATTAAGTATATAAGCTATGTACTGTCAATAAAATATGGCTCTATCCCTTCCTGAACCCTGTGTGGTTGCAGGAACCCGATACCCAGTTCCGGAACGATTCCTTTTTAAGGAATAAAACCCCTAAGAACTCTAACACCACGGACTCTGTTTTCTTTCTTTCCGATTGAGTTATTATTGATTAAGTACTTACCTGCATAGAAATTAAGATGGTAAATTAAATATTTACGACATAAGGGTGGGGCGATTGTAATCCAAAATGTTGAGAAATATAAGAGTGAGATACTATCCCAATTACAAGTTGAGGGCAATTACAAGCTTCTTAAAAAAGATCCGACTAAGGTGATCAGTCAAACTGTTAGTGCTGTAACCAACATTGCACTACAGGAGGGGTACATCACCAAACAGGAGTTTGATTTTTTAAACAACAGACATCCACGCATGCCTACGATTTACACGCTCCCCAAGGTGCACAAACGCCTGGAGGACCCACCGGGGAGACCCATTATTTCGGGGTGTAGTTCCATTTTGGAACCCCTGTGTAAATACATTGATATATTTCTCAAACCCATAGCGATCTCTACCCCCACATATCTACGCGATACCATGGCAACTATACAATTAGTTGATGGGCGACAGTATGATCCAGAAACCTGTTTGCTTGCCACAATGGACATCACTGCCCTATATACAAACATCCCTCAACAGGCAGCATTGGTGTGCATTGAAACGGTCTTGAATCGCAGACCGGCCCCACATAGGGTTCCAACTGAGTTTATTATTAAACTCTTAAACATAGCCATGACGCAGAACTTTTTCACATTTCAAGGTAAATTCTACGTACAGACGAAGGGCGTGGCTATGGGCGCGAGTTTCGCACCCAATCTAGCGATTATATTTATGAGTGAATACGAACACATGTTTGTGCTGAGTCAAAACAACCCATATAGAGACCAACTCCAACTTTGGGCCAGGTACATCGATGATGTCCTTCTTATTTGGAATGGTAGCAAATTGTCCCTAACTGAATTCCATATGTGGCTTAATCAACAACTAGCCGATATTCAATTCACATTGGAGTGTGACAGCCATTCGATAAATTTCTTGGACATAAAAATAAAATCTGACCGTGGCTGTCTGTACACTACTCTATACAGAAAGAGTAGTGAGCGTAATGCGCTCCTCAGGTACTCTAGTCATCACCCTCGGAACCTCAGGGACAATCTGCCCTTTGGGCAATTCCTGAGGCTTCGTAGGAATTGCACAAGAAAGGAGGATTTCTTTGATGAATCATCCCTCCTAATTGCCAGACTTAGCGAGAGAGGCTACCCCTTAAGCTTGCTTAAGAAGGCTCGAAAGCGAGCTTGGCACAACCATCGGGATCAACTGCTTAGTGTACAGGATAAGGGCATGAGTGAAGAAAGGTTAGTGTGTGTAACAACGTTTAACACCAGAAGCAACCAGATCAAAAAAGCCATAAATCGGCATTGGCATCTGGTCAAAGACGAAGTAGGTGGACTCCAGACACCCTTACATGCTTTCAGAAAAGGGAGAAGCATCAGGGACCATCTGATTAAATCACTGCTCCAAGTAATGACAGTTCCCTCTCAGACCACACTATGGGGCTTACCCCCAGTAATGGGCCACAAGAAATGCGGGAATTGCAAAGCATGTCCTTTGACTTTGGAATGTACTACCTTTTCACACAACGACCAGGTACACACATTGAGAGTACATAGTAACTGCTATACCACAGGGGTGATCTATGCCATCTTGTGCCCCTGTGGGTTTATGTACGTGGGACAGACAATACAGAGAATAAAGTGTAGGATTCTTCAACATGTCAGTCGCATACGCTGCAAAACTGTGGGAGCACCTCTCGTGCAACACTTCACCACATTTGACCATGAACCAGAGAGTATCAAATGGTGGGTCATAGAGAAGGTGCAGATAAACCAACGAGGTGGCGATTTCCAAAGTATTCTGAGCAGAAGGGAATGCCGTTGGATATATCTTCTTGATACGGCTAACGAGGGATTAAATGAATTGGAGGAAATAAACAGACAGGTGGCAATTCTCTAACTATATGCACCTAGCCTTCGTTTACTATGACTGTATAAAAAACACTAATGTTTATATGTATATATGTGTCAAGTCTGTCAACAATGTCTTGTAAATATAACCAAAAATTGTTTTCTTGTATCAATGTTCTTTGTAAATATGTACATAGTGTAATATTGGTTTTAAATGTACCGTTGGAACTATTCTGCTGCAATTATATCCCAATCTAAAATGGCCGCCATAATTTTCAACATGGTTTTGTTATTACCTTCGAGGTTCAAGCTCACTATTATTGCACCTTTACATAATTGTTTAAATTGAGTTTTGAGTTCCCCTGTTAATTATTGGCCATCGATGCAGATGATTATATAATTGATCGAGAATTCGGCAATGATTGGCACAATTTATTGAAACGGAAAACGTTATGATTAATCGCTCAACAATTTGGGCTGATAGTCGGTTGAGACCGTTTTGATTAACTTGCATCCGTAAATCCGGCTAGATACCGTCGTAGTCCCTCGTCGCTGTTTATGACTGGGAACTTTACCGGCGTGTGTATTTCCGTGGCGCCTTGGCAGACGCCACCTCCTGTGAGAGCAGCTGCCTCACTAACCTTTGGAGACGCGTGATTAGATACGGAGTCCCCGCTACATAAACGGTTAGCGTCCAGGGCAGCCTTAGAGCCATCTGTTAGCAAACACGCCACCTTCATGTGAAATACACAGATGCTGACGATAGTTATTTCATTTTTGTTGTTTCAGTCATTCAACATTGTGATTACTACTGGCTTCCGACCATCATTTTTGTTTTGGAATATAGTTAATGCGAGGATAATTCATGGAGCAAGGTAATGAATTCCTTGTGTATTTTATATATTTGGATATAAATTATTGGGAGACAGCGCACCAATTGGTTCTTCCTTTCCTATTTTACAGTGTGAGGATTTATCCCACAAACCGTGTAGCTGTATAATTTAAATTCAAGATTGGGCTCTGGATTCTGACAAACGGTGAGCCTAATTTATTTAAACAACAGCTATAACCTACAACCCTTGTCTACTCAGTCCAGTCTTCTTAAAAGTACTGTTGTAAATTGTTACAGCTTCCTGTCGACAAGACATCAACCTGCAAGCACATAACTACCCGATTCATAGTGGAGGTAACATTTATGTTTTACCTAGACGTGAATGTGTTGAATCTATGAATAGAGGACCATATATATATATATATTTATTACATAGGTCCCTTATTGCTTTTTCAGAAACCTGGTCATTGTATCAGTTTATAGAATAGGACCCCTTGAATTACATGGACTGAGCCTAGTTGGAGAGAAATAACGACTACTACTCCCCGAGAAGGGTAAGCACGTTTGGACCCTTGTCCTTGATTTAGTGATTGGGCAACAGCCCCCATTTTTACGGTCCATTATATCTCTTACAGGGTCACCAAAAAGCCCTGTGTTGCCCCGTCCAATATGTCCTGAAGAAGACTCGCATGGCCCAGGCATAATCGGTCGCAAGACGAGTCGAAACGTCGACACTTATCTAATACCTGGACAACCATCTATATCCCTCTCCTTGTGATATAGTGCAGACAATTATTACATTCTATGTCTGAAAACAATATTAGAGAGTCCCGTTGGACTATTTGAAGTGGTCAGGTTTTTGGTCCAGCATTTATTGGCTGGTTTTGTTCGAAGCTATTGAAATTGTTTTAATAAATTTTGTGTGATTCCTTTTCCTTTCATCCTTATCACTTTTCACTATCTTTTACACCCTTTGCTATACTGCACGCTCTATACGGGGCAATAAAATTTGAAACATATAGAAAAAATATATACAAAAAATTGTGATTTGTGTTTCGAATTTTGAATAGGACAATAGATTAAAATATTGCATATAATTTGGACCTTGTTTGCTGTTGCCGTTCATTATGTTTATCATTAATTGAGTAAGAGCTGCTTTATATAACATATGTATTGATGTTTAGCCAGACTGGTAGGAACTGTTGTAGTCTTCCCCAGACTGGTGTTGTATTGCCTGTGGGTAGTGCCAAGAAGTCACTGTTTGGTATTAGTGGAGGATCTATTTCACCAAACCAATTGCATGTGAAAGTCCAGATGAATTTTCACAAACCCTGTGCAATAACATCTCTCAATTCTAAGAGGATAAAATTGAGACAATCTATAAACAAGCATTTACAATGCAATAGGTCTCGCAGCATTAAAGTTTGAGTTATTGGCATTGTGTATGACAATGCCAATAGCTATAACATTTGCAAATGTGACACCTATAGCATTTGTAATGCAATATGAGTTGTATTTACATGACTTAGATGTATTGATATTACAAATAACAATAGCTTTTCATTTTTTTAATACTTAAATAAAAGTTATTGTAATTGAGTTGGTGGAAGGGTGAAGTGGGTCGTGTCCCCGAGTGATGTGGTGGTGTCCCCGATGTGGTGGTGTCCCCGATGTGGTGGTGTCCCCGAGTGAAGTGGTGGTGTCCACGAGTGAAGTGGTGGTGTCCACGAGTGAAGTGGTGGTGTCCACGAGTGAAGTGGTGGTGTCCACGAGTGAAGTGGTGGTGTCCACGAGTGATGTGGTGGTGTCCCCCGAGTGATGTGGTGGTGTCCCCCGAGTGATGTGGTGGTGTCCCCCGAGTGATGTGGTGGTTGCCCCCGAGTGATGTGGTGGTTGCCCCCGAGTGATGTGGTGGTTGCCCCCGAGTGATGTGGTGGTTGTCCCCGAGTGATGTGGTGCTTGTCCCCGAGTGATGTGGTGCTTGTCCCCGAGTGATGTGGTGCTTGTCCCCGAGTGATGTGGTGCTTGTCCCCGAGTGATGTGGTGCTTGTCCCCGAGTGATGTGGTGCTTGTCCCCGAGTGATGTGGTGCTTGTCCCCGAGTGATGTGGTCGGTGCATGGCAGTGGTGGTGTCTGTGTGTGCATGGCAGTGGCGGTGTCTGTGTGTGCATGGCAGTGGCGGTGTCTGTGTGTGCATGGCAGTGGCGGTGTCTGTGTGTGCATGGCAGTGGCGGTGTCTGTGTGTGCATGGCAGTGGCGGTGTCTGTGTGTGCATGGCAGTGGCGGTGTCTGTGTGTGCATGGCAGTGGCGGTGTCTGTGTGTGCATGGCAGTGGCGGTGTCTGTGTGTGCATGGCAGTGGCGGTGTCTGTGTGTGCATGGCAGTGGCGGTGTCTGTGCGTGCATGGCAGTGGCGGTGTCTGTGCGTGCATGGGAGTGGCGGTGTCTGTGCGTGCATGGCAGTGGCGGTGTCTGTGCGTGCATGGCAGTGGCGGTGTCCGTGCGTGCATGGCAGTGGCGGTGTCCGTGCGTGCATGGCAGTGGCGGTGTCCGTGCGTGCATGGCAGTGGCGGTGTCCGTGCGTGCATGGCAGTGGCGGTGTCCGTGCGTGCATGGCAGTGGCGGTGTCCGTGCGTGCATGGCAGTGGCGGTGTCCGTGCGTGCATGGCAGTGGCGGTGTCCGTGCGTGCATGGCAGTGGCGGTGTCCGTGCGTGCATGGCAGTGGCGGTGTCCGTGCGTGCATGGAAGTGGCGGTGTCCGTGCGTGCATGGAAGTGGCGGTGTCCGTGCGTGCATGGAAGTGGCGGTGTCCGTGCGTGCATGGAAGTGGCGGTGTCCGTGCGTGCATGGAAGTGGCGGTGTCCGTGCGTGCATGGAAGTGGTGGTGTCCGTGCGTGCATGGAAGTGGTGGTGTCCGTGCGTGCATGGAAGTGGTGGTGTCCGTGCGTGCATGGCAGTGGTGGTGTCCGTGTGTGCATGGCAGTGGTGGTGTCCGTGTGTGCATGGCAGTGGTGGTGTCCGTGTGTGCATGGCAGTGGTGGTGTCCGTGTGTGCATGGCAGTGGTGGTGTCCAAATGGACTTCAAGGTGCACTTTTCCGAACGGAGGTTTTTTTAATCGAAGACTGTGATTTGTGATTGTTGAGACGGTGTGGTTCTGAATGAGACGCCGACAATAGTATATCTTCTTTAGCTTGGATCTTGTGAATAGTGCCCATTCAGAGATTGTCTTTTTATCAAAAGAAGGTATTTACAGCCCTGCACCAAAATCATTGTTATCACTCTTGCTGGATGAGCATTGAGTTGTTGATGGTCTGGGGTGAAAAGGTAATTAGTCTTTGCATTCTGCCCCAACAACAAGGAACTTCGGGTAATATTCAGCTCCAGCATTTGCCTACAATTCTCAGTTTCCACCACAAATGAAGCTGCCACATTTGTAATGCAATAGGTCTCGCAGTAACTAGAGTTTAAGCTATTGGCATTGTAAATTACAATGCCTTTTATTCATGTTTTTAAAAAGAAAACAAAAATAAAAGGCATTGTTATTTCCAATGGCAGCCTTTTTTTCTACAACACAGACATTTATTCATTACATTATTAAAACCCAGTTACTACAGCAACGTGCCGTTTTTTGTAACCGATGTTACTTTTAGTGCTGCGATGTCTAAAACGTTGGAACATAGTGCTACATAAAACTAGACTAAATAATGCACCACGGACGCTTTTAAAAACAAATAGATAAAAAACAATGCCATTTACAATACCAACAACTTCAAACTTTGCTAATTCGAGACCTATTGCATTGCAAATGCTTGTTAGTGTGGAGTCTGCAAGACCATCTACAAAGGCACTACCACCATCCGGATGCAAGAGTACAAGGGCTTGAACAACAGTTCTGAAGTGGCTTTCTGGAAGGTTTAACTTTCAGTGGAAGAGAGAGCTGGTATAAGCTCTGTAATATATCAGGTATATTACAGTTTCACTCCACCTGGGCCTCCCACACTCACCTGCCAGCCATATTATTGCCTCTTTCCTGTACAGCGCCCCCTTGCTTCACAGCTAAGTTTGAGCCATTGAAGTCTTGAACATGCATATGTCGGACCCTTTCTGTTAAAGCGTAAATTAGGGTAGTTTCGCATTAGTATTATAAATGTTTTTGTGGGCTGATGACAGAAGTCTTGGTAATATTCCCTTGCACACCAGTGGAACTGCAAACTCTATATGCCGGACATGAACTAGTGAATCTCTTCAGGGCTTTGCCCACAGCTATTTCTTGTGGCGTGTGGGCGGCGTCCTCCTTTATTCTGTGTTTCTCCTTGGGTTTATTGCTCTGGCACTCTGTCTCTGTCACCGGACTATATTTCTTTTTCGCTGTGTCTCGGTCATTTCAGTTTCTATCTCTATCGGGCTCTGGCTCTGTTTGCTTTGCCTGTGTTTCTGTGGTTTACGTCACTATCTCTCTTTATCGGTTTCTCTCGTCTCCCCTGCGCCCCTCTCTCTCATTCTTTGTTTCAGGACTGCAGATGTGTGAAGGGGAGGGTGTAGTGATTCAGAGGGGGCTACGTGGACATCGATGAGACATTAGGGGTGGCAACCTCGGTGGGTGGCAGCGGGGGATGTGACAGTGAAAGACTGGGTGGCATTGTTGGAGTGTGGGGGCACGCACAGGGGAAGGGAGGTTAATAGAAAGACGCAGGAATCTCCCGGCTTTATTAGATTTCACAGATAAGAAATACATCTTCATTAGATAGAGCAGGGGCTCACTGGTCCCAGGAGCCGAAGGGAGGAGGGAGGAGGGAGGTTAGGAGAGAGGATTGAAATGGACAGAAGGAGGAGCGCAGGAGAGGCGAGGATAAGGTAGAGCGAGGTGAAGTGAAATTAAAAGACTTTAAGGGGTAAAATATACCTTTTTAGACACTGTGTATAAAACTAATTATCAGCCTTTTACCTTTGTCCCCTGCGCCTTCGCTTTCAGAACCAGTTTAAACCTTTATTATTCTGCCCGCCGGCGAAACCTATGTTTATTTGTTCGTCTTTCGGGGGCTTCGCTCTGCAGCGCCGGGAAGCAGGGGCTGCAGGGGTCTCCGGGCTGGAGGTGGACAGGCGGGGGGGGTGGGTGGGGGGGGGGGCCACCTGTAGATGCCGAGCTCGCGGGTGGGGGGTGGTGGTGTGTGGGGGGGGGGGGGGGGGGGTCAGTGTGTGAGGTTCTGATCCATTCCCAACATATGACTCACCACCAGCAGATATTGGCCGCCCAGCCAGCACTTCATCTCAGCGAACCTGCTCCTGTACTCCCCAGCTGGTCGTGTGGTGCGCGTGAGGAAAACTACCGTGGGGCGGGACTTCCGTTTCCTGCTGGAAGCTCGCGCCCACAGAGTGCCTGGCCAGGAGAGGAGCAGTGCTGGCGGCTGAAGTCCGGAGTGGCGGTAAGTGGGCTGGGGGCGTAAGGGGGGGTGGGGGGAACACTCGGTGCACTTGTGGGTGTGTGTGCGCGTGTGTGTATGCGACGGCGGGGGTGGGTTCTCTCTATGTGTGGGTGTGTGCGTGCATGGGCGCTCATGTGTGTGTGTGTGTGTGTGTCTCTGTGTATGCGCATGAGTGTATGGTGTTTGGAGCTTCCTAGGAGACAGCAGCTGAGCGCGTTCGCGAGCGTGCCCCGCTCAAATCGCCTCCTTGAAGAGGCAATGCGCGCGGCCGGCACTGTCTCCTGGGAAGCAGAGTCAGTAACAATAGATCTCGGCGAGTACAGTGCTTACGCACTATATCGCTACGAGACCTAAAAAATCACTATTGCTCAATGTCACAGGGACCTGGAGCCTTCCAGTATGACCCACTCTGACACACAAAGACACCCTACTCACCTTTCCAGAAGCCAGTAATAGTGATATTTGGGCACTAATAAATAGTATGAAAACAGGTTACCCCCTTGATCTGTTACCAGCTAAGTTAACTGTTACCTTGATTAACATACTTTACCCCACTATTCACAAGATCTTAAACCTCTCCTTTAAAGAGGGGCATCTCCCTCGACAGTGGAAGGAGGCAGTTGTGAGCCCAATACGGAAGAACACGGCCCTACCATGGACAGAACTCTCCAACCTCCGCCCCATCTCTCTACTGCCTTTTTTGAGCAAACTGGCCGAGAAGCATGTAAACACCATGTCTCCAGGTTCATAGAGGCGACAGGGGGCCTGGACCCTTGACAATCTGGGTTCAGGCCCAACTACAGCACCGAATCGGCACTCCTCTCTGTGACTGACAATATCAAGATGTCACAGGATAGAGGAGGCTCGATGATTCTGGTGCTGTTAGACCTGTCGGCCGCTTTTGATACTGTGTCTCATGACATTCTTCTCGGCCGTTTGCAGAGAGTGGTTATTGGAGGAGTGGCACTGTCCTGGTTGGAGAGCTTTCTCTCCGGCCGCTCACAAGCTGTCAGCGTGGGACCCTATCGTTCCACCTCTAGGGTGCTCACCAAGGGGGTGCCACAGGGCCCATGCCTAAGCCCCACATTATTTAATGTGTATGTAGCCCCCCCTTGCTGACATTGTGAGAAGGTTTGGGTTCACCCCATTGTCATACGCTGATGACACCCAACTGCTCTTTCCCTTCCACTCCCTCACATCTGATGTGAATAACAATTTTGCTGAGGGCATGAGAGCAGTGTCCAACTGGATGGCTACCAACTGCCTCCAGTGTAATGTCGTGAAGACCGAGATAATGCTTTTTGGGAAAGCTAGCATGCTCTGGTCTCCCGACTGGTGGCCCTTAGATCTTGGACCTGTCCCATGCCCAAAGCCAACTGTTAAGAACTTGGGAGTGAAGCTCGATCAAAACCTGAGCTTAAAGGAGCATGCCAATTCTGTCACAGGAGCTTGTTTTAGAACAATCGGCCTATTAAGGCGAGTCTTTCCTCTTCTGCCTGACACCCATGGAAAGACTCTTGTACAAGCCCTGGTGATAAGCCGCTTGGACTATTGCAACGGTCTCCTTATAATCAGCAAATGATAAGGCGCTTAACCGTTTGCAGGTGGTCCAAAATACGGCGGCCAGATTAATCTTAAATGCTCCTGCAAGAACTCCGTCTAAACCCTTATTAAATGATCTTCATTGGCTGCCCATACGGCAACGCGTTAAATTTAAAATCTGCTGCTCAGTGCACAAATGTCTTTATGGACAAGGCCTCAGATACTTGGCCCAAAAATTTCAGATATATAAATCTGAACGTCTTCTACGCTCCAGCAACCAGTGTTTACTGGAAACTCCAACCATCAAAAAGGTCAGGCAAGGTGGTTGTGCCCCATCATTTGTGGGACCGACCCTGTGGAATAAACTTCCAACCGACCTAAGACACAATACCAACCACCTGTGCTTTAGGAAAGCCCTAAAAACGCACCTGTTTCAGGAAGTATAACTCACCCTGTGGTATCCTACAGAGGCACTGCATTTCTGTATTTAAGGCGAGCAAAGCGCGGAGATACCCCATGGGTCGATTCTGGCGCGATACAAGCAACTAAATAAATAAATAAAAAATAAATAAATTGGCATTGCCTCCACGCCCTCTGCCTCTTGTTATTATTTCCTCGGTATCCACCACGATTTGTGTTTTTATTGTATGTGGATTGCATATTAATTTTGTATGTGGAGGATTGCTGCGATGTATTACCTCGCGCTCCTCCTCTGTATTTGGAGCGACGAAAGGAGCCTCTGTGTTGTTGTGACTGAAGAGCCCCAATTGACTTTGCAATCTCTGCGTCCTTTTTCATTTTGTCCAGAATTGAGTACACTGCTGGACCAGATAAAAAATCTGGATTGATTGGCTGGTTAAGAATTGTGGTTTGGACCTCACTCTTCAATCCAGATGTGCGAAGCCATGTGTGTCTCCTAAACAGTACGCTTGTGTTGATAGATCTGGCAGCTGTGTCTGCCGCATCTAGAGCACACGTAATGGAGGCATTGGTAATGAACTTTCCCTCCTGTACAAGTTCATCGGCCTGATCTTTGAAAGGCTCAGGTAAGTGTTGGAGAAGTGCTTTTAAGCTGTCATAGTGCGCTCTGTCAAATCCAGCCAACAAGGCTTGAGTATTGCCAATTCTCATGAGTTTGCTGCTTGAGCATTTACTCTCTTGCTTCTAAAATCTTTTGACTCCTTATCAGGAGGAGGAGCCTCTCCAGTAGTTTGAGAATTAGCACGCTTACATGCGTTGGAGACTACCAATGAGTCTAGAGGCAGTTGCCCCTGATGTAAGTAGGGTCTAATGGTGCAGCCCTATACTTTTTTTCAATTCTAGGGTTATGACACGTGCCCTAGCAGTGTCTTTGAATATGTCATTTGCGTGCTTTAGGACCCCTTTTAACATGGGAAGTGTTTGGACACTTTTTAGGTCGAGCAGACCTACCCTCAATGCGTGAGCATTGAAGGTGTCTGCTTCAGACCTATTGTGGCCCGTATTGGCCTGTACCTAGGAATGTGGACACATAGCAGACGCGCGCTTTGAGGCTGTCAGATTTCACCTCGGGAGCACGCTGCTTGCTGTGTGTGGAGTGGCGTGTCAGTTTCACTTTTTATTACTTTCGTTTTTGCCTAGACTGGCTTTCAATGAAGAACGCTTGCTGGAATTAAATGTTGTTTTTTTCTATTTTAACATGCGAAACGGGGTGAAGACTGAAAGAAAATGACGGTAAAACGCTGACAAAGGGGGAGCTTTAGAGTGCAGAGTGGAGCTTCAGAGTGGAGCTTCAGAGTGGAGCTTCAGAGTGGAGCTTCAGAGTGGAGCTTCAGAGTGGAGCTTTAGAGTGCAGAGTGGAGCTTCAGAGTGGAGCTTTAGAGTGCAGAGTGGAGCTTCAGAGTGGAGCTTCAGAGTGGAGCTTTAGAGTGCAGAGTGGAGCTTCAGAGTGGAGCTTTAGAGTGCAGAGTGGAGCTTCAGAGTGGAGCTTCAGAGTGGAGCTTCAGAGTGGAGCTTTAGAGTGCAGAGTGGAGCTTCAGAGTGGAGCTTTAGAGTGCAGAGTGGAGCTTCAGAGTGGAGCTTCAGAGTGGAGCTTCAGAGTGGAGCTTCAGAGTGGAGCTTCAGAGTGCAGAGTGGAGCTTCAGAGTGCAGAGTGGAGCTTCAGAGTGCAGAGTGGAGCTTCAGAGTGCAGATTGGAGCTTCAGAGTGGAGCTTCAGAGTGGAGCTTCAGAGTGGAGCTTCAGAGTGGAGCTTCAGAGTGGAGCTTCAGAGTGGAGCTTCAGAGTGGAGCTTCAGAGTGGAGCTTCAGAGTGGAGCTTCAGAGTGGAGCTCCAGAGTGGAGCTCCAGAGTGGAGCTTCAGAGTGCAGCTTCAGAGTGCAGCTTCAGAGTGCAGCTTCAGAGTGCAGAGTGGAGCTTCAGAGTGCAGCTTCAGAGTGCAGAGTGGAGCTTCAGAGTGCAGAGTGGAGCTTCAGAGTGGAGCTTCAGAGTGCAGAGTGGAGCTTCAGAGTGCAGCTTCAGAGTGCAGAGTGGAGCTTCAGAGTGCAGCTTCAGAGTGCAGAGTGGAGCTTCAGAGTGCAGAGTGGAGCTTCAGAGTGGAGAGTGGAGCTTCAGAGTGGAGCTTCAGAGTGGAGCTTCAGAGTGGAGCTTCAGAGTGGAGCTTCAGAGTGGAGCTTCAGAGTGGAGCTTCAGAGTGGAGCTTCAGAGTGGAGCTTCAGAGTGGAGCTTCAGAGTGGAGCTCCAGAGTGGAGCTCCAGAGTGGAGCTCCAGAGTGGAGCTCCAGAGTGGAGCTCCAGAGTGGAGCTTCAGAGTGGAGCTTCAGAGTGGAGCTTCAGAGTGGAGCTTCAGAGTGGAGCTTCAGAGTGGAGCTTCAGAGTGGAGCTTCAGAGTGGAGCTTCAGAGTGGAGCTTCAGAGTGGAGCTTCAGAGTGCAGAGTGGAGCTTCAGAGTGGAGCTTCAGAGTGGAGCTTCAGAGTGCAGAGTGGAGCTTCAGAGTGGAGCTTCAGAGTGGAGCTTCAGAGTGGAGCTTCAGAGTGGAGCTTCAGAGTGGAGCTTCAGAGTGGAGCTTCAGAGTGGAGCTTCAGAGTGCAGAGTGGAGCTTCAGAGTGCAGAGTGGAGCTTCAGAGTGCAGAGTGGAGCTTCAGAGTGCAGAGTGGAGCTTCAGAGTGCAGAGTGGAGCTTCAGAGTGCAGAGTGGAGCTTCAGAGTGCAGAGTGGAGCTTCAGAGTGCAGAGTGGAGCTTCAGAGTGCAGAGTGGAGCTTCAGAGTGCAGAGTGGAGCTTCAGAGTGCAGAGTGGAGCTTCAGAGTGCAGAGTGGAGCTTCAGAGTGGAGCTTCAGAGTGCAGAGTGGAGCTTCAGAGTGGAGCTTCAGAGTGCAGAGTGGAGCTTCAGAGTGGAGCTTCAGAGTGCAGAGTGGAGCTTCAGAGTGGAGCTTCAGAGTGCAGAGTGGAGCTTCAGAGTGGAGCTTCAGAGTGCAGAGTGGAGCTTCAGAGTGGAGCTTCAGAGTGGAGCTTCAGAGTGGAGCTTCAGAGTGGAGCTTCAGAGTGGAGCTTCAGAGTGGAGCTTCAGAGTGGAGCTTCAGAGTGCAGAGTGGAGCTTCAGAGTGCAGAGTGGAGCTTCAGAGTGCAGAGTGGAGCTTCAGAGTGCAGAGTGGAGCTTCAGAGTGCAGAGTGGAGCTTCAGAGTGCAGAGTGGAGCTTCAGAGTGCAGAGTGGAGCTTCAGAGTGCAGAGTGGAGCTTCAGAGTGCAGAGTGGAGCTTCAGAGTGCAGAGTGGAGCTTCAGAGTGCAGAGTGGAGCTTCAGAGTGGAGCTTCAGAGTGCAGAGTGGAGCTTCAGAGTGGAGCTTCAGAGTGCAGAGTGGAGCTTCAGAGTGGAGCTTCAGAGTGCAGAGTGGAGCTTCAGAGTGGAGCTTCAGAGTGCAGAGTGGAGCTTCAGAGTGGAGCTTCAGAGTGCAGAGTGGAGCTTCAGAGTGGAGCTTCAGAGTGCAGAGTGGAGCTTCAGAGTGGAGCTTCAGAGTGCAGAGTGGAGCTTCAGAGTGGAGCTTCAGAGTGCAGAGTGGAGCTTCAGAGTGGAGCTTCAGAGTGCAGAGTGGAGCTTCAGAGTGGAGCTTCAGAGTGCAGAGTGGAGCTTCAGAGTGGAGCTTCAGAGTGCAGAGTGGAGCTTCAGAGTGGAGCTTCAGAGTGCAGCTTCAGAGTGGAGCTTCAGAGTGCAGAGTGGAGCTTCAGAGTGCAGCTTCAGAGTGCAGCTTCAGAGTGCAGAGTGGAGCTTCAGAGTGCAGCTTCAGAGTGCAGAGTGCAGCTTCAGAGTGCAGCTTCAGAGTGCAGAGTGGAGCTTCAGAGTGCAGCTTCAGAGTGCAGAGTGGAGCTTCAGAGTGCAGCTTCAGAGTGCAGAGTGCAGCTTCAGAGTGCAGCTTCAGAGTGGAGCTTCAGAGTGCAGAGTGGAGCTTCAGAGTGCAGAGTGGAGCTTCAGAGTGCAGAGTGGAGCTTCAGAGTGCAGAGTGGAGCTTCAGAGTGCAGAGTGGAGCTTCAGAGTGCAGCTTCAGAGTGCAGCTTCAGAGTGCAGAGTGGAGCTTCAGAGTGCAGCTTCAGAGTGCAGAGTGGAGCTTCAGAGTGCAGCTTCAGAGTGCAGAGTGGAGCTTCAGAGTGCAGCTTCAGAGTGCAGAGTGCAGCTTCAGAGTGCAGCTTCAGAGTGGAGCTTCAGAGTGGAGCTTCAGAGTGGAGCTTCAGAGTGGAGCTTCAGAGTGGAGCTTCAGAGTGGAGCTTCAGAGTGGAGCTTCAGAGTGGAGCTTCAGAGTGGAGCTTCAGAGTGGAGCTTCAGAGTGGAGCTTCAGAGTGGAGCTGCAGAGTGGAGCTTCAGAGTGCAGAGTGGAGCTTCAGAGTGCAGAGTGGAGCTTCAGAGTGGAGCTTCAGAGTGCAGAGTGGAGCTTCAGAGTGGAGCTTCAGAGTGCAGAGTGGAGCTTCAGAGTGGAGCTTCAGAGTGCAGAGTGGAGCTTCAGAGTGGAGCTTCAGAGTGGAGCTTCAGAGTGGAGCTTCAGAGTGCAGAGTGGAGCTTCAGAGTGGAGCTTCAGAGTGGAGCTTCAGAGTGGAGCTTCAGAGTGCAGAGTGGAGCTTCAGAGTGCAGAGTGGAGCTTCAGAGTGGAGCTTCAGAGTGGAGCTTCAGAGTGGAGCTTCAGAGTGGAGCTTCAGAGTGGAGCTTCAGAGTGGAGCTTCAGAGTGGAGCTTCAGAGTGGAGCTTCAGAGTGGAGCTGCAGAGTGGAGCTGCAGAGTGGAGCTGCAGAGTGGAGCTGCAGAGTGGAGCTGCAGAGTGGAGCTGCAGAGTGGAGCTGCAGAGTGGAGCTGCAGAGTGGAGCTGCAGAGTGGAGCTGCAGAGTGGAGCTGCAGAGTGGAGCTGCAGAGTGGAGCTGCAGAGTGGAGCTGCAGAGTGGAGCTGCAGAGTGGAGCTGCAGAGTGGAGCTGCAGAGTGGAGCTGCAGAGTGGAGCTGCAGAGTGGAGCTGCAGAGTGGAGCTGCAGAGTGGAGCTGCAGAGTGGAGCTGCAGAGTGGAGCTTCAGAGTGGAGCTTCAGAGTGGAGCTTCAGAGTGGAGCTTCAGAGTGGAGCTTCAGAGTGGAGCTTCAGAGTGGAGCTTCAGAGTGGAGCCACCCCTCTGCATGCACGCACGCACACACAGGCGAGCGCAGGCACACACATACAGGCACACAGACACTCGCTCACACACACCCCCCCCTTCCCCACAGTCACACACACGCACGCACACACACATACAAACATACAAAGCCCGCCCCCCCCACTCGCGCACATGCTTCCCCCCCCCCGCACTCGCGCACATGCTTCCCCCCCCCGCACTCGCGCACATGCTTCCCCCCGCTCAGCAACCCACTCACCGGCTTCCTTCATGCAGCGGCTCTCCTCAGCTGCAGGGCCCGGCAGCAGGACTCTTCTTCCCTCCTTCGGCACCGGGGCGCTGTTTCCTGTTGTCGCGCCGGCCCCGCAACAGGCGCCACACTCCTCCTTCTCCCCGGCCCCCTCCTGTGGACCCGGGCTGATTCGGACAGGCAGGGCGCTCCATGCGCCGGCAGCTCGGGACTTCCGGTCGGCCGCGACCGGATTGGCCGGCCGGCCAAGAGCTTCCGGGTCGCCGCAGGACTTGTTTCTATTTCTTAATAAATCAAACTTAAGAGACAGCGGGCCATGCTCTGACAGAGATATACAGGGGCACAAACAGGCGAGCGTGAACTTTTGTGCAGCACAGTCCAGAGAGGGAAACCTGCCCCAACTCCCGCTTTGTGCGTGGTATCCTGCTGCACAGCCTCCGTGGGTTCGAGTTGTGTTTCTGTGAACGTGTTTAATCCCTTTACACCTATTTTGTGTTCAGTTCCTCTACTGTGCCTCGTGTGTTCGCCCCGAACGGTGGTCCTGTCTAGTATGTCTAATCTATATGTGTCCGAGCCCTTTCTCGCGCTCCACGTATCCCGGTCTCCCCCCTGGAGTCATGTGGGTGTCCGATCCATCTGAAACATCATGTGTGTGTCCAGTTCATTTAAATCGGCCACTTGGGGATTGTAGCCCCCTGCCACCACCGTTCACCGAACCCACACACACTCCATGCCCCGGTTATATGCGTGACACGAGGCATCAATGTACACATGCTATATACGGGGCTTACACCAAGCACGCCATGTGCTCGCCCTTACACCAAGGGCGCCAACTCGCTGCTACCCACGGAATACCGCTTACAAGTCCTCGGCTTTTTAGAAAACATTCTAAAGCCAAAGTAAAGAACTACAACACCCATACTGCACTGGGGTGGTCATTTAAATCACCGCAATGAAATCGCGATGCTGACTCGGGGGTATGGCTAAACTACCTACACCAGAGCTCGGACTTTTACCAAGCATTGGCAGTCTGGGGCGGGGTGGGGAAACCGAGGAGGGCTGCCCTGTAAACAGTGCAGAGTACAGTACACACGAGAATGGCTTCCCCTTCCACCCTCTTGGAGCCGCCTGGCCATGCCTACGCCTGATCCGAAACGGTTTAAAGAGACCTCGTCCTGATCTGTCCGACCCCCACAGAGCGGTCGCACTTTAATTCTTCTACAGCTGTCAGACTTCTATCGCGCCTGCCGGCGCCACCCCCTCCCCTCGCTCTTTCCAGGAGCTGTCAGCCGCTTCTAGGAGCTGCCGCACACTGCACCGTGGGCAGAGCTGGGAGACGCGCCACAGATCTGCCAGACCACCCCTACCCGGAGCTGTCTTTTTCCAGGGATCTCAAGGGCCCTGATTTCCCCGCCAGTGCCTCCAGAACCCTCAACCCCTTCGCCGTAAGCCCCCTCCCCAACCAGCATGCCAGACCCTTCTCATGAATGTCAGACTCCCTGTCACTCAATTCCCATTCCCCCTGCCCCGTCATTTATGTCAGCTCCCCTGTGCTAGAGTCCTGGACCGCGCACGCCCTCAGTCCGTAGCTGAGACCCCATCCTACAGACACAAGACCCCCGCTCCGAGATGTCAGATAAAAACTATTTAAAAAAAAAAAAAACACACTAGCAAGGCACCCTCTGGAGCGGCCTCCTTTCTAAAAGTGTCAAACCTCCCACATCAGCCTGGCCCCGCTCAGAGTTATCGGAAATGACTCTTAGAACTTTAACACCCCAAATGCAGCTCAGGCACCCAAAAGATGACACACACACCCTCCCCAGGACTGTCAGAAACACTCACGAGTGGCCAGACGCGTCTCCCCTTGCTGTCAGACACCCCAAAGCTGTGAAACCACCGCCGCCCCCCAGACACACACACACACACACACACACGTCCGCCCCCTCTGAGCTACTAAGGGACAGCTCCTAGGCGCACGTGCCACGCCCCTGCCACCAGGGGCGGCTCTAGGATCATGGTGGCCCTGGGCAGGGAGCGTAGGTAGGAGGCCCCGGAAGAGGGGGTCCGGGCGGGGCGGAGCAAAACATACGTGATGCAATGAGCTTTAAAAGAATCTCCCACCTAGATAAAGTCAGAAAATCGTGTGAAAACGCACACAGTAAGTGAAAATCAGATAGACCATGAGTGATGTTACTTGGCTTTAAAAGAAAGTTAGAGGACGACAGTGTACAGTAGACTCCAGGGTTCAGTAAGGTTGAAGTTTTTAAAATTGTGAATTTTTACCAATTTGGAACAATTGCGTTTGGGCACAATAAAACATCAGTCCACTCAAGCAATTCTATCAAGCAAATTGAACCCGTACTTTACAGAATTTCAAGGCCAATGCAGATTAAAAAAAATATGTAAAGCAATCTCACACAGTAAGCAAGGGCATACTGAATGAATCAAATATTTCAGTGAGTTCATTTTTTTCGCTCTTCTGTCGGTTACTGTAACCCTTTGCATGTCAGTCCGTTTTTAGCCCATGATTAATAAATTAACGCAATGGTTGTCCATTGCACCAACCCTGAATTTCTTCCTAAGGTGGTCTCTCCATATCGTGTGCCAGAACCGGCTGTCCTGGACCTCTAAGCAGCACTTCGGACCCGCCAACATCCACCACGTGCTTTTGTGGTGGCCCCTATAACTTGACTTTCACAAACAGAGCGCTTTAGGCAGAACACTGACGCCTCGTGTACACAACTCATCACTGAAGCCACGTAGTTGACACTGAACAGCACTCACCCTCCCCCCACCACAGCAACAGCCCCACAATTATAGTGTTTTTGTATTAGCAGACCAGGGGATGGGGGGCATATTGCTTTGCTTGCATCACGGCCAGTGACGGCCTGGCTGAGTCTCTTGACTGCACAACCGACACGTAACGGAAGCATGTTCGCCCAGAGGCACAAATACTCAAAGTGTGCTTGTGCACATGGCATAGCGAGGAGCACAAAATGCAAGGTGAAACACGAAGTGATGACAGGAGGATGCTTGCTTTGGCAGTTGTGTTTGCAATGTACTTTTGACCACCAGATTTGTCAGGCCCTGACAGTACAACTCGTTTCATGTTTTTGTAGAATGAAAAGCTTTTCTCGAACGTCACTGAGGCACAGGGAATGGGTACCTTCTGGGCACCAGCAGTGCAAGCTTCCACTGCACACGCGTGCCCCAAACAGGTGTCACACGGGCATTAGAAGAGACATCAGGCAACCTATCATGCGCGTGGCTTGCATCGGGTTGGCACGCGTGCATGGTGGGTGACATGGGAAGGAGGATGTTGAGGGGGAGAGGATCTGGCATAACGACCAGAGTTGCCGACTTAGAAACTGGGGAACCAGGTTCGAGTCTGGGTTTAACATCCTGTAATTCTCGGCAAATCACTGCATCTCCCCGTGCCCATAAAACTGCAAAAAAGAAATGTGAATTTGGCAGATCCTGTTCAAACCTTGCACTCCGATTTTGTAAAGCAATAGTGTGCAGCAATTTCACCATGGGGGCCGCCAACAAATTCCCTTGTTCAGGTAACACATTTGCATAATAACTCACTTATCCTTACCTGGGCTGCCCGGTGAACTGCAGTGCAGACTCGACCCCTGACTAGCTGTCACGGGTCGGGACTCGAGTGAGAGTAGACTCGTCTCTGCAGTCTGTCCGTGTCCGTCTAGCTCCAGGCGCTGGGAGTTGATGGCACAGTGATGGCAGCCAGGCTTCCTTCTTCGAGTACGTTCCGAGGACCACAGAATGCAGACACACGCCGACGGGGGAAGCAGTATGAGGTTGAGTCTGCGCAGACTCGAATCCTCGGCTTCCGGCGTCTGCCAGACCCCACGCCGTTGGTGATTAACACCGCCACTGCCAATCAGGGACGAGAGCCGGAGGCCGCCAAATCCCTGCCAGGGGCCGCCACGCAAATATTGTATTCATCCTCGTGGCTGCCCCTGGGGTTTGGCGGCCCTGTGCAGGTGCACAGCTTGCACATGCCTAAAGCCGGCCCTGACCCTGCAACATAAACATTAACCCTTCATTGCCCCGCCTCCTGCTCGCCAAGTCATGCGGGTTCACGGGCCGTGTCCTTACCTGCTCTGTCCCAGAGGGGCTGTCGGTGGCCGGGTCCAGTGCACACGGGGTTCAGGGTTTGAAGGGGTGGGGGGGGGGGCTTCAGGCCAGCCCGGTCACGCCGCAGCTCCGGGGGCTGCCGCCCCTGCTCAGCTGCAGTCCTGCTCACCCCCTCTCCACCAAAGCTGCATGGCTGGCTACTGCAGGAGAGAGCGGCCCGGTGCCTCCAGTCCAACACCCCCGCCGGCCGGCTCCTCACTCCACCTTGAACGCCTGGTGGTCCCCTCCTTCAGATCCCGCCCCCACTGGGGCTGCTTTTGAAAATTCGGGGGTGCAGAGTGCTGTTTTCTGCTCTTCTCGCCCTTTCCAGCCTCCTCTGCTCAGTGTGTGTCAGGGGCAGAGGAGATCATGAGACAGCCCTGCCAGCTCCCGCCCGCTCCTCCCAGCCTGGTCTGGGCCAACTCCCATTGGCATTTTTGAGGTCTAAGCTACATCTTACTGGTAAGACAACTGTTAACAATATACAGGTGAGAATTTTGAAAAGGTACTCACGTTATTTAAAAATCAATGTGTGGGAGGAAAATTGTTTTCTTCTTTAAAAATCAATGAGAGTTTCTGGAAAGGCACTTTTCTGTACATACTGTTTTTGAAGATGAACTGGGTTTCTCCCTTCCTTCCGTCTTTGTCAGCTTTAATATCCGCAGCTGACCCTTTACCTTTGTGCAAGGCAACGTGATCACAGGACAGTTCATGATTGTCCCACCTCCATGTCTATTCATCACACTGTCAACATCTCAATTATTTTAGCCAACTTGAGTTTGTTACAGCACACATACCATTGTCCTGAAGCTTCTCTATCCCACCCAATGCTTTGCCTCTTTCTCTTTTGACTTTATTCAAATGTCTTATTTCCAAATAATATGTAAATGTGAATCCAGTATTTGTAAAGCGCACAGCTACCCGGAGGCATCCCGGCGCTGGGGGCCATTGGGAAGATTAAGCAAGCTATTGCCCAGAATCACATGGTGCTGGGCAGACCCCTGCCGCCTAGCCCGGGGATCGAACCATAATCCTCTTACTCACAAATAGCGCGAGGACGTGAATTACTTTTGGAGGTGTCTCTGGAGGAGGAGAACTTTGAGGTCCCTTTTGAAGGCCTGGGAAGAGGCAGTGGTCCAGAGCTTTTTTTTGTCCTCTCGCGGTTTGTAAATACAAAACATATTGCATTACAAATGCTATAGGTATCACATTTGCGAAAGTTATAACTATTGGCATTGTAAATGACGAAGCTATTAATTTAGCTATTTAAAAAAAAAAGAAACATAAATAAAAACTTTGCCATTTACAATACCAATAGCTCAAACTTTCCTAATGCGAGACCTATTGCATTGCAAATGCTTGTTTCTGATGTTGCAAGCGTATCAAACAGAAAGTTTTCCTCTATAGGATCTGCATGCATTTCTACATTATGGTAGAGCACTGCTCTATCTATTAATGAGTTGAATGCCACCGTGTCTTCTGTAGGTGATGATCTAGCTGGGTATGCAGGTGTGTCTAATGGGTTGAGCCTCATCAGGGTCTTGGTCATCCCCCCATGGTTGTGAGTTGGGGGTCTACATCTGGGTTTTGTGGATATCCAAAATTAGCATCTGTGTCCTGATCTACATCTGGCTCGTAGTCAGAGCGTGTAGGTGAGTTTGGTGCATATGGAGTAGTAGGCATAGCTGGAGAGATAGGCTCGAAAAGAATAGGAGAGGTTGTACAATCTTTTCTTTTTGAGTGGGACAGTTGAAAAGTCTTCAGCAGGCGCTGGTCTTTTCTTCCTTTTGTAAACAGTCACTTTCCTAGTATTTGGGTCAATATATAGTTTAGACTGATCTTCTGTAGAGGGGTCTGGAAGGATGATCTCCTCTTCCACAGTCTTTTGCGCCGATGTTTTCGGTTTGACCTTTTTCGGTTCGATGCCTTTATTTTGGTTCGACTTGTTTCGGTGCCTGGATCAGCTTTTGAGGCTTTATGGGCAGTGTCTGTCCGATAGGTTTTGTCGGTGCGACTGATTTCACAGGTTGCACCACTTTTTTTGGCCCGATTGGTTTTGTTGGTTCGATAACCTTTATCGGGTGTCTTGGCTTGTTAGGCTGTAGAGGTGTCCTCGGAGTCTTTGGTTCGACCGTTCTTGGTTGGTCTACTTTAGGTTTCGTTTTCGGTTCGACGACCGTCTTGGGCGTAGCCCTTTTGCTTTCGTAGACAACCTTTTGTCCCTTTTCGGCTGTCAAACTGGATTTGTTCGAGTCGACGGGCCTTTGCTTCGAAGGTTTATAGGGAACGCTGGCCTTCGGCTCGCCGCCCTTTGTGTTTATCACCTTCGGTTCGACGACGTTCGGTCCGAAGACGGTCGTGTCGATTACTTTTGGTTTCGGTTGAACCGCTCTTGGATTACCTGTCCCAGAAGGCTCTTTTAGTATATTCTTAGCCGGGCTGTATTGTGGGGCTATAGAATCAGTGTTTAGATCTTGGCTAAGGCCTGTTGGCGATGCCTCTACCTGAGTTTCTGATATTGGCGTAGTGTGTGTGGGGCGGTGTACTCACGGTTCGCCCCCGTTGTCATTGGAGTTGTCTTCGACAGCTACGATGTCTTGGTCTTATTCCTCGACCTCGACGATTTGTTCTTCCTCGTCGATATAATATTCAGAGTCGTGCTCGGAGTCTTGATCCTCTTCTTGATCCAAGTCTTCGGCGTCAACTAGTTCTTCCTCGTTGTCGAAGATATTCTCGGGCTCTGGTGCAAACTCTGCATCTCTTGCCTTGCCGCCCGCCGATTCCGGATCGTCTTCTTGGACCTGAACTGGGCACAAGCTAGGCAATCACCTTCATTATGATCTGGCGATAAACATTTGTTACATACAGGATGCTTATCTGTATGCAGAAACTATGAGTTGCACTGCGGGCAATATTTGAATGGACTTCGTTCCATCGACCGTCGGTCCACGTGGCATCGAGAAGGCCTAACGGTCCGATTCGACGACCGGAGTGAAAGTAGATTGTGAAGAAAGCTTTTCGGTACCGATCGAAATTAATACCGACGAATCCGAAGGCCTTTTGGCCTTTTAGATAAGTTTATTTCAATTCCGCACTTGGAGTACAGGAAAATGCATCCGAACCCAATGGCTGAAAAAACCAATCTGAGGATGGAGAGGATGCCCATGCGCAATGTAGTTCAAGGGAGGAGCCACCTATCTCGTGCTACTTCGAAGACGCTTCCAGGACAACAATGTGCAATCATCCGGACCCAACACTAGGCGGCGATCTATGCACAGATATGAATTCAGCAGCCCACATGCCTTGAACCCACAGATTACAGGTAAGTAACTATTGTTCTTCTTCAGTATTGGGAGAAGAACATGCCTGAATCAGAGTAGATAGCAGTACATAATGCTCGTTAGACGCTCTTTGTATCACAGTATATATGTAAACATGCATCTCAATGAGGCATGAGCAGAATCTAAACGTGGCTATACTTGGCAAAAGAGAATACCATGCAAGAATAAGCGTCTAAAAAGAGCATAGTGGAGGAGGGAGAACAGAGGCTCACCTAATTTGCAAAGAATGCGGCAAACTACTCATCCAATTGACGTATCTGCATCACTTGCAGTGTCCAAACAGTAATGTTTGGTAAACATGTGCCTGCTGGGCCAGGTTGCCGCTCTGCAAATCTGATGAAGAGGCACACCAGCAAATAGAGCGGTGGAAGAGGAGACCGCTCTTGTAGAATGTGCTCTTGGCATAGAGCGTAGAGGCCTTCCCGCCTGTTGATGACACAGACTAATTGTTGAAGACATCCAACAGGCTGTAGTGTGTTTGGATACAGCGTAACCTTGACGTAGCCTTCCATATGCTACGAATAGCTGATCTTTTTTCCGCATTGTTGCAGTTCTTTGAAGATAGAATTTGAGACGTCTCCTGATGTCGAGGGAATGCAAAATTTATTTCTGCCGCTGTTTGCGGATTTGGAAAAAATTTCTTTAGAATTACTGGTTCATGAAGATGAAAGTTTGAGGGAACCATAGGCATGAAGCTTGGATTGGTACGAAGCACCACTGTATTTGAAGTGAATTGTAAGAAAGGAGACTTGATCGTGAACGCCTGAATGTCGCTGACCCTTCTTGCTGACGTCAGCGCTAAAAGTAGAGAAACCTTCCATGAAAGGAACTTGAGATCCACTTTATGAATAGGTTCAAAGGGGTGATGCATGAGCTTAGCGAGCACCACATTTAAATACCAGAATGGAGGTGGACGTCGAATAGGAGGAAACCTTCGGAATAGTCCTTTAAAAAATTGCTGAATTATTCTAGCAGAGTAAAGAGAGTTAGAGCCATCCTAACGGAATCTCGAAATGGCTGCCAAAAATACTTTCAGCGTGGAATGAGACAAACCCAATCTAGCCAAATGAAGAAAGAATGGCAAGATCTGTTCTGGCTTGGCATGAATTGGATGTCAATTGGCAGAGTGACACCAGGCACAGAAGAACAAGTTACTTACCTTCAGTAACGCTTTTTCTGGTAGATACTATATCTGCCTGTGGATTCCTCACCTTGTGAATATCCCCTTGTGTCAGCAACATTCGGAAATTCTTTTTGTAGCCTCGCGCCGACGTGGACTTGGACGTCATAGACACACGGCATCGCACGCGACTCCGCTGACGTCACCGACGTCTACAATAGGCCCACGCCAGCGTGATGACATCAGTTCCGCCCTTTTTTCAGTGCCGTCGAGGCATACGGACGGACCAATGACAGTAGAAATATACAAAGTATACACAGTACACAATAGCCAAGGAGAAACACACAGTGTGAAGAAATGAAAACATCTCCTTAACATTACAATAAATATACATTACAAAACAGTAACTCTGGTAAAGAAGAGTGGACAACGGGGAGGCGGGTGGGTCAGTGAGGAATCCACAGGCAGATATAGTATCTACCAGAAAAAGCGTTAGCGAAGGTAAGTAACTTGTTCTTCTGATAGATACATCTGCCGTGTGGATTCCTCACCTTATGAATAGAGTCCCACAGCAGTCCCCACTCCCGGAGGAGGGTGTCCACTCTTCTAAACCAGGAAATCCTGAAGGACAGAGCGCGCAAAGTGGCCGGCCCTCCTCACCTCAGTGTCCAAGCAGTAATGCTTTGAACGTGTGAAGGGAAGACCAAGTTGCCGCCCTACAAATGTCCTCTACAGGAACACCTCTAGCCAATGCTGAGGTAGACGACTTAGCTCTAGTAGAATGAGCCCTTATACCCTCTGGAGGATCCTTACCGGCCAAAGAGTAGCAGATCTTTATACAGAGGATGATCCATCTCGATAAAGTTCTTTTATGGCCCGCTCTTCCTCTCTTGCAGCCAGCAAAGCCAATGAAGAGCTGGTCATCCAACCGACAGTCCTTAGTTCTGTCCAAATAAAAAAAAAGACACGGCCCTCTTAGGGTCCAGACGGTGTAACCTCTCCTCCTCCTTGGAAGGATGTGGGGGAGGATAAAAGGTAGGGAGGGTAATGGATTGACCAAGGTGGAAAGGAGTCACCACCTTAAGAAGAAAAGCAGCCCTGGTCCTAAGAACCATCCGATCAGCATGAATTTGTCAAGAAAGGGGGCTTGGAACTAAGAGCTTGAAGCTCACTTACCCTCCTTGCCGAGGTTATTGCAACGAGGAAGACCACCTTAAGAGTTAAAAGCCTCGTAGGACATTTATTAAGAGACTCAAAGGGAGCACCCATCAGAAAGGTCAAAACAAGATTTAAGTCCCACTGAGGCACAATAAAAGGAGTAGGAGGGAACTTATTTGTGAGGCCCTTCAAAAACCTTAAAACTACAGGAGACTTAAAAAGAGAAGGCTGGTCAGGCAAACAGAGAAAAGCCGACAGTGCCGAAAGATAGCCCTTAACCGTAGCAACAGCAAGCCCTTGCTGCGCCAGAGAAAGGGCAAACTGGAGAACATCAGACAAACGGGCTCTCAAAGGGTCAATAGAATTCTCACCACACCAAGTGACAAATTTAGACCACCTATACGAATAGACCGATTTAGTGGAGTTACGCCTGGCTGACAAGATAACATCCACCACATCAGGTGTGAGAGAAAAGAAAATCAGGTTGCCCCGTTCAATCTCCAGGCATGAAGGTGCAATGCCTGGAGGTGGGGGTGTAGAACCTGCCCCTCCATCTGAGAGAGGAGGTCTGCCCTGAGAGGGAGACGGAGCGGCGGGTGAGAGGAGAGGTGGAGAAGATCAGTATACCACACCCTTCTTGGCCAATCCGGGGCGACCAATATGACTTGGGCCCGGTCCTGGCGAATCTTCCTCAGAACCAGAGGAATCAAAGGTATGGGAGGAAACGCGTAAAGGAGCTGATTTCCCCAACTCAACTGAAACGCGTCCCCCAAGGCTCCTTGCATCGGATACTGGAGACTGCAGAAGGACGGGCAGTGAGCATTCTCGCGAGTAGCGAACAGGTCCACCTGAGGAGTCCACCACGTCCGAAAGACGTGACGCACCACCTCTGGGTGAAGCCTCCACTCGTGGTCGGCAGAGAACTGCTGACTGAGAAAGTCTGCACGAACTTTCAGAACTCCGGCCAGATGATTTGCCATCAGACAAATCTGGTGGTCCTGAACCCAGGACCAGAGGCGCAGAGCCTCTCTGCAGAGACATTGCGACCCCACTCCCCCCTGCTTGTTGATGTACCACATCGCGGTCGTGTTGTCCGTCAGGACTTGGATCGACCGACCGCGAAGGGAAGGGAAGGGAGGAAGGCCTGGAGCGCCAGATGTATCGCCCGCAATTCTAGAAGGTTGGTGTGAAGCAACCTTTCCTCTGGAGACCAAAGACCCTTGACCTCCAGGTCCCCCAGATGAGCACCCCACCCTAGAGTGGATGCATCCGTAATCACTGTGGCCACCGGAGAAGGCAGCTGAAAAGGCTTCCCCTGAGACAGGTTGCCTTCCACGCCCCACCAAGACAAATCCGCCGCAGCTTCTCTGGAGATCCTCACTGACTCCCTGAGATCTCCGTTGTGCTGATACCACTGCCTGCGGAGGCACCACTGGAGCGCCCTCATGTGCCAGCGTGCATGGTTGACCAACAGAATGCAAGAAGCCATGAGACCGAGCAGGCGAAGGACCTTCAGGACTGGTACTGCCGCTCCATTGAAAAACAAAGGAATCATTTCCTGTATGTCGCGAATCCTTTGAGGAGGAGGGAATGCACGACATACAGTTGTGTCCAGTACTGCACCTATGAACAGGTTGCGCTGGGAGGGCACCAGGTGAGATTTGGGTACATTTATCGAAAAACCCAACCTGAACAACAACTGGGTTGTCTCCCGCAGATGATGGAGCACTCTCTCGGCCGACTCTGCTTTGATCAGCCAGTCATCCAGATAAGGGAATACAGGAATCCCCGACCTTCTGAGATGCGCTGCCACCACTGCCATCACCTTGGTGAAGACTCGAGGCGCAGTAGTAAGCCCAAACGGAAGGACCGCAAACTGATAGTGCTGCGATCCCACCGTAAAACGGAGATATTTCCTGTGCGACTTCAGGATGGGGTTGTGAAAGTACGCATCCTGCAAGTCGAGCAACACCATCCAGTCTTCTTCCAGCAGTGCCTGAAGAACCTGTGCAAGGGTGAGCATCTTGAATTTCTCCTGTTTCAGATAAAAATTCAAGTTCCTGAGATGCAAAATTGGATGAAGCCTGCCATCCTTCTTGGGAATCAGAAAATACCGGGAGTAGCATCCCTGACCTTTTTCCTGCTCCGGGACCACCTCTATCGCACCCTTCCTCAACAGAGTTCGAACTTCCTCCTGTAGGAGTAGCAGATGTTCCTCTGAGCAATATCCCTGGCAAGGAGGGTAATTTGGAGGGAATTCCCGAAAGGGAAGGGCATACCCATTTTCTACGAGATTGAGAACCCAAAGACCTGATGTAACAGATTCCCAATCCCGTAGAAAGTGGGTAAGCCGACACCCCACCGGACCCACATGATCCTGGATGGCGGATCTAGGGCTGCTTTCATGTTGCTGGGGGGTTGGAGGAGGTGGAGGAGGAAGAGGCCTGACGCCCTTGAGGACGCGCCCTTTGCCTTCTCCTGTAAGACTTATACAAAGTATTTTGTTGCTGCTGCTGACCTTGTCTAAATGTACGAAAAGAAGAGCGTCCAAAGCCTCTGAATTTCCTGGCCGTAGAACCTCTTACTTGTAGACCAAGAGATCTAGCAGGCGCCCTGCTGTCCTTAAACCTCTCCAAGGCCGAATCCGCCTTTTTGCCAAAGAGTCCTTCTCCATCAAAAGGCAGATCTAACAAAGCAGACTGCACATCAGCAGAAAAATCTGAGGATTTTAACCAAGCTGAACGCCTTGTGGCAACAGCAGTGCCCATGATCCTTGCCACAGAATCTGCAGTATCAAGGCCGCTCTGAATAACCTGACTAGCTGCCGCCTGAGTGTCAGATAAAACTTCCTCAAAGTCCCCTCTGCAGTATTCAGGAACCTTTGGGATCAACGTACGTACAGAGTCCATAAGAGCGTGGATATATCTTCCCATAAGGCATGTGGCATTTGTTGATTTTAACGCCATACTCGCGGAAGAGAAAGTTTTCTTGGCCACTTGATCCTGCTTTTTAGCTTCCTTGTCACCAGGAACTTGGGGAAAAGCACCTGTGTCGACAAAAAGGCAGGGTCCTCAGGAGCCACTCTGTACCTCCGAGCCACACCTTTCGAGACAGCAGGAGCAGAAAGAGGCTTCTTCCACACCTCCATGATGGGATCAGTCAAAGCATCATTAAAAGGGAGCAATGGCTCCACAGCGGAGCTCGGAGAATGAAGAACCTCAGTAAGCAGATTCGATTTAAATTCCACAGTTGGCAATTTTAAACCCATAAGTCCCGCTGCTTTTTTCATCACCACATGATATGGCTGAACATCTTTGGACGAAACATCAGAACCTGATGGCAAAACCCACTCTGGAGAAAACTCAAGACCACTAGCCTCTGCTAGATCCTCGAAATAATTTTCATCCAGCTCACCTTCTTCCAAGTCAGAATGAAACTCACAACACCTCTGCTCTTCCAGCAGACGTTGAGCCTCCCTTCTAGACCTCTGCTTTACACTGAGTGCAGCCGGATCCACTGCCGACCCAGACGGCGCCGGAGCCGACGTCTGAATTGAATCCGAAGGCTTAGAAGGATGTGCCAAAGATTTGCTTGGAGCGGGCGACGCCGGTGCCGGAGTCGTCGACTTCGGTCGAGCCGGCGTCGACATCAGCGTCGACCTCGGTGGAGCCTGGTACTGCCACAGCGGGGTCGGAGCCAGCAAAAACGGCATGAAAGGTGCCAAGGAGGGGGGGCGTGGCTTGGATGCCGAGGAGGTAGGCAGCGTGAGCTCGGAGCTCCGTGCCCGATCCCGGAAAATATCCTGAAAATTCATTCGAACCCCGGAATAAAGGACACTATCCGGTACTGGACGGTACTGCGGAGGGTCCGGGACCCACGGAGGACGACACCGAGCCTTCCCACAGCAGTATCTCAACTTTGAAAGCTGAACTCAGCCGAGAAGTCGCGGACCCCAAAATGGCGGCGAGGGCATGAGATCGCTTGTGACTGAGACATCTGCCCGGAGACCCACTGAAGACCGCTCCCGGACACGCTAGAGGTGTTGGCGGCCGCGTCGCGCCTCTCCCCAGGTGCCGGATGGACTTTGGGCGCGCCCTTGGGCGGTGGTTGAGGGCCGTCTCCTGATTGGGGCGACAACGGTGCGACAGTGACCCGGAGACGAGAACCCCGGACCTCCGGCGCAACTGGCGCTGGTCGAGCCGCGACCGCTCGGTGCTTCTTGCTTCTTGGTGACATTTCTGGGCCTGAGAACCCGGCCGGAAGACGGTGCCCGGCGACGCTCGGAGGGCGACCAAGAACACACTTGAGGACCGCCGCCCATCCCGGCCCAGATGGGGAAGCCGAAGGGGAAGGGAGATGGCGCGACCGACACTGAGGCGGCGGAAGGAGCGGAGAGAGACCAAGCGGCGTTACAGCGGATGCAGGATCGTATCCTGGAAGCCATCGCCACCACAAAGGATGCCCTGCAGCAAGGTATAGCTCAGGTGGCGACGGGCTTGGGCCTCCTGAAGGCCGACCACGACAAACTTAAGGACAGGGTGAAATCCGTGGAGGCCACGGTTAAGGACTTAGCCCCGGCCCAGGCAACGGTGAAGGCCCAGATGGCCGACGTGATGGACCGTCTGAAGGTGCTGGAAAGGAGGGCCGAGGATGCAGAAAACAGGAACAGGCGCAACAACGTACGCCTAGTGGGCCTGCCGGAGAAAATTGAAGGCGACGACATGGTGGGCTACTTGGATAACTGGCTGCGGACGGAGGTGGCACCAGAAGGTCTGTCCCCCTTCTTCTCCCTGGAGCGGGCACATAGAGTTCCGGCGCGTCCGCCAGCCTTGGGCCTTCCTCCTCGCCCGGTGGTATTCAAGTTGCTCCATTACCGGGACAGAGACTGGCTTTTGCAGAGGGCGAGAGAGGCAGGGCCCTTTCAAGTGGAAAACAACAGAGTCACCATGTTCCCGGACTACACGTTTGAGACTCAGCGACTCCGGGCAAACTTCCTGTCCCTCAAGCGGGAGCTCCGCCAGGAAGGCATCAAGTACTCCCTGTTTCCTGCCAAGCTAAGAGTGGTGGTGGATGAGAAGTCTTTATTCTTCACGACCTCCGCGGACGCATGGGACTGGTGGGACACCTATAAGGCAGGAACGGACGGTGCTAAGGCCAGGGAGGAAGAGGCTAAGGTTGCGAAGCCGATCAGGCAGTCCCAACGGATCAGAAAGAACCGCAGGAGGACCGGGAAACCATCGAGGTCGCAGACGGAGGCGGAGAGGCAGGCGGCCCTACAGGCGGTGGTGGACTTATCTAGAACCGCCAGGACTCAGTCTGGGAAGGGTACGGACTCGGAGGACCCGGGCACGGGCTCAGAGACAGGACAATCGGAATTTGGTGGAGCCCGGGGCCCTATTGTGACGCCGCAGACCTCGGGAGAGATACTGGAGGCGTGTTGAACTGGTTTGGCGGAATGGACTCGCTGGTCGGACACCGGGGCGAAGGACCCGCAGCAGTGGCACGATATTGATTGAGGTTTTGGGAAGCTGTAATGTGGGGATTGTGGGGTGGAGCGCGCGGGGCTGATTTGTTGGAGGTCTTATAGCATTGAGCCGCGCCTTACTGGCCCCTAAGGTCATCGCAGTGGGGACTGCGAATATTGCCACCTTTCCTTAAGGGGTGGTCGGGAGTGTTGGTTTGGATGGGGGTACTTCCAGTTGCGGGGGGCCTGTCCTGGGGGGGTGGGAGTTGAGAGCAGTTGGGGTTGCTCAGGGGGTTGTAGTTGTTGGAGGGGTTTGGCTTCCTGTTTGGAGAGGGTGGGGGGGGTGGCCCGTGGTCGCGGGACTTATGCGAACACTGTTCTTTGCTGTATGGTCCGGTAGTGTAGGGGGGGAATGGCTAGTACTGGAGCGTTGAAATGTGTGACCTGGAATGTGCGGGGTATGCAGTCCATGACGCGCAGGCATAAGGTTCAGGCGTACCTCAAGCGTAGGGGGGGTTCATATAGCGTTTCTGCAGGAGACGCACCTAAATAAGCAGGAAGGGGCGGCTCTACAAAGGCGCTGGAGGGGGCAGTTATTCTACACGACATTTTCAGCATTTGCGAGGGGGGCATTGATTTGGATACGGGCGGGGGTCCCCTTCCAGGTCTCGAAGTCGTCGGTAGACCCAGAGGGCAGGTATGTGGTGGTGGAAGGAAGGCTGAGAGGCAGGATGATTTCTCTCTGTAATGTGTATGCTCCTAATGTAGACCTGCCCGCTTTCTTGTCTAACATCTCGGGCAAATTGGCGGGTTATTTGGCAGGGCCGGTCCTCTTGGGGGGGGGGACTTCAACTCAGTTGAGGATGTGCTACTAGATAGGTCCCATCCCCCGCTACGCGCGTCCCCAGTGCATAGGATCGCCAAGCGTAGATTAGAATGGCAGGAGGGCTGGGCCCTCACGGATGCATGGAGGGCGTTGCACCCCACCACTAGGGACTACTCCTTTCACTCGCACCTACATGATTTGCATGTGAGGCTGGATGCGTTTCTTTGTTCGGAATGTGTGCTTCCCACGGTGGGAGGGGCGGAATACTTGGCCAGGACGATATCGGATCACAACCCCCTGTTGATGTCTCTGGAATGGATGGTGACTGTTAACTGCGTGCCAACATGGCGCCTGCAACCTGACACCCTGGACGACTTGTTGTTCAGGGAGGCCCTGAGTGAACGTATTGAGAGATATTTTGAGGAGAACAGTGGCTCGGCTTCCACGAGGGCGGTTGAATGGGATGCTTTCAAGGTGGTGGTGCGGGGACACTGTATTGGGCACACGGCAGGGGCGCGGAAGACTCTGTTGGATGACTTAGATAAGGCTGAGACACGGCTGAGGGAGCTCGAGAAGAGGCGCCCGAATCACCCTGAACTGCAGGAGGGGCTTAGCGGGGCACGGGAGGGGCTGGCGGTAGAGCTAGAGCGGCTGCGTAGCTTCGACCATAAGGCGTACGTGACGAGGGCGCATGCGGAAGGTGATAAGGCGGGGGCGATGTTGGCTTGGCTTGCTAACCCTATCCGGGGGGGAGGGCCGATCATGAGGATCCAGGAGCCAGGGGAGGAGCCTTGCCACTCCCAACCCGGGATCCTGAACAAGTTCCGAGCTTATTATGAGGGGCTCTATCTGAGTGGTGACACGGGAGGGACGGAGGAGCTTGAGGAGTTCTTGGACGGGCTAGAGTTGCCGCGAGTGGAGGACTCGGAGGCAGAAGAGTTAGGGCGACCCATCTCCCTCGGAGAAATAGGTTGCGCAGTAAAACAGATGGCTAGAAACAAGACCCCGGGCCTTGACGGTCTACCGATCGAATTTTACGGCAAATACCTAGAGCATCTTGCTCCGCGGCTGCGCGAGGTATACAATGAGGCGCAGGAGAAGGGCCGACTCCCGGGCTCGATGTGCGAGGCCCTTATGATCCCACTCTTGAAGCCGGGCAGAGAGGGTGCGGCGCTGTCCTCGTATCGTCCGTTGTCTATGCTGACGACGGACTACAAGATCCTCAGTAAAATTCTGGCCAACAGATTGCTAGTGCACATGACTGGCCTGGTTCATGGTGACCAGTGCGGTTTCATACCGACACGCAATACCACTCATAACATCCGTAGACTCACGAGACTGATGGGTGCGGACTGGCCAGACACCGTCTCCCCATTTGTTCTGTCCATTGACATTGAGAAGGCATTTGACAGCCTCGAATGGGGATACCTGTATGAGGTGATGCGTCGCTTCGGGTTGGGAGACGGATATATACAGTGGACCAAGGTCCTCTACACTGAGGCGGTAGCGAGGGTCCGGGTGGGTGCACTGATCTCAAGACAATACCCGATTAAGCGTGGCACTAGACAGGGTTGTTCCCTATCCCCGCTACTGATTGCGCTGGCAATGGAACCCTTCGCTGCGGTAGCCAGACTGGGCCGCCACTACGCAGGTTTGCCTTTTAGGGGGAGGCCACACCTCATCTCCCTATATGCGGATGACTTGTTGATGTTTTTGGCCGATGCCGGCGCCGAACTTCAGGGGGCGCGGAGGCTACTGGAGCAGTTCGGTAGGTTATCGGGCCTGAGGGTCAACTGGCCTAAATCCTGTCTGTTTCCCCTGAGACCGGGAGAACCGTGCCCACTCACTGCTCAGGAACTCCGGTGGGAGCCGCGCTGCCTACATTACCTAGGGGTTTATGTTTACCACGCCCCATCCGACCTGCTGGATGGCAACATAACTCGCTGTATTAACGCCCTGCGTGGATCTATGGGCTTCTGGGCGACTCTACCGCTCTCCCTGGCTGGTAGAATTTCCCTGCTTAAAATGATAGCCCTGCCCAGGCTTTTGTATTATTTTAGGACACTGCCGGTATGGATCCCGAGCTCGGTTTTCAAACGCCTGAGGTCACTGATCATAGCGTTCCTGTGGGGCACGGGTAGGAGACGCATAGCGCTCGACACGCTGTTACGCCCCAAGGATGAGGGAGGTATGGCAGTGCCGGACTTTGAAGGATATTACCTAGCCGCGCAGCTGCAGACTTTTACTCAGGAGGTGGCGAGAGTATACAGAGGTCCCGAGGACGCGAGAGTCGAAGGCACCCCGCGACACGTTCTGGCCTATATTACGCTGCACCAGAAACTCCGAGTGGGAGATTTGACGGTCGAGGAGCAGACTTTCCGGCTATGTTGGGACCGGGCCCGTAAACGGGCGGGTGTCCGCCTTATGTATGCCCCCGAAATACCGCTGGGAATGATTACTGCCCTCCCGCATGGAGGTGACTGGTCACGCTTGCTAGGGTGGGAGGAGGCGGGAATACACGTGCTGGGTGACCTCTACGAAGATGGGGTGTTGCTGCCGTTTCGGGACCTGCAGGAGAGATTTGACCTGCCGAGGGGTGACTACCTGCTGCACGCGGCAGTCACGGGCGCCATGCGAGCCCACTGGGGGGAAGGGCTGCAGGAACCAGGCACCTCGATGGCTTGCCAGTACGCCATGATGGCGGCGGGGACCTTTAAGGCCGTCACGTGCCTGTACTCGAGGATGCAGCGGGAGGCCTTGCAACCTTTGGCAGCCCTGAAGGCCAAGTGGGAGCTGGACCTCCAGGTGGAGATACCAGACACGACCTGGGGGCAACTGCTGAGGCGGGCGCGGAAGAGCTCGAGGAATGCCAGGTTCCAATTGATCCACTTTTATGTTATACACAGGGCATACCTCACGCCCGGGAAAATCCAACAGTACTTTGGGGCGACCGACGCTGCTTGCCCCAGATGTAATACAGCGGGGGCGGATCTATGTCATATGCTATGGGATTGCCCCTCTTTAGGCGACTATTGGCAGGAAGTTGGGCGGGCCCTTAACGGCGCGACGGACAGGGATATCCAGTATACTAAAGCAGTTGGCATCCTTCATTGGTTCCCACACACACCTAGAAATACGATGTCAAGTAAATTTATAGATTTAGGGCTTATCTTGGCCAAGCGGGAGATCACACGAAATTGGAAGTCCAGAGTGGGGCCCACGTATAAAAGATGGTACGGGGAGTGTCTGAGATGGGCCGCGTGTGATAGTACCCTACGATACCAGATGGCCTGGAGGTCGAATGACGAGAAAGCTCTGGAAAGGGCGACTGCATGGGAGGTGATGGTGCAGGCGCTCAGGGATGTGGACGACGAGGGGCAGGATGGCGAGAGCGAACTAGCTGGAGCAGACCCTAACACTATACAGGAGAACACACCTTAGCGATTGTTTGCTTCCTCCTACAACACACCGGGCACTAATACATGGTTACTCAAGCGCAGCGCGACCACGGGGGGAGGGCGGGTAGGAAGCTGGTTTGGAGGGATGTTGGGGCACCGAAATTTGGGGAGGGGGAGGGGTGTAAATCACAAAAGCATTCCAAGGTCATGCGCAAAATGAAGCGGTCGGACAATGTAAGAAGTACGAGACCACGGCAGAGGTGAAGCCACCTGCGTCAAGAGCGGGGTGATTCCTCCGGATGAAGATCGAATGTCGTCAATAGACTCAGTTCATGTCATGCTATTTTTTGCTGAATATCTTGTCTGTACATTTATATTGGTGATGCAATAAAAATGATGTTAAAAAAAAAAAAAAAATGAAAGGTGCCAAGGCATATGAATGAGGCACCCCCAAATTAAATGCCATTGGACCCATAGGACCCGAAGGCGCTCCAGAGGGGTACCAAGACTTTGAGAAAACATCATACATAGCGTTAAGAATCGCTGAAGGATCCTGACCTGGAGCTGGAAAAGGTGGATGCTCAGGTCGACCTCGAGGTAGATTTGAATCGGTCTCAACAACAGGAGTCGATCTCTCAACCTCCACAGGAACCTCCTCTTCCTGCGCCGCAGACGGAGCCGGAGCCGGAGTCGGATCGGGTGCCAGAGCCGGTGAATGCACCGGCGACTCCGAAGGCGAAGCCTTGCCCTCCTGATCCGAAACCTCTTGTGGAGGAATTACCTTGGATCTAATCTTCTGGGGTGATCTTGACCTCGAGCCAGACTTATCACCTGAATGACGTCGGGACTCATGTCTCCTCTTCTTATGCTTCCTTCGCGACCTCGAAGCATGATCCGAGGAAGACCTTGAAGCAGACGTCACAAGACCTCGATCTCGACTTCTTCGAATGGGATTTCGAAGATTTCCTTTCTTTATCGGCCTTCAGCTTAGCCACAAGAAGCTTAGACTCGCTTTCTCGCAGGGCCTTTGGATTCATTTTTTGACACGACGAACACCCATCCACGTCGTGGTCGGAGCTCAAACACCAAATACAGTCCTGGTGTGGATCCGTAACGGACATCATTTTACCACATTCCCTGCAGGGCTTAAAACCCGTCTTCTTTGTCGACATATTAGCGAACAAAGTGGCAAGAGAATAGATTAAAACAAAGAAATACAGCTACAGAGTAACTAGAAGCTACAGAGTATCCCAAAAACCGTTAGCGTCGACGACGCGGAAAAAAGGGAACTGATGTCATCACGCTGGCGTGGGCCTATTGTAGGCGTCGGTGACGTCAGCGGAGTCGCGTGCGATGCCGTGTCTCTATGACGTCCAAGTCCACGTCGGCGCGAGGCTACAAAAAGAATTTCCAAATGTTGCTGATGCAAGGGGATATTCACAAGGTGAGGAATCCACACGGCAGATGTATCTATCAGAATCTCTTATTTGAGCATGTATGTCTTAATCGTGGCAGGTGCTCTAGCATTGGCTAAAACCTCTTGACAATCCGCAGGGATATCTAAATGTGCGAACTCAATGTGTTGAGGAGCCAAGCTGCTAATTTAAAGGAGGCTGGGTGACAAATTGGACCCCCTTGAATGGTCAGAAGGTTCGGTATTGGTGGAAACTGAATGGGATCGCACTCCGAAAGGAGGAGAAGTTTGATGAACCAGTATTGGCGAGGCCATCTGGGAGCAATGAGAATGAGGCGACACGGCTGTCTCTTCATTTTGCGGATGACTCTGGGAACCAACTGTATGGGAGGAAAGGCGTATGCATATATGTGAGACCAATTCATCGAAAGCGCATCCCCGCATGAGTCCTTGTGGTGAAGCCAGCTTGCAAAGTGAGTGTATTTGCGATTCTGAATCATTGCCAACAGGTCCAGATAGGGTTGATAGACGGCTGGAATGCCAGAAACCGGTCCTCGGAAGCTTGTTTCCGGTCCAGGGAAGACATGGCTTGGCAGTTCGGGCTGGACTGTTCCCATGTGGCCCAGGGTCAGACTAATTTGCATATATCCATGTCTGAACTGGGGTGGCAGAGTGGGCTAAAAAACGGTGATGGATTAAACCCAGATCTTTTGACTGGGTGTGAGTGTTTGATTGATTCAGATGCTCCGTCCATCACCACCCCCTTTTGTACCGCCAGATAGGGTTGACCCCACTCCCGAACGTCTTGGTCCAGCGTCGGTTGATGATCTCCCATTCGTGATTGGATATTGCAGATCTGCTGAGAGAATCCGCTAGTACATTGGATATCCCTGTAACATGAACCGCTCAAAGATTGATTTTGTGATCCAGAGCCTAATCCCAAATCTCCTGGGCTTGCTGGGAGAGAATGGACGATTTTGTACCGCCTTGTTTGTTTAAGTAATACATACTTGTTGTATTGTCTGTCCGAATTAGAACCGAGGACCCTTGGATGACTGTTCGAAAGGACTTAAAAGCCAAGAAAATGGCTTGCAGCTCTAGGAGAGTGATGTACCACTTCCTTTGTTGCACTTTCCACTTTCCGTTGACAGTCATTCCCTGAAGGTGTGCACCACATCCCCCGAGGGAAGGATCCGTAGTGATGGTACAATTTGGTACTTCCGCCAGGAATGCACATCCCTCTTGCAAATTTTTCCCTTGAGTCCACCAGTGAAAGACTTCTCTCATACGAGGAGTTATGCGGATAATGTTGTTGAACGACCCCGAAACCTGCAACCATTGGAGGTTGAGTTTCTCTTGTAGAGGTCTAATTCGGAGACGACAGTTGGGAATCAGTGGTGTAGGAAGGTGGATATCTGACTATATGGTTCCCCAACTTTTTGCCTAGTGTTTAGCTGGTTTCGGCTTAGCTTGGGGCCTTAAATAGCAGGATCCCAGGCCAACTATCTGCTTTCTCTCTGTAAAATGGACTCCATGTACTTTAGGTACATATCTAATTGGGAATTGGGTCATTTTTGTGAGCCCCTGTATAGTGTACCATAGGTACCCAGGGCATAGGTGCATCCAAGGCCTACCAGGGGCTGTAGCATGTATTATGACACCCCTGGCTGGCCATCCAAATGGACACCACAGTCTGACCACTCAGCTTGGGCAAGGTGGTGTAATCAACCCTTGCTTAGATATAGTACACCTATATCTACCCTTATATATAGACACATATATACCTGTAAGTCACTCCTATGGCAGGCCTTGACAATCCTGAAGGCAGAGTGCTTGGTTTTATGTTAGAGGGTGCTCTAGAATGAGCTGAGCACTTCTGCAGCTTTCGGAACCATGTCCTTATAGCTGCTCTATGATATAGCCATACCATATACTCTTAAGTGCATTATAATCCTCGCAGTTAATGCTAACTTTGGTTTGGCTTTATCAAAACATGTTGTGTAAGGTGCCAAACACTTTGGAATATTACCCCCCCCCCACCACCACCCTCCGCCAGTTCTGGCAGCGGGGGTAGCATTCCACACTTTTTAAGGGAGAAGACATGTAGTTACTTCTTTACCCGGTTAAAGTTAAACAGAGCCTCAGCATCACAAAATGAATGCTGCTGCCACAGACATGAGTCTGACCTCCTGCAGCTGGACGAAACTCCGGCAAGGGAGGCCTGGACAATAGGTTTCCTGTCGAGGGAGGGGCTAGCACCTCCCCAGACAGTCTGTAGTGTATTGGGGCAGGGTAGGTTCAATGGAAAGATGCTTGTCAAGACACTGCCTGGGGCACACAAGATGCTCCATGCATAGCCCGGTTTAAACCAGTTGCTGGGTCACCCCAGCCCCGCTCTGGCGCGAAACTGGGCACAGGGAAAGGGGTGTATTCACCCCCTTCTCAGGGTCCACCCATAGGAGGGACCTAGCAGGTAACCCAGCCCCTTAAATCAATATACAGATGGGAGCTGTGTCTAGAGACATTAGATTATCCTGGACAGAAACTCTGAAACGAAACTCTTGGACATTCGACATTCGATACCGACTAGAAGACTGAAGACATCTCCCTTGTGGTCAAGGAGTGACCACCCTGTGCAAACAGGCACCACCAGTAACTTGCCAGTTTCCTTTGTCAACGCTCCCGCCGGAACCCAAAGACTCAGTGACTCAGGAACTGGACTTCCAGATTTCTCTGACTCCGATCCTCAGCAAAGCTGAGACCCGTGGCGGACACGAGACACATGGGACCGGACACCCTGGACTACACCTGCTCTTTGCTAACCGTGCAGCTTCAGAGGCATCCTCGAAGTTGTGCATTGGGGTTTGAGAAGCCCCAGACCAGAGCGACATTTGCACCGAAGTTCAGCCCTCCACACTCCACGAGTGCCGCGTGGGGCCGGCTCTTGCATTTCAGCTCGACGCATCTTCCCGGTTGCTAGCCCGTTGGCTAGTTAGCCCTCCGGAGACTTTCTATTGAAATTGCACCGCTTGCCTGGTTGCTCCAGGCTTGCCCCAGCTTCCCTGCGAAGGAGAAGCTCCCCAGACCTTGCTGGTCTGAACTGAAGCCAATCTTCCCTTCCTGCATGGATTGAATTTGCCAAGGCTTGTTGGGTCCAATCCGGATACAGACACCGCAGTCAACTAGATCCTTCGTGGGACAGCTCGAATCCAGCTCCTGGTCGTCGTCGACGCCACCTGGTCCTCGTGGCTGCAGAGACAAGCTTCACCTTCTTCACCTGAAACACTCGACATCGCCTGGTTCCTTCCTGGTCACTGGCTAGTGACCCAGACTCTGTCCCCTCTGCTTTCAGGTTCTTCACATTTTCGATCCACCCGGACACTTTTCTCATGGTCGCCTGCCGCTCTCCATAGGAAACAGCGACGAAACCCGACACGAAAAGACACTTATGCACCCGGCTTCCCTGGGTGAGGTAACTCTAGTACTCCGGTGCTCCCGTGGGTGTGGACTCTCGAAGTGTCCTAGTTTAACAGGTTTTTACGGTAGTCCATCCGGAAGTGTCCTTAATTAACTACTTTGTAACTTTTATGTTCCCATTATAACTCTATGGTAACTCGCGACTGTGTTTAGACACTGCACGCGTCTCCCTAGGGCCTCCTACTTACAATCCTCTGGTTGTCCAGTGTAGCCCCAGCGATTCCCTAGGCCTATTCACTAATCCTGAAGCGTTTCTTATACCACTTACTTAGTATATGGTTCGTGAGGCCCCTAGGGACGAATTGTATTTGTGCAACTTATAGTATGCTTAATGAGTAACTTGTAATGTATCTCGATCTCTAACCTCAAAAAGAGTTCAGAGGGGTTGTGTTAGTAATAAATACGTATATATTTGATATGAACAATAGTTACTTACCTGTAAACAGGTGGTTCTCCAGTATTGGTGTCTTTCATAGATTCACATGCCTGAATCATTCCGTCGTCGGAGTGGGAGTCCCACGGTACATAAAAAAGTAATAGTATGACAAAAAAATATAGCAAATACCAGTTATACTAAACCAGGAAGTAAAGTAGCACCAGCTACAGTAGAAAAAAACTTCCACATTAGTGACCATCCCTGTCATTTTGTATGGCCCAAACTGCAGCCAATCAGGCGACAGCACACACACTAGAAGGTTCTCCCCAGAGGCTCAGGCTGTCAGATTTTCTCGCACGGAGTGATAGTAAACCAATGTATCCTAAGAGCCTCTGAAAGGGGAGGTGGGCGGTGCATGTGAATCTATGAAAGACACCAATACTGGAGAACCACCTGTTTACAGGTAAGTAACTATTGTTCTTCTCCAGTATTAGGGGTGTCTTGCATAGATTCACATGCCTGTATCAGAGTAGATAGCAGTAAATATCCTTGCTAGGCAGACACCATAGTAACCCAGCTTGTAAAACTGTGCACATTATCATGAAATATATATAAAATGCAATAACATAGCGCGAAGCATGATAAAATGCATCTAGTGAAGAATGTTCACACTGAAAACTGTATCATAAGCGTCTGACTGCAGGAAAAAAAAAAAAGGAGGTGGGAACAGAGGCTCACCTTAGTTGAAAAGATTACATAGAACTGCTTGACACATGTAAACATCGGTCTCACTGGCTGCAACCAACAGTAGTGATTGGTGAAAGCATGCCTGCTAACCTAGGTTTTCGCTCTGCCGATGTGCTGGAGAAGAACTCCAGCAAACAAAGCAGTTGAGGAAGAAAGTCCCCTGGCAGAGTGCGCTCTAGGGGCTGCTAGCAAAGCTGTTTAACTTGTGCATGGCAAAAAAAAACTAAAAAAAACCCACAAAAAAAAAAAAAAAAAAAAAAAAACGATCGAAGCAGAGATCCATAATGCAACTGTTCGCCAAGATCCTGTTGGCTTTTAACTAATCGTACCCTAGTTAATAACTAATTGATCGCATCTGCGAAATCGAACTATCCCATGTAAATAGAACATTTGAAACTTCTCCTAATATCAAGTGTATGCAAAACCCATTTGTTGATAGTGGTGGAGGAAAAGATGCCTTTAAATTAACAGGCTCGTTCCGAAAGAAATTCCGGAGGCACTGTAAGTATGAATTCCGGAGCAACGCGAACCACCACAGAGTCATAGTGAACTGTATGAAAGGGCTGAAGAACCGATAAAACCTGAACCTAACTGGCTTTGACATTCCTCTATTAGAGTCAATCAAAAGAAAAGGACACCTTTCAAGTAAGTCATTTTAGATCATCACTGAGGATAGGATCAAAGGATAGCACATGAACTGCGCTATTACCACATTGAGATGTCTCGATGGTAATGGACGAATTGGCGTAGAAAAAACATTCTGAAAATTCCTTTGAAGGATTGATTTATATTTCTTGAAGAATAAAAAGATGTGGTCCTATCTCGTCGGCATCTGGAACTGCTGCCAATAAAAAACTATCAGAGTTGCATGAGGCAATCCTGAACTTGCCAGCTAAATGTTTCTGTTTTAGGAGTAAAAGGATGAAGCCCAGCCGAACAATATCAGACACCGCAAAAAAATTTCCATTTGAGACTGTGTCCCTGTTATGGCGAACACCTCCTTGCAAACCGCAGGGATTTTTAGATGGGCGAACCAAAGGTACTCAGGGGCCAGGCCCCTGACCTCAAAGATGGCAGTTCCGGGTGATAAACTTGGCCGCTCTAGAAGAAAAACAGATCCGGAGGTGGACACGACCGAATTGGTTCGCACTCCGACTGGAAAAAAGAGAAACTCAGTAAACCAGTTTTGGCAAAGCCTCAGGGGTAAAGAGGAACCCTCGACACCACTCCATCTTGTTCCTCCGTAGAACTTTGAGAGCCAAAGGTATCGGTGGAAAGCGGAAGCAGATTGAGATCAGTTGGACGACAAACGCATTTCCCTGTAAATCTTTGTGGGGATGCCTCCACCGTCCGAAGAAAAACTCGCTCGAGAGTGGAAATTGTCGTCCTGCTGAGAGTGCCTGCCAGACTGTTTCTTGTACCAGGAACATGCAATCGTCAGAAAGTTGTGTGCGTTGCATCGCTCATGCCCATAGATCACAGGCTTCCTGAGGCAACAGAACTGATCTAGCCCTTTGTGTTTAGTGACATAGTGCATACCAGTTGTATTGTCTATGCGCCACAATACAGTGGTCTCCTTGAAATTATTGCGCAACAAAATTGGAGGGAAAAGAAGATGGCTCTTCACTCAGCAGAATGATGTACCAAGCCCCTTAATTGAGGGCTCCATTTCTCGTAGTCTTTCAGCCCCTAAAAGAGTGCTCCCCAATTCCTGAGGGATGAGTCTATGGTAATTGTGCAATTTGAACCCTTTTTGAAGGAAAAAACACACCTTGTGTACAAATTTCTGTCTTGGATTCACCCAAGAAAAGACCTCTCGCATCGAGGAGTGATTGTAATGAGACCTTCAAATGAATCAGCGACCTGAAACCACTGCTATGCAGTTGCTTTAGCAGCTTTATCCTGTGCAGAAGGAAACCAACAGGATGCAGGTGGAGGTCATGGCCAGTTGAAATTTCGAGAATCTAATGAAATAGACTGTAATGTACGTAAAAGAAACATCCAGTAAGAGCTGCAGGCTTCTCATTCGTAAGAGACAACATACCCTTGTTGGATTTGTATTGATTGCTGTTACTAGAAAAGTCTGTGTCAGAACTAGGAATAATTGGGACTTGGCATGGTATATTGATAAAAACCAGGCATTGAAACAGTGATCCTTCTTAAATAAACTTGTCTCAGAAATGATGAATGCGTATGTATTGCAGACACAGATAGGCTGCCAGGATCTAGATAAGAATCACGTGGAGTGGACCGAGAGTCCCAAAAGATAGGCCTGTGATAGAAAATGATTAAAACTTGGAGTAAAGAGCAGCCACGTCCCGTGCTGTGGAAGGATTGGCACCTGAATCTGTCGAGTGCACTTGTCAAGTTCTCTGGCAATAACATTTGAAAAACCTTCTTGAGGTACAACATTTGAAAAATTTTGCGCAGAGATGACGAAAAATCCGGCGCTACATTTCTGACCAGCTAGTTGATGAGGAACTGAGAGGAAAAAACCTAACTCTATATTTGATTCAGAACCACTCCGACGGTCCCTGATGTATCCATAAGTAAGTTTGTGAATGTCTCGCGCAGATGAGGTGAAAGCGGTCACCATGAAGGCATAGTAGAAAAGAAATTGCCAAATTCTAGAGCATGTCCTTATGACATCACAATTAGAATTCCCAACAGACAAATGGCATCGGTGACCAAATTATATCCCAGAGATATTCCACCCTTATCCCACTTGGAATGGACTAAGGATGGCTCTAAAATAAGTCGTAGTTTCCTGGAAAAACGACTTCCTGAGTTAGAATTAGAGTCGAATAATACAGTTGTATACCGGATACTGGGTGGAACTTCTTGGAATAAAATGTGAAAACTGTCCTCGGGCACCACGAAAGGGTTGATCCCCGTACTGTAGAGAACCGAAGGCGCGGTATTGTCTGGCCAATATGATGGCCCAGAAGAGACATCTATAAAAAAGGTACGTCCATTATCTCAGTGTGAACTTGCGGGCGAAGAACTAAGGGTTCTTCCAACCTTAACTCCGCAACACAATGTTGCAAAACTTGGAGATGCTATGCGCACTGCACGGTGTTTTGTTGATGATCTCCTTCCACCCTTTTTGTTAAAAATTCTAGAAGCGTCAGTATAGGGGTTTTCATGGATACGCACATTCTGTGCCCCTATGTCAAAAATTGATCTTGTTAAGATAGCTAAAAGATTGCCTGCTGAACTGTGGGTGCAGCTCTTGTAGACAACTTCTCCTCCCAAACAATATGAAGAATTGACCTCTGTCGTGAGAAAGTAGACGTCAAAGAAGAAGCAAGCTGCGAGGATGTTTCTTGGTCGCCCGTGCAAAAAATGGGTCTGATTGAAGTTGAGAGACAAGACAAGCACGTTGAAATGTCTGGCGTTGGAAATATGTGCTTGAGGCTCGAGAGAGCCACCAGCGCCAATCTAGGCTTAAGCAGAGCTCAGATTCTCTGCCAATCTAAAATTTAAAGAGAAAAAACCTTCCGCCTCTATCCTGGTGACAAGGGTTTGACGAAAGCGCATCACCGTTCCTTACATGAGGAGTGTAATCCGCGAGCATCCGCCGGAGGATAGAATAATAAAGATTCATGCAAGATCTCGTCAAAGGACAGGACATGGCATCCCCAGAAAACCGAGGCTAAGAGTCTGGCTAAGACTTAAGCCATTCCAAGAAAATATGGCGTCGAGTAAAACGACATCACTCCATCCGGAGGATCTTGCTGAAAGGATGCTACGACTAATAAGTAGGCTACAGGAACACTGTACATAAACCCAACTGGATCAAGCTTCGACAAACCTAACCATGGATTGGGTCCAGCATCAAAGAGGTCAACCAAAAACATGACCCTCCGTGTCCACATAGGAAAACTGTTGCAGCCTTAAACTACTATGGAGGTGATTGCTGACGCTGTCAGTTTACAAACCCTCCGTAGACGTACTTCTTGTCGTCAACGAAACTGGTCCTTAACTTGGCCAACGTTAAATAATAAAACTCACCATCACTGAGGATGATTGATGAACAGAGTATTTTGTCGACTTAGAATGTCGTCGACGAGTCTGCTATTAACTAAGCTGAACTGTCGTCAATGGCCAACTGTTTACGGACCTAAAGCTTGCGGGCCAACTGTCGATGTGCCCACTGTTAATGGCCCCAATTGCACTGTTAATAGGTCCACTGTTGACAGCCAAGAGATGCTGGGCCCACTGCCAATGGGCAACTGCCGATGGACCACATGTCAAAAGGGCCACTGTCAGTGGCCCACTGGTATTGAGCCAACCGTCGCCAAAGCTTTCAGCGACTATGTCAGCTGAAGAGGCTCTCAAACGTCGACGAGGCTCTTCACCGTCGACGAGGCACCTCACCATCGACGAGGCTCCTCACCGTCGACGAGGCTCCTCACCGTCGACGAGGCTCCTCACCGTCGACGAGGCTCCTCACCGTCGACGAGGCTCCTCACCGTCGACGAGGGACACCCTGCACCGTCGACGAGGCTCGTCGTCGACGAGGCCCGTCGTCGACTATGCTTTCCCTCTACGATGCCACCCGCGCCGCTGACGAGGCTTAGCGTCGACGAGGCAAAAATGCACTTGAAGATGAGGCGGTTTGGTGACGAAGCTCTTTGTCCGTTGCGCAGCTCCCTGCGACTTACAACCAGTGCATAAGAGGGCACTGTCAACAGGATCCTGTAGCCCTGTGACACCGTAGAGCACCAGTGACGGCAGATTGTCGTCGTAAAATACAAAGAGCGTCTTGTCAACCAGCTGGCACGTTCTCAGAAGAAAAGTGCGCAGAACGAGTCTAAACGCCTGAGAGTAAATCTCGTGGGCGTAGATTAGGGAGGCAGACTCAGAGTAGGTCAAAGACCCTTTACTTTAGAAGCAACCTCAGTTGGTGAAGTAAAGCCAAAAACATCACTGCAACATTAAGGTACCATATAAATAATGAAAATCCACCCACATCAGAAAGGGGGTAGAGCCAAATCACAAGAACATCCCCCTCTCATCCTACCATGTCAGCGACAGGCAGAGAAAATGATCCATATAAATGTGAAGATAACCGGAAACGGTCTCAGCTTTCCACAAGTGACCTAGGGTCAACAAATAGACTTCATGTAAGAAGATATCACAAAACTGTGAAATATGAAGATTTTTTTTTTTTTAATATAAATGAAGTAAATGATGAAACTGAGCAGAGCTCAGGGAGACTCCCTTCACACGACGTGCGGTAAAAAATCTGACAGCCTGAGCCTCTGGGGAGAACCTTCTGGTGTGTGCGGTCGCCTGATTGGCTGCAGTTTGGGCTATACAAAATGACAGGGATGGTCACTAATGTGGAAGTTTTTTCTACTGTAGCTGGGGCTACTTTACTTCCTGGTTTAGTATAACTGGTATTTGCTATATATTTTTGGCATACTATTACTTTATGTACCGTGGGACTCACACTCCGACGACGGGGAATGATTCAGGCATGTGAATCTATGAAAGACACCCCTAATACTGGAGAAACACCTTGTGTGGTGTCCTTTCATTTGGTATTCAAGGGATTATAATTGTTAAACCAGCTTGCTTCACATGCTCTCTTAAATTTTAGCTTAAGACTGCTGGTCCATGCTACCACTAGGATAGCTGGTCTATAAGGTTGACTTTACAACCACCATCATAAGGGTCGTTTAGACTGGTGCAAGGTGCCCACTAGAATAGTGGACAACATATGCCAGGCTAACTTCTCACAAGAGGGATGCATGAGGAGATCATCCCTAGGAAAGGTTTGAACATCCGAACTGAAACGTACTCTTTTTGTTGCAATAAGCGAGCCATCTTGCAGATCTTGTGTTGTCTTTCTTTTGAGACGAAAGCCTGAGCGAGATGGATGTCCAGTGTGGCTCCCAAGACTTTCTTTGAGATGGAATGAGATGGGATTTTTTGAACTTTAGGGAGAGACCCAGAGACTGGAATAGAGACAGGCCCCTTTGAAAATATGCGCTTGCTGCAGTGAAAGAACTGGTCTTGATAAGGCAATCGTCCAAGTATGGGAAGATTTGAATGCCCTCTAAGTGAAGATGTGCTGCAACCGGAGCTATAACCTTTGTGAAACCACGGGGCGCTGCACGAAGTCCAAAGGGGAGAACTTTGAACTGAAAATCCCTGCCAGCCACTCTGAACCATAAGAATTTTCTGTGCTTGGGGAGGATCGGCACATGAAAATAAGCGTCTTGAAGGTCGAGGGTGGCCATGTGATCCCCCATAGAAAAAAGTTGGAGTATTTCTTGAAGTGTTAACATTCGGAAGGTCAACTTCTTTAAGTATTTGTTGAGGGTGCGCAAGTCGAGGAAGGGACGCCAGTCCCCCAATTTTTTCTTTGTGAGGAAAAATCTTGAGTAAAAACCTGTTCCCCTTTGCAAGTAAGGAACTTTTTCGATCGCTCCCTTCTGTATCATTGATTGTATTTGGGTGAAAAACTCCTTGATATGAGCCGGAGACGGGCCCTTGGGAGGAGAATTTGGTGGGACTTTCATGAATTCTAAATTGTGTCCTCTGGCCACCTTTATCCAGGACCCACTTGTCCGTAGTAATTGCGGACCAGTTCGAGAAGAATCAGGATATTTTTCCTCCAACTTTTGACTGGAGGGAGGGCAGAGATGGTGGCAGGTGGCATGTCTCTCTGTTTTTTATTGGAATCTCCTCAGCGGTAGGAGGACTTCCTTCTGGACTGTGTGTAAGAGTTACCCCACTCTCCGTAAGATTGTTGTTTGTAGGGTTGGTACCTCTGGTTCGATTGAGAGGTGTGATATGACCTTTTTTGATTGTAATTTCCTCTGTTGGAAAAGGAACCGCGCCCTTTAGCCCCTCGAAAGGAAGACTTGCGAAACTGCAGACTTCCCAAAGATCTCGCCCTTTCAGTGTCCTTTTTAGTAGCCTGTAGGGCCTCGTCAACATGCTGGCCAAAAAGAAACTCGCCGTCAAAAGGCATGTAGACTATCTTGGTATGGACCTCCTGGCGAAACGATGTGGACTTTAGCAATCCCCGTCTCCTCAAAACAGCTGCACCCGCTAGCTGTCTAAAACCAGTAGACGCTAAGTCTAGTGCTGCGTCGATCATCTCTGCTGAAGCCTGTTCACCGTCACTCAATATTTGCTTTGCTTCAGTTTTCGCCGGATCTGGTAGCATGTCTACGTAGGGGGAGATGTCGGACCACATTTGCCTGTCGTATCTCCCTAATATCGCTAGGGAGCTCACAGCTCTTAGAGTGGTTGCTGCCATTGTGGAGACCTCCTTCCTGATGGAGTCCAAACGCCTGCCATCATCAGGTGGAGCCGAAATAGGTGAAGAGGGGTTCCTGGCCAGTCTTTGCGCCGCTTGAGCAACAACCGAATCAGCCTTAGGTTGCCCTATTAGGCATGCAGGAGAATTGTCCGGTGCCTTGTACTTTATGTCTAAGCGGGGCAATACAGCCAGAAGGGAATTGGGTGCAGCCATAATCTTTAAACCCTCGTTCCATATTAAGTCAATGATGGGAATAGTTTTCACTTGCCTTCGTGGCTGATCTTTAAAATCATAAGAAAGCACTTGTCTTTCTTTGTTTCCATTGGGATTCGGAATCTTTTGGTCGGTCTTTCCATGAGGAGATGGAAATCTACGACGTCTACTGGAGGCGAATTAGCCGCAGCTGGAGCCGAAGGTGGGGTGTCTGAATTTGGTAGTTATCCCACTCCGACAGACTAGATTTGTCATCCACCTCTCCTTCCTCTCTATCCTCATCCGTGGTGTTTGCTTCCTGAGAATGATGAGATGGTGCTGGAGAAGGTGGTCTTGGAAATCTGAACGTGGATGTAGAGGCCTGAGGCATCGGAGTGGATGGGAGAGATGCCGTCGACTCCGACGGAGGAAAACGACGATAGTAATCGTCTAACATGTATTGTAAATTATTAAGAAGGGCCAAAAGGTATTTGTGCTGAGGGCACCGTGGTAGGAGCTTGACATACAGATTCAGAGAACTGTTTCTCCCCTGGATCCTCCTCTTGATATTTAATAAGTAATTCAGATGGACTAGTAGCGGTGCAGAATCTGTCGTCTACATCTGATTTCTCTTCGTCTTCATCTGAATCCAACAGTTGGTCAGGCAACTTAAGTGGTGATAGAGTTTGTAATGATGAACCATGTCTCTCAAGCAGAGAAGGTGAAGAAATCGGCTGGGCAAAAGAGGTTGTAGATGGTGTGGAAGACCATACTTTTAGTGCTGTACACGTCGATAAACGTGGCATCGACAGTTTTATCGTCGACGGAGATGGTGTCAACGAGACAGTCAACTTAAGTGTTGGTGTAATCTTCGTCGATGTTTGACGACAAGGTATCCTTCGCCGATGGGCCAGTCTTCTTCGACGTCGAGGCAGTCTTAGTCGACGGTGGGGTCGTCAACGTCGAGCCAGTCTTTGTCAACTGAGCACTCGTTGATGGGTTAGTCTTCATAGACGGTGGGGTCGTTGACGGTGGGCCAGTCTTCGTCGGCGGAGCACTCGTCGACGGAATCTTACTTCCTTTAATAATCGACGACGGAGCGTCGACGATGGAGGGCATTACCTTCGTCGACAAGATAGGTCTTACCACCACAGAGACCAGCGTCGACAGCGAAGAGGCTAACGACATTATCATCTTGGGTTTAGGAAATGAAAAGGTGACTGCAGAGCTTGAAACCAGATTTTCTCCCAGACATCTTCAAAAGGAAACGAGAAGAACAGACAATAACAACTATAATAACAATGTTACTACGGAGAGTCCCAAGAAACCGTTGGCGTCGACGGCGCGGAAAAAAGGGAACTGACTTCATCACGCCGACGAGGCCCTATTATGGATCCAGTGACGTCAGCGGGGTCGCGAGCGGAGTCGTACCCTCTGTGACGTCCATGACCTTGCCGGTGTGGAGAGCTACAAAAGTTTCCGATTGGCTGCTGCGCAGGGGATATCCACAAGGTGAGGAATCCACTGGCAGATGTATGTATCAGAAGCCACTTCAGAAAGGGGGTTGTCCTGGTCTTTAATCTTCTGTAGCCATAGAAGAAGGCGTCCCTCCCTGTCTCCGAGGGTCTTTTGAGAGAAGGTCCTGCAGATTTTACACTCCATCACCTCATGATCAGGATAAAAGCAGTAGATGTACTTTTTGTGGGGGATCTTCGTTAAAAAGACGAAGCTTTCCACAGGATTCACAAGGCCTGAAGAGAGATTTTTTAGTAGAAGACATCTTGGATGAAGAAATCCAGTCAGAAAAGTGAAGTACTGAGCAGAGCTCAGGGAGACTCCCTTCACACAACGTGCAATAGAAAATCTGAGAGCCTGAGCCTCTGGGGAGAACATTCTGGTGGGTGCTGTCACCTGATTGGCTGCAGTTTGGACTATACAAAATGACTATGATAGTCATGAGTGTGGAAGTTTTTCATCATCAAGAAAACTTTATTTCGGTAAAAATATCATAAAAAGTATGCTAGAAACATATAAAAGCAAGGTACACATAGATGACAAAATAAATTAGTTCTTACAAAAATAATTTCTAAAACATTTTCCAAATGGGCACAATTGAGCATAATTCGTACATATGAAACCCCAGTTAAAATAGTAAGTATAAAAAGAATTATTTAAAAAGTACAGGGAAAAAACCTTTGACTGACATTCCAGTCAAATGCCACGGTGGCGTTACACATGAATATATGTATCGACCTGTATACTCATTCAACAAAGTTTCTGCGCTTGTGCCACATAGCTGCCAAATATTGCAATACGGCAAATATGATAAAATCAGTTGTGTCATACTTTAAAAACTCTAAGTGCTTGCATACAATGACTAAAGCCCAGATTTTTACACAGGGGTACGAGCCAATACTTCCTCGATGTGTCATACGCCGGGCAAAAAAAGAAGACATGGAGTTCAGTTTCAGTCTCATAATTTCAAGCTGGGCAATTCTTCGGAGTGAGGGGTGACCACTTGCTAGTAAAAACTCGGAGGGGTAGAACACCATGCTACAATTGAACATACAATTTTTTAGCTAAAATTGGGTATATGACATCTAGAAAGGGCTCGAAAGAATAATGATCTTTCCCATGCAAGAAGGAGACAGTAACGGTGCCAATTTGAGGATTACACTGTGCTGCGTTAAGTTTATCAGAACGATAGATGGTCGCAAGCATAGATCTTGAGGTGGCTTTACATTCCCTCTCTGTCTATAATTGATCAGCTCTGGTGTCACCTAGAGCCTGCGCCAGAACCTAAGCTGTTTTAGTGCTAGCTCTTCATCAATTGATCTAATTTCCCAGGTCCAGCCTTAGAGGAAGGAGCGGAGTACTAGGTGGGAGTCCTAAAAGCGGTCTTAAGAATGTATTCTCTATCCTAGTAACTTCAGACCTATTGCAGTGTCCCCAGAGTTCTCCCCATACATACTGGCACCCCTAGCTTGCGATTTGTAGAGTTCCAACGGGGTGCCAACAGGTTTGTTGGTGGACTTATTGGATAATTTGAGAATTCCTCCAGCTAGTTGAGCCAGTTTAAGTTGCGATTTGGTTTGCTGGGGGCCCCACGACAAGTTCTCGTTAATGGTGACCTCCAGATAGTCAAAAGGTATCTACCCTATCGAGTCTTGTCGACCCTAGAATTGGGTTCGGCCGAGTTGTCCTGGGGGGATTGAAGATCATAAATTTGGTTTTGAGGGAATTGATCTCCAGTCCCCGAGCAGTGCAGAATTCTTCAAAGCCATCCAATGTTCGCTGAATACCCATCGGAGACTTAGAAAGTAAAAGGGTGTCCTCAGCGAACATGATGGCAGGCACCCTGTTGCCAGCTAACTTAGGAGCATTGTTGTCCTGTACTTCATTAAGTTGCGCGATATCCCCGTTGACAAAGAGGCAGAACAGGGTCGGTGCAAGCACGCAGCCCCGCCTTACCCCCCTGCCAACGGGTAATTGGGACGACAGGGCGCCACTTTTCCCACATCTAACCTGGGCAAAATTTGCCTCATGCAACCTCATCAGTACTGATAGAAGGCAAGTAGGGATACCCAACTCGAGAAGTACACTCCAGAGCTTCCCCTGGGGAACAAGATCGAATGCAGAGCGGAGGTCCAAGAATGCCAAATAGAGGCTGCCACCCTCTATTCTCACTGTTTTCCAATGCAAGAGTAGTAAGCAAAAAATGTGGTCCACCATGGAGGTATTCTTCCTAAACTCTGCCAGATAGGGACTTAGAATTGCAAACTCCTCTATCCAATCTTGCAAGCAGTCCAGAATGAGTCTCGCAAAGATTTGCTGGGGGACGTCGATGAGGCTTATGGGTCTGTAGTTGGATGGGAGGAGAGGAGAGCCCTTTTTAGGGCTCGGACTCCTCCCCACTGAAAGTGGGAGGAGTTTCGAGAACTAATGTTAAAGAAGAAAAAAAAGTATCTCCTAGGGCTTTGGCCGAGACAAATTCCACACATTCCTTTGCGTGTTCTGTCATCTGGCCAGTGATTCGTGTTCGTTGTGTTGTCGTTTTAATAGGCTTGAAGTGATAGGGTAAATGTAGTTTTGTTCCGCCATTTTGGGCATATTTCGTTCGTGCTCGCGCAAAGAAGTACATTAATTATAATTAGGAGCTGTCAGGGTGCCTCCGTAAGTGAATGCAGATGGCCGGGCGCGTTCACCATTCAGCAGCGCTCATGCCAGGCCGGGAAATGGCCACAGAGGATCTTGTGGCGTTGCGTCCTCTGCGGGTCTTAACGGGGATTACTAGCCAGCCCCAGTGACCGGAACACAACGTGATTCTAGTAAACATTCCACTGAAAAGCGCCCATCGCCTTTTAATAATTCGTTAAAGCATAAACCGCCGCGAGCCTCTCGGAAAATAATTTCCTCTTGGTGTCCCAGGGACCACCCGCATGGCGGTGGCATTAATTCAGATTTCCCAGTCACCTCTTTCTTCCGCGCCAACAACGCCCACTCGCTAACAGCGTGGGTGCTCCAGTCTATTGGGAAACGGAATCCGGCGCCTATGAACCTTTCCGCTCCCAGCGCGAGGCGGAGTAAACAATTCATTTATGTGCGGAGGGGGAACCAGGAATGAAAACAACAAACCTTAAATGGGGTTAAGGTGGATCGAGAACCGATCTCTCCACGGACCAACTGTCCCTTGTTATGCAGGAAACGTTTCTGTATGTTGATAAGAGTTTAATTTCCTTGCAAATCGCTATTTGGCTTCGAAGGCCGTGTTGTTGCCTGGGGCAGGTAGGATACACAAGGTGCACGTGAGGTGAAGCAACAATGCCTTGCTTTTTAACCCAGTGTCTTGTGTTCGATCTCAGGCTTGGGTAGAGGCGGTGAGCAGGTGAAACGTGAGCCTGCTGTGGCTCCCCAGGGATCGCGTTCAAAAAGAGGGAAAGTACCGCTAATGCGTCAAACTGGCAACGTGATAACTTTAGTGTACTTCAGTTTATAGGATTGGGCAACTGGTACCCGTACTTTATCTTTATCTGCACGAAGCTGCAGCACCGGCTCCAAAATTGTTTTCGCTTCTGGGGATTGTTATTAATCTTATGGCCCATAAAGCTGCCCGATGAGCGAACTTAAAAAGAATGTTTATTTTTTGTTTTTATTCCAACTGGAATTTATTATACCACTTGCATCGAATGTTTTCAGCAACTTCGATGTGGGCTTCCACAGGATCGGGCCCTACGTCCTGCTGTTCTTAATCTTCCTACTTTCTGGGGCAAGACCGTCACCTCAATTACCGTAAAATTTAAAGTCCAGGTAGCGCCCGACCTACAAGGGGCCCTGCTCGGGTTTTCGACCATCATTTTAACATTGCACGCTTAAATAATCCAGGGGTATCTGGGCAAATGCCAGGATTGAATAACTTTAAAAGAAAAATATTCTTGGCCTTCGATTTAAACACTTTAAGACAAGCGAATAGTTTTTATATGTATATTGTCTATGCACTTTTGTACTGAGTTTTGTTCTTTAATGAAACAATGTGTACATTGTATGCAATAGCAATGAAGTGAGTGAAGCCTGATTATTCGACTTCCTCTGCATTCCGAAACCCTTGGCTGCCCCGCCTTCCTTCCGACCTCGCAGCTCTTCGAAACGGCCATAGAAACGACAAACCATACCAATTTTTTCACCCTTGGCGCTTTGAAGCGCCAGAATCTACTTTAAACTAATATCATTTCATTTCCTTCTGCCATAGTCCTTGTTCTCTCTCTCATCTAAGTAATTGTATTGTTACCAAAGTATTTATTATCAGAAAACAGTACAAGGTAATAAGGTTGTACACCGGATATGTAACTTGAATGACTATATAAGTAGATGAGTGGTAGAGGTGACTAGTGATGAATTGGAAAATCCAATTAAAGTCGACTTCATCCATTCCCCCTCAGCGCTTCGATTCGCCTGTAGTTTTAACTGAGTGCTATGCAAGCTGCTTGAAACACCATGCACCCTTCACCTCCCCACCCATCTTTTAGCACTTTGAAACACCCTTATAATAATAGCACAGTCAATAAACAAGCGATCACTTGCTATGTGACATCTGGACCAGGTAGCCCCTCCCTCTTATCCATCATTGAGCCGAGTGCATGTGTAGGAGGGGCAGACTTGTGCAGTTCGTCAGAAGTAAGCTGGTTCCTCTGTCTTGACAGTTAACATTTACGCAGACGTGATGGATTACCACCGGCAGTTTGTGCGACATTGGGAGTGTGCGGGTGAGCAGTGTGTGAATGTTACGGGGCAGTGTGTGAGTGTGCAGAAAACACCACACACACATAACGCACACACAAACCACACACCTCAGTCTCTCAACACCACACACTTGTCACCACTCAACACAACACACTCACCACCACACTCACTCCCCAGGCTCACCCCCACAGACTCACCAGCACACACTCACCAGCACACAGAAAACAACACACACAACAACACACCCCCAGCCGTCAATGAATGCTTTCACCATGCACAAACACCAACAACCATCATCCATCTGTGCACGCTTTTACCAAGCACACACCCACCAGCCGTCAGTGCACCCTTCCACCAGGCACACACACCTCCAGCCGGCAGTGCACTTTTCCACCAAGCAATCGCAGTATGGTACACTTTACTTTTAAACATATTCATATAAAGCACAGCATGCCACCATTGGTAAAATTACAATTCAACCAACATACTTCCACTACACACCACATGCACACACTCCATAACACATGGCAAAAAGACATTGGCATTTACAATGCCATTAGCTCAAACTCAAATAAATCCGAGCCCGATTGCATTTCTAATGCTTGTTATGTATTGGGACAATCTCTACACCCAGCCAAGTACAAGGAACCGCCATACCTCTCAAGAGAGCATTAAAAACGGTCTGAAGATAAGAACCCCAGATTTTTGGCTCGTGCTTAAAAAGAACACCCGGAAGTTTATCCAGGCCTGGTGCTTTGCCTGAAGCGAGTTTAGTAATTGCATTACAGATTTCCACCACGGTAAACTCAATCACCTCTGACTGCGTGTTAAGTGGAGATTGAGTTGATAAAAGATCAGGGTCATCAGAGATGCCCTCAGTGGAGTCCAAGGCCCGATAGTGGCCTTCCCAGACTTCCGCCGCTATATTGGGTTCAATGGCTACTTTCTGCTCGCTACTGCCATTATTTATAATGGACCAGAATTTGCGAAAGTCTTTAGCATCTAACGCAAATGTTAAACTGGCTCACTTATCATAATCCCATTCTTCTTTTGCACACTTGGTTATCCTTTTATAGTGTGCCCTCGTTTCTTTAATTGCAGTTCTATTATTATCTTCTATGGCCTTCCTGCAACTAGTATTGTACCAAGAACGATGAGTGGCCCTATTTCCCTTCTTAAGAACATGGGGGTTGAGTACTTCTGCCAATTTACTTACTAGGCCCTCATGGAGAGCCTCCATCTTATTAAAGTAATCAGGGGGCACAAGTGGATTGGATAGGTCTGCAGCCTCCATGAAAGATGGGATCGCCAGGCTGTAAAGTTTTGCAATTTGTTCCGGGTGCTCCAACAATTTGTGCTATCTCACTCTACGCCTGTCATTTGATAGAGTGAGATCACCAGCATTAACCCCGGAAGGTAATACACCACTCTTACTGGTATTAGTCAAGTCCAGTTCCAAAATTTGGGCCTTATAGTCGCTATCAACTCTTGTAAAAAGATTGAGATCTATTACCTTCGACCATAGCCTTGTCCCAACCAAAATGTAATCAAGGAAGGACGTTTGACCAGGTTTGTTAAATTTAAACTTAGCTGGGGTATCAGAAGGGGTGCGACCATTACATACTCGCAGGGAGTGAGTTAGAGTTAGTGTCATGATCTGTATAGCTAGCGGTGTCCATGCCCTAGCCAGTGGAGCCTGGATCAGAGGAATAGACCAATGTTCGTCCTCTGCCGCTAAAACAACTTTACTCAGACCCACAATTGGCTCGTATTGACAATTTAGATCCCCCTCCACCAGGAGATAGGTACTACTTGGGATTGTTGAAATAAAAAGGGACAAGTCCTCGATAGTATTGGACTCTTTGGTTATACTGACAGGGCGGGAATAAACATTAATCAATGTTAACTTACAAGCATTAGGCAGGGCAAGAACTACACATTGAATGTCTTTAGAACAGGCATTTAGTGGCATTACCGTGCAGCCTAAATGGGAGCCAACCCAAATGGTAAGTCCCCCTGAGGGACGGCCTTTCCCTCTCCAGACTGCCGGGACAGAGAACGAAGCAAATCCTACCCGATGTTGCTCCGTCCGGGCTCAGGTCTCTTGAAAGAGGCACACATCGCATCCATCCACAAAAGAACCCCATTCAGGATAGGTCAACTGGTTAGCCAAGCCTGCCAAATTCCAAGATATAATTCTAAGTTTCTCCACTTTTGTACTCGCATCCAAACTCTTAAATGCCTCATCGTGTCTCCCCAATTAGGCCCACAGTGGTTAGTAGGGGGGGCGATAGATGGCCTTCCGGAACTAAGTCTAGCACGGACTCCTTAGGTCTATCAATAGGGGGTGGACTGCCACTTGGAATAGCAAGGATCGAGGTACCCACCTTGCTTCTTGGAACATTCCCACCCCCTACAGAAATATAAAGTTTTGTAATACCAACATCCGCCTCCCCTCGCTCTATCTCACAAACTGCCCTATTTCTATCCACAAAAGTGGACTGCAAGTTTCAGGGATTCAGTCAATCCACCAAATCCAGGCAGCTATATCTATTTTGCAGGTAAACGGCCGGAGGAAATAGAGGTTCTGTGAACCTGCCCAGACTATGATCACCCGCTGCCAAGCTCCCTGCAGCCTTCCGAACCCGTTCCGTACCCAGACTAGTGCACAGTGAACCGGAGGGGTAAAAATGTGACAGTGGATGTGACTGAATAACTGACACGGGCCTGGACTGACATCACTCGCAAATATAATTCCCCGTCCGTGTATCTATAAAATTTATCAGGATACAATCTCCCTTTGTGTCCTTTTCTCTGTAACCCACCCATGACACTCTATGAACAAACAAGATTTCACTGGTTGCATGTGGCGGAAGAGGTCTATTTTTGTTAAGCCAGTCCGTGACCTTGTTCTTTAATGTCAAGTATGATTCCTCACTATCATTCCTAAGCTCAGGTACCCCAGCTAGGACCACTACGTATGGGCTAGGTTCAGGTGGTAAATCAATGTTTCTAGGCAGTGTTTTGTTAGTGCGTGGATGATGTGGGGATACAGGCACACCGCATTCTTTTCTAGGTGTTAATTTGCTTTGTGAATGCTGTTCCCCACCACAATAAGGAACATTCAAACACTGGCCCTACCTTGGTCAATGCCACACTACCAGCTCCCATTGCGCATTCGTCATCTGCCACAGTCCTCAGTCTGCCCGTATTATTTAGGTCAGATGGAATAAGAGAACGGTCAGGTATTAAGGAGGAAAATTGTTGTTGAGGAGTTTGTTTATCACTAGGATAACTTAGCCTAGCTAAAATCCTAGAGTTTCGATCGGAAGCATTAGTGAGGGTTACTACATTTTCTTCCAAGGCAGCCAATCTGTTTGTAAGTGGTAGCAAACAGTCAGCAATTATAACCCTCACTTTAGCCCAGAATGCGTCATTAGGTATAGACAGAGGACCCTCTAACGTGTTGGAATCTATCAGGACCACTAGTGGCATCTCTGGCTCAGTCTCAAAGTTCAGTCCCAAGGATGTCCCTCCTTCCTCTCCAGGCCTTGTTGGCTTCGATTTATTGGAACAATTTTTCTTTGAATGACCACCCTCCCGCTTCTTTTTATTGGCACCTAAGACGTCCTTTGCAAGTTCCTTTCTTCTCACAGAGGGGGCGGATTTCGACCTGGTTACTCCACATGGAAACTGATCTTATATACTGCTCTCCTGCACACAATCGGCCAGGGCAGGAATACTGGTGCTCGCCCCAGTTGCCATGGGGGTATGGGGAGCTTCCATTTGGGAGTCCACCATAGACGGATGGTCGATGCGGATAGTTGAGCCATAGACGGGAGAGCAAACTGACAAGAGTCCTCCGAGGGACGATCGCTTAGCAGATAATGGGTCAAGCGATAGCAGTCGTTCCGTGACTGCTATCTCATTGGCAAGTACGTTCGTAGCTCTCGTGATAAAATAGCCCAACGTTCCCATCATGCGCCCCCCTTCGAGCCCATCTTTTCCTTTTTAGCACCATTCGCCATTATAGTTGTTTAAACAATTCACTGGTTTAAGTCCTCCCGTTAGTAAGGATTGAACAGGGGCAATGAATCTTACCGCGCTTCAGCGAGCACGGTTATCCCGGCCCAAACGTTAGGGAATGGGCCCAGCCCAGCCTGCTCCCGTCTCAAACGGGCTCAAACAGGCCCGGCCTTGGTCCGGGCTGGGTCCCTAGGCGCGGTGGGAGAGGCTGCGCTATGAGCGCGTCGGCTTAGCTTCCCCCTCACTCGCGGCAGCTGGTCAGAGCAGCAGTGCACTCTGGGGACTGTGGTTTCCCCAGAGTGTACAGGCAGTGTGTCGAGCGTGGCGCTACCCCTGGGACCCTCGTCCCACCAGGGGTTCCCCTGTCTGTGCTGGCGTTGGCTCCGTGGGTGGCAGGCAATCAGGGCAAACAACAAAGCAGCAAAGGTTCCCGCAAAGGTTTTAACTCTTGTAGCTTAGGGCTACTTTACTTCCTGGTTGGTTATTACCAAGGTTTTTGGTTATTATGTGCATATTATTGCTTTTTATGTACTGTGGGACTCCCACTCCGACGACGGGGAATGATTCAGGCATGTGAATCTATGAAAGACACCCCAATACTGGAGAATCTTAACTAACATACACATCTTTATAGTGCACCTCAAGCTTGCGAACCAGGAACGCTGGGTTTTAAGTGAGTGGTGTTTTCTTACACACTAGAAGAGATTACTGGTTTGCCATCTGCCTACATGCATTTAACTATTGTAAAAATACAGCAATTTGAACATAGCATCAAGAAATTAAGAAGCTCACTTCGATCGCAGTTCTCTATTGCCAAGGCAGCTTGAGATGGCTTCAAAAAACGCACATAGCCAAGGCCTTTGCTCTCTCCTGTATTCTTGTTCTTAATAATGCTGCAGTACTCTATGTCACCAAATGCCTAGAAAGAGGAAGAATTTGTATTATGGGTACATTTAAAAGTAATACAGACAAATAAAGTGGATTAGTTTATTTAGAATGCATACAGCTATTAGAAAAGGCAACAGACAAGTTATCTAATATTTATGCTCGCGGTTCCCCTGATAAGGTACATTACATAGAAATAAAGTGGATAAACAAAACTTTGAAAACCAAGACAAATATTAAAAAACGTTTTAAGACTTGAAAAAGAAAAGATGCAGCCCCACTGCAGTATAATTGCATTGCCTTTTTAGGTTTTGGCATCCTTCATTTGCTTTCTTTTGACGAAGAACTTCAACCAGTATTCAGTTTTACTCTATCCTTATGATCTTTTTTTTTCCTGTCAAAGTTGGTCACATTGGAGAAGAAATAACACCTACACCTGCTAAAACACTGATAGCTGCTATAGAGTACAGACCTTGGCAGTACTGAGTAGGGTGAAGGGCAGACCCTAATTAGGACCCCTTCTGCCTTTGACAGTCAAAGTATGGGTACCTGGTAAGTAGTCAGGGAGGCTCTACTAGGATTGAGCTTAAGAACTGCAATCATCAACCTACAACAACAGTCTGGTGATGATTTCTTTGAGTACCCGAGTATGTTGTTCTCACTACCAGTTGGATAGGGGCTTCAACTATAGCTATTATTGGTTGAAGAGCAGACAATGCTCAAGGATACAAGGTACAGCTGGTAAACATTAAGGGGTAAAATGAGCTTCAATAGAGTTTAACCTCAATGTAAAAATGTCAAGCGCTGGGAAAGCTGAAGCACAGAATCACAAGCTGTACCCACCCCACCTCTCTTTTTATGGGGCACAGCCCATGGACCCACAAAACAGGATATTCTGTTTTCCTCCATCAAAAGATCCCCCTGCAACAAGGGACCAATAGATGGACAGACTAAATTGACAGAAAATATCCACACTTCACACCAGAATAGCAAGCATAGGAAGAGCAAGATTTCTTTCCCTGAACGCAATGCTTAGAAGGTTTCTCCCAGATGAAATTCCACTTACTAGACACCACAGACCTTCGGATCGATTGGTCAGGTGCTCCTCTGAGCTAGTAACAGGATGAGGTAGCCGTCACTTGCAAAAAGGGAGGAAATCTAAGGTTAATAGCCTATAATGTTAAGCTGGCTCACTTGACAACCCCATGCTAAACAGAGTGCGAAGTTGGATTCCTCTTCAGAGGGACAATACTTCTGTGGCAAAATGTATCAACGAATTAGCAGTCCAATATCCAACCCCGTCGAAACTGTGACAAATTACTCCCTTTACTATCAATTGGAAATATGGCTTCAGGCAGACTATCTGCTGGGTCTCACAAAAATAGGGGCAGATGTGTTAGTATGTTTTTTTCTGGATAAAACAGTAACGAGTCTCACAGGCTTGTTAGCAGCCTAGCTCAGCACCCAGAATCTAAGCTTCTTCAACCGGAGGCTTTGTTCTGACGCGTATGCCTTGGATGAATTCATGCAGAACTGAGGCCCAGGCATAAACTACTTCTCTCCACCTTTTATAAAAATTCCTAGGGCCAAAGTTTATGACCAGAGAAAAAAGCTCCTTGCAATCTTAATTACTTCTCTGGATGGCGCAAACATAGTTTATAGCTTTGAATGAATTGTTTGCAATACAGGTGAAGCACCTAGTCCTCGATGCAATGTGCCCACCCTACCTGCTCATGCAAAGGCAGTACGTGCCTGGCATCCTGGTGATTTCCTGGACACGATGGGCCGTCCTGGGACTTTCACTAGGTTAACTCTTCATTTACTAGTCAAGAAATGCTTGGATAGGTATCAACATCTTAATTTCACTAAAGTAGTACCCATCCAGTTTTTTTCACACATTAAACCAAGGCAAATTGTACTAGTTGATGAACGCCTGTAGGCCCATATTTTTGATGGACTATGACTATCTTGGCGGGAAAATAGTAAAGCACCCTATGGGGTGTGCACTATAGGGGAAAATCAGAGAACTACAGAAGCTCAATATCCAAGTTTTCATTGGTGGGACATGAAGATGGCTATTGACTGGTTTAAGGAATGTGAAAACCACGAAGGCCTTGACTTAAAGCCTTGTCAGGTACCTAGCCTAATTTCTCCCAAAGCTCTCTGCAATGTCAGGGTTTTGGAGTTTACCTCTTGTGTTCTACCCCAGAACCGAAGTCCTTCTTAAGAAGAATAAGAATTACCCTAGATTACTACTATATTCTGCCTTATCAGCTTAAGTTGGAATCAGGTGGCTAGATGGGTTACAACATTTGTAAAACATTACATAAAGCACAGCTATATTTTCCTCCCGCATGAGCCACCTTTGACGGTCATGAACTATGCTTTAAAGCAGTCAGGAAGGTCATGTCGGTCAAACATTACACAGTGCTATGACACAAAAAATGCTCTTTAAATCGCAGCTAGATTCGAGGACATCCTTGAAGTGATAGAATGGTTTGGAGAGACACTATTGAAAATGTTCGGTCAAGTAACTGAACACATGTCTCTTTGGTGGTGCTATGCAACTTTTCTACAATCCAGGTAGAAGTTGGGCATGGTGATTCAGTTTTTAATGCATTTACTTTAAGGGCTTTTGTTTGACCCAAGGTAACAGGTTTGAATTCCAGGTTGATAAAATCAGAGCCTTTCAAAGATGGCAACAAGAAATGTCGATTATTTTTCAACCATGCCAAGAGATTGCCTCAGGGGTGAATGTGTGCTTTACAAGCACGCTGGTCATGTTATAGTACACATACATAATAGTTTCCAGTGTACACAAAAATACTAATCTTCCATATTTCCATGTAGAATATGGATGATTTTACAAGCCAGAGCAAAATATAAAGTAAATCGAGATTTCTCAGACTCACTCGAAAACATGGAAAAACAGATAATACGTAGCGAACATGTAAATGTTCATTTACAGTTTTTTTTCAAAATAGGTTTGTTTTAAGTGGATAATTGTTTAGGGGTTAATCATTTTTCCTACCCGTTTCCTGCAACTTAAAAAGGGAACAAATGTGACTGAAAGACTTCAGGGACAGACCTTGTATTTCAATATTCTACTGCCAATGTGAGACTAAGTAAAGCACTACAAAGCAAAAGGGTACACATTTCGCTCCAGCACTAAAAAGGAAGTGATAATAGAAGGCAATATGTGAGGTAGTTGTACAAAATCACTGATAGGAACACCACTTAGTTTAAATTCCCAGATCATTTGTAAGTACAGCTTATATAAAAGTGACTATACTATGCTCTATACTGTGTAAGCAGTAAAGTGCCTATTTAATCCCTGATTTTGTGACTTCAATTTGTACAGGGTAGCAGGTGATTGCATTCACTTACTTCTTATGGTGGACTAATACCCAAGTGCAAGCCACAGGTTAGGAAGACACTTCTATCTGTCATAATGTTTTGCACAGTATGATGCGATCAACAACCAGCGTTTTTTTTAAAGCCTATATTTAGCAATTTGCTCTTGTTTTATCCTCACGCAGTTTAATTCAATTTGCAATGATTTTAATTAATCTGCAAAAATAAATTGCTTCTCATTTGTGTTATGAAATTGTGCCAAAACCTTTCGACTAGTCAATTTCCACACAGTACTTAATGATGAAATAAACTGGAGGAAATCAGATTTACTATAGTCTACAGTGCATTTCTCATAAGAATGTGTGTTTAAAGAAACCGACACAAGTGGGAATAATCGAACAAAAACTGCAAGTATCAGTTTCACCTTGTAATTGCATACATAACATTAAATCATCTAGTACCCTGAATCGATCCTTTACATCTTCCTCCGAGTAGGTCTTTGGTATCATAACAAATATTCGTGTGAGTTGTTCATCTTCAACATCTCTGTGGCTCCCAGAAGATCGTGACTGGGCGATAAACACCTTAAAAATAAAGAAGAAAAAGAGTTTGCTTGCAATGTTTGTAGCCTAAATTATTATAACCGAAGCATTCACAGAGCTTAGATCACACCACTGGGAGTGCTGTCTAGTGTGCAATGCACGCAGGGTCTCAAGACAGTATCTACCTGGGGAGACTAAATTGAGCGGAATACTTTGTTCACCTCTATTATGCACCAGTAACCAAGCCGAAAATCAGCAGTACAAAAACAAGATAAACTCTGCCTTTAAGGGCTCCAACAAAATAAACAAGACAATATGCTGCGTTCCCTCCTCAGGCCTCAAATTCCACACAGAGGTAGGTAACATGAATGTCTGAAACAATTAAAATGGTCCATAACTGATTAAAATAGTGTTGTAAAACAAATTAGATATTAAACACACGTGTTCGAGGAAGTGAACAACCCCCTAATTTTTCCAGATGGCGAAGGATGGAGCAGGTGGGCGAACTTCATCATGGCAACAATTGCAGACAAATAAGCATCAGGTTATACAAGGCCGAGCGTTTCTTGAACACCTGATCATCGGGTGGCTCCTGTAAGTCGCACAAGTGAATCAGTTTTAGCTCTTCAGTACTCTTACTTGTCACACTCTACATTCGATTATTAAGTTCATCCTAAATTAAGATCTTGCCTAGGTTTTTTTTTGTTTTTTTATTATTAAACTAATACATTTCCCTGTAGGAATTTCTTAGGCAGCCCTCATTCTCACGGATAATGCGCTGCTGAGTTAATTTCATGGGCGATGAACAATTTTTGGGAATACAACACTATACATTTCATGTCTGTCCTTTCTTTTTCTCAAGGATGCAGTCCCCACTAGTTTATTGTTGCAAGATCTATTCATAGTGGCAGGTAATTTTGTGATCCCTTGGGCAAGGCTACGTTCGGAGAAAACACAAGCTGGTGACAGTCTGGCATACAAAGCCGTTTGGGAAGGTGGCACCTTGCTTTAAGCTACTGCAGATATCTTGCTGTAATATGCAATACATATATATATACACATACAGACACACACACATACATACACATAGCATACAGCCATGACCATATGAAGAGCATGTCACTTTTAAACCACATTGTGAATGTCTACACCCTAAGCACCATATCAGTCTTCGCGATGTGGTCATACAGGAGAGCATTCTCTCACATTTGCTTTTTTCTGCAGTTACCCCTTCTGTTTTTTTACCTCACCCATTTCTTTGTGGTGTCCAGAGGAATCCTTCCTCTCACTTCTTGAGTCCACATTAAGACAAACTCATGGGCCAATATGGCTTTGGCTTTTTCCACTAGACAGAGAATGGTCACTTCCAACAAGAATTTCTGTTTCACTTCTACTCGATTTTCTACTTACATGGGAGCAGTTAATGCATAGATAAAACAATGCTTAAAAGTGCTTTAATTCAATTGTCATAACACAGGGTATGCTAGTGGGGGGCCTGGCTGACCAACCGACCTCATAGGTCGTGGGCCTTCTATTCTTACCCGGGTCATCAATAAGAAATCCTTACATTTTTAAACCTAAATTCATCATTGACCTCCAAGTTACTTCCTTCAAACTTTGTGAAATATTCGGTCCAAGATATGTTCGGTCAAACATAGCTGGTGGTTGAGAAGAGGACCCCAATTCTGCTTACAATCCCAAAGTTGGCTGCAATCTGTAAAACACCATCTCACAAATCTGTAATTAGAAGTTGTCGCTCTCTTAGTCCGTGGTGCCTTCAAGTCCACACAACCTCATTCAGCATGGAGCAAAGGCTTTCAGTCTGGCTTGCGTGCTTCCTCACAAATGTCCTACATTCTAGTCTGACCTCACTCAAGAGCACTGAAAAAACTTCCTGTGGTTACAAGCCAAAATAATGTCCTCCATGCTCCGAAAGAGAGCACTGCCTTTTGATGGTTTACCAGTAACTGATTATCCAGTCTTCAATAGGTGAAGGCCAAACCAATTCTGAACATGGTTATGGACTGCATTAGTTTTCAGTTCAGTTCAATGCTCTATTTCGGCATCATGACATAAAAGAGACACACTAGTGACAGTAAGATATCATTCAGATCATATTAAAATTCCAGTAAAAACGTTAAAAGCAGAGGTGGAGCTACGACAGCAAGCAAGATGGCCGCATAGTCTCCCGGCTCCGCTGACCTCAGTCTTTCGCTCGAAGATCCTGTCATTTATCCTGATATTCCGCCCCATATCCGTGTCTATGAACTAATCTGCAGTCCGATGGAGCAATCCCGAGACTTTTCCGACATTGTGGAGTGGAGTAATGTCGAGGTTTGACTTGAGGCCTAACCCAGTCTGGAAGCCGGGGTCTCGAGTGCTGATCCAGCCGGGTCCTAGTTGAACAACAGCGGACCGGTGAGGGCGGCAGGGTCCGGTCCATGAAACATTCGACATCTTTTTGATTGCTTTGCTGCCGATCTGCTGCCTGGTCTTGTATCGAAGGTGAGGAGACGAGTGACGCCCGAGGCGGTGTGGCGGGGGTCCCTGACCCGGAGGCCTAGCGTTTGCATCGCCGGTGCCTTTGGGTTGGAGACTTGGCGCGCACGAACGCATGCTGACGATCTGTCCCTCACGGTTCATTCCTGCTCCGACTAATCTTCCCCCGGGGAGGGTGACTCTCGGAGGAGATCACTATGCCTGATGTTATGCGAAACCCGGAGGAGCGGGCTAAGTGTGGCCCGTCATTGCGGTTAGTGCTGGCAGCCCTCGAGGCACTTCAGGTGACTATGGAGGCCCAGGTTTGGAAACTGATGTCGGCAGCGGATGGAATTAGAAGATCGGGACCGGACCCTGACTCGTTGCCCGGGACCCGGCGGCCAGCTCTACTCCCGATAGACACCCCAGCGGTGCATTCAGACCCGGTGCATGGAGCTGTGCCTGCCCCTGCAGAAGTGGAACCGATTGAACATGCTGAGATCTGCGTATCCACTATATGGTCGGAATCTTTGGTTTCGCTACCAGCGGAACACTTAACTGCTGTTCCCACTCCGGAAACTTTTGGTCGGAACTGTGAACTGTTTTGGATTGTGTCGCACCCCCTTCCCAGCTGGTCCAACAAGATGGCGGATGGGACAGTGTCTGGCCTTGGAGTCGGGGAGGGGCATCGTTGGAACCGGCCATCTACTTTGGGATTTGCCATCCTTTCTCCATCTAACAGACTATATTTCGGCAACTTCTGTATATTTTGACAATTTGAAGATGGGGCTCTACTTATCGGAGGGAATCAGCAAATTTGATAGACGAGGTCAAGGCTGAGACTGTTTCGGGTTTCACACTGTGGTTTCATCGGTAACGGGATTGCTTTACTAGGTTAACGGAGACCGGGCGGGATTTATAGTTTCCTCCGGTGTAATTTTCTATTGTGTTCTGCTCGATTGTGTCAGCTCTGTGGGGGATTCTTTGTTAAGGCGGTGGGGGGAGACGGGGAATGCGTACGATAAGCCCTCCTCCATTTCTACTTTTAGTGTAGGGGTTTAGTTCTTCTTTATTTCTCTTTGTTCTTTCTATATTTCGGGTTTCAGTTATTTGGGGCGACAGGCACGCTGCTAGGGGGGTAGGCCGTAGTCATCTGCAGGGGTGCAGGGTAGGGGGTTGGGGATTTTTTTTGTTTTGCCTTTATTGTTTCTATGGCCTTTTTTCTCTTTTGTATCTTTCCTTTTGCCTTTTCTTTCCTTTCTTCCTTTTTTGGGTCAGCGTAGTGGGTCCACTCTTGTCAATTATCGAATTTTTCTTATCTGAGCCTATACTTTTCACGGTATTTCAGTATTATTGGGCAGGCGCTTAACTGGTGCGAACTGTGATTGTAGGCTTGTTTATCCTGAATTGTATGCCTTAGCGCCACTGTCCTAAATCGATCTAACTGGGGAACTCCTACTATTTTGCCCGCCCTTTATGCGACTGTGATATTGTATGGCACCGGATCCTTCTTTTTTTTATATTGTAAAATGGAGCCTTTAGAATCCTGTCATTCGCATGGTATGCTTAATAGCCAGTTTTAACCGAATTTGTGGTACTTTCGCTTCCCGGGCTGCCGAGTCGTGTCCTAACTGACTTGCTGTGATGAAACGGATTAGGGGCCGGCCCTGGTGGTTGTAGGCCCATATTTATAACTGGTTGAACTAACAAAGGTTTTCCAAAAAAAAAAAAAAAGTTAAAAGCATGTGATTAGTAAAAGACAGTAAAGCACAACTAATTACCATATTAATATCTTTAAAGATCACATTTTAAAATGATAGAACATAAAATACATTAGCCAGTCTGGGAAAGACTGCTAGAGTAATATTCATAATCCCAACAACCTTGCATGCATTAGCAGATTAGAATGAGGGGCACTCAGCACCATTATCCAAAGGTACTGATACAAGTTTCTTCCTTATGTGCCACATAGCAAACAGGTACAGTGAAACAGTAAATACAATAGGTTTACTAGTATCCGATAGCAAAATTCTCTATACCACTTAGTTTTGAGTGACGTAGAGATTCCTACAAATGGGGATTAACCATGTGGCCCTGGCCCTTCTTATAGATGCGCAAAAAAAGAATGTGTGCTACTGTCTCCTTAAACCCACAATTTGTTTTTGATTTATGCTAGTTATCACTTTTTTTTTTAAACAAACTTTATTTGGGTTTTCATGTTAGCATTGACACTTTCTATGACACGATCTTTGCCAAAGGACACAGTGGACAATTGACCAAAGCATCATCACATATGATACAAGCGTAGTAACTCGGCTGGACATGGGACCCCAACCCCCTTATCCATGATGTAGGAATCACATACACAGCAATCAGCAATTGGTGAGCGTTTCGTCAGATCCCGTATCCTAAAACAGTCCTGTATTTCTGAAACCTCCCCCCACCCACCCCTCCCACCAGGCGTGTCACATACAAATCAGCAGTTAATCTACAGACTGGGGTTACTGCAGGCTAGTTTCACTAACGTAGCTAAAGCAATGCATAAGGGACCAACCCTTAAGGGGCGCCACGTATGCAGTATCTAACAGCACACACGGGTGAACCATCTCATCCAGCTCACCAGGAGAGTCAGCCATAGAATCTTCATCGTTATCACTGTCTGGGGTCTTTAGGAGTACTACCAATGTTTCCCACGCCTTCGCTGCCTCTAATGCCCTCTCACTTCTCGCTCGTTTGGCTAACTGTAGTCTAACTGTACCTTTCCACTCCGCCCACTTGATTAGTTCTGTCTTCCACCTTTTTACGTTTGGGCCCCTCTTTGCTTTCCAATGCATTGTGATATCCCGCTTAGCCAATAATAGCCCCAGATCCGGGCATTTGCTTGTAATCTTATTTTTGGCTGTGTGAGGGAGCCAATGCAAGAGGTTGGGTCCTATATCTGGTTTTAGCTCCCGGTCAGTGATCTTAGTCAATAATGTAACCACATCTACCCAATAGTTCTCCAGATGTGGGCAGTCCCAAAACATATGGCGAAAGTCTGCCCCTTGCCTATTAAGCGTTGACATGCTGCTGTGCTAGTTTCAAAATATTTGTTAATCTTCGCTCGGGTGAGATATGCTCTATCTAAAACATAAAAGTGCATTTCTAGAACTCTTCCACACCCATTCCACAAGATCAGCCCAGGCCTTTTCCAAAATCTCGTCTCCAAAGTCTTCTTCCCATTTTAGCCTCAGCGCAGTTAGAGGACCTAGAATTTCTTACGTCACTTGCTTTATAGACAGGTGACCGCTTTAAAGATTCCTGCCGCCGTCACTATGTATTCACACCCCATCGATGTCTGTGGTTCATTGAGACCCTACCTCCAATGCTTCCGTATAGCTGCAGTGAGTGCTGAATGTAATAAATAGTTCCCTCTGGACAAGTCATAGCGTTCCTGTAAGTCATTAAAGGGAATGATTGTATTGCCCTCATATAAGTCCCCCATAGTGACCAGTCCTCGCTCTCTCCAGGTTGCCAATCCCTGGCAACTACCCCCATGCGACAATGAATGACACATGGCTAGGGGGATTTCAGGTGCATAAGGGTATGTAATCCGTACACGCTTCAGACTCTTATTCCAGCATTATTGTGCTGCTTGAAGGTCTCCCGTTACAATATGAAGTCAGATGAGCAATTTCAAAACAATTTGGGACAGTACTCATAGCGATGGAGCCCCGCCACGGAGCTCCTCCGCTCTTCGAAACCCAGATGCAACTTCCTGCGTAAGTCATTGTAGCGGAGCAGCCAGGTAATAGGCTTCAGAGTCAGGCACTGCCAGACCACCCTCTGATCTTGAGCGCATAAAGACTTCCAGTGCTACTCTCCGCATGCCAGGCCCCCATAAAAACGCTGTGATCATTGTCTTGAGTCGAGTAGAGAATCTCACCGGTATCCAAATTGGTAAGGTCCCAAACTAGTACAGCAGTCTCAGGAGGGTCAACATTTTAAGTAAGGCCACCCGGCAAGCTACTGACACAGGCAGCATCCCCCAAAAATCAAAGTTACCTCTCACTCCCCTAATCGCTCTGCCGATATTGCCCTCCAGTAAATCGCCCTGTGTGTGATAGATCAGAGTTCCTAGATATGTCAAGCATCTATACTTCCACTTCACTCCGTCAGGGTCTTGCGGGCCAGCGTTAACTTCAGTTGTTGGGAATAGGCAGGACTTTTCCCAATTTACCTTGAGGCCTGCTACTCTACTGAGTTCCCGGGGTAAGTTCAGTAAGGGCTTCTCCCGAATCGGCTAAAACAAGTGTAAGTCGTCCGCATAGAGCGCAATACGAGTCTGTCCATGCACATGAAGACCACGATAATGTACGCCTGTCCTAGCCTGAGCCGCAAGTGGCTCCATGGCTAGGGCAAACAAAAGGCCCCACCCCCCCCTTAGTGGGCATCCCTGCCTCGTTCCCCGACCCATATCACAGGTATCAGATCAACCCATCCGTTCTATCCCTTGCAGTGGAATTTTCATTAAACAGGGCCGTCCAAGCTACAAAGGCGCCCCCTAGTCCAAATCTACGCATCACCTGGAACAAATAAGGCCACTCCAGACTGTCAAACGGCTTTTCTATGTCCACTGCGAAAACAGTTGCAACATCTTTCTGACAAGAATCAGCCTCTAAGATCCGTAAGAGGCGCCGCACGTTAATAGCTGTGTTCCTGATTGGGATGAACCCGGTTTGATCCCTGTGCATTAATGCCATGATATAGGGGAGGAGACTGGTAGCTAAAATACGATTCAGGATCTTGTAATCCGTATTAAGCATAGAAAGCAGGCGATAGAAGGATCTATCCCAGGGCAGTTTCCCTGGTTTTAACAGGGGAATAATGATCGCCTCATTTATGCTAGTTATCATGCCATCCATAAAAGAGGGATATAACCTGACAATGTCTGCTTTGAACTGGGTATGTTTCCGCAAGCATGCCAAGACCTCCACACTGACATGGATTGCTGGATACATGACATGCGTTACTTAGCTCTCATTAACGTCTTGTGCAGTTTTGAGTACCTACATAAATGCTAAATGCAAATAAGGTATGTGTGTACACACTCATTATACCATATGAACAGATATGGTGATTAATACATAAATATGTCTATATCTGCAGGTTGCTAGAGGATCTGGGGGACATCAGAAAAGACAGAGATGCAGTTTGAGTAGAGTGCAACACCCAATTAGACATACATATTTGGACAAAAATGTCATTCTTTAGATCAGACATACATGACATCAGATAACTCAAAGAAAGTGAAGAGCTCAGGAAGCATGTCGGATTATTAATGCTCTCCCTCAAATAACAAAAAAACAACAACAACAAAATTTGAATGTGGCAGAACTACTGATGAGGATACATTAATCCACAAAGTACTTCTACCACTATGCCATAGAGCTGTAGCTGAGGTGGGACAGCCATTTGCTTTTGTTTGCTCCTCTGGAGGTATGGGACGCGTGGTGAGGAACAAAAAAATGAGTGCCATGTGCATTCAGACGTTTTCTAATTGTTTTCTGCTTTGAGAACAATGCTTGAATAGTGTTCACATGAAAATGAATTCACACATTTATAAAAATGCAAAATCATACTTAAATCATATTTTGGGGTAAAGTTTGCATGTGGACATAAAACGGAGGATTCAAATAAACAAATGAATATGCTTAGGGATTCATTTAGTGTTTGGTAGAGGGGAAGGACTGCCATAAATTGGTGGTGCTCCTGCCTCTACCCCACCCCCAACCTTCTGACTCATGGTTCCCCCTCTCTATTTAGCGTTTGAGAAGTGCTGAGGATCTAGTGCTGGAACCTTCGCCGCCAGAAATGTCTGAGGTAATTTCCCATCAGGTCATGGTGACATTCTCCCCAACATATTTCGGGCATGGTGGATATCACTAGATTTCCCTACTTGGAACCACCCTGCCTTGAAGCGAGATCCTGTAAAGGAACGCTCATTGCCCCACTTGCACACTAAGCAAACTCATTGCACGTCTGGATCACGGAGTTTATAATTTAAAAAAAATAAAAAGTGTTAGAGTTTAGTCTAGAAAAACAACTAAAATGTTGCCGAGTCGGGTCATCAACAAGCATTTGCAATGCAATAGGTCTCGCATTTGGAAAGTTTGAGCTATTCGTATTGTAAATGACACATTTTGCATTTGTGTTGGTTTTGAAAATAGCGAAATTAATAGCTTTGTCATTTACAATGCCAATAGTTTTAACTTTCGCAAATGTGACACCTATAGCATTTGTAATGCAATATGGGTTGTATTTACGTGACTTACATGTATTGATATTGTAAATAACAATGGCTTTAAAAAAATTTAAATAATTAATACTTAAATAAAAGCTAATGTAATTTATAATATCAATAGCTTAAACTTTTGTGAATAACTTTTGTGAAGATTATGTTCAGTGTATTTTATTGTGACGAAAATCCAAGAACAGAAGTGAAATATTAACATCTTTTTGTTACATTTGTAATACAGCCTGAAACATTGAGAGAACATATTTGAACCAGGTGTTGTTGAATGGTTGCATTGGGACCCCTCTGCTGATTGTGACGACCTGTTTCTGGACCTTGGCGCTTTGTGGAAAGCCTGCGCACCTCTGCACATGAGGATTTGCTTAGCGCCTCGCCGGACCCGCTTTGCTGGTCCCACAGCGCCTTACTGACTCTGGAAGCTGCTGGCTGCTGTGTACACCCTTGTGGGGAGCGCGGGGCAGGCGAGTGTGTCGGCGGGGCTGCGAGCATTGAGGCAGGGACTCCAGCGTCCAGGAGTCCCTGCGCGCCCAATCGGTCACACCTGGGCAGCTCTCCCCGCTGGCCACGCCCAACCGCCTATCTGTCCACGAGGTGGTTGAGGCAGTGTATAAAGGTGATCGGAGCTACCGCTTCGCGGGAGCGCGCCGGGAGAAGCCCGGGACAAGGGCAGGACCGTCCAAGGCCGTCATAGGCCGGAGTAGGCTGGACTGGGCCTACCCTCTTGTTTTGGTTATCAGATCCCTGGTCCAAATCGCTGATATAGCCCCTCATTGATTACCATCAAACACCTGCTGATATGCCGTCTCCGGCAAGGGAGGGTACCCCCATGAAGCAGGGAGGAGTTAAAAATAGGACCTTAGAGAACTACTTTCCCCGGGCTGTGGGGGATGGGGACAAGGAGAGCACCTTAATCCGGCTCAGGGCAGAGCGGAGACGCTCTATAGATAACCTGAAAAACAGACCCCTTGGAGAATATCCCACCACGCCTAGTGAAGAGTCGACCTCAATAGACGATATCCCACTCCTGTTGAGGGATTGTACGAACACCCCACTAGTTCCATCCACGAGTCTAACCCCAGCCATCAGTCCAAGCCCTAGCAGGGTGACTATCGACCTAATTTCTCAACCCCCCCCCCAGCTCCGAAAGCTAGGAAAGCTAAACCTAAGCCAGCCGCCGTACAAGGAGTACATGGGGCCCCCCCCCAAACAAACACAGGAGGAAGTCGAGGGGTGCCCTGGGCAAAAACAAACCCAAAATCCCTCAATCTGAGTTTGGGAGGTCATCAAAACCCTCCATATCGACTGTGAGATTAACAGATGAATTACACCCCAAACCTACTGCACAGGTTGGCTTGGCCCCCGCTCTGACAAAAGACACAGGAAATAATATTGCTAATGTCCCCCTTTCTGTTGCCCCGCTAGGTAACCTGGAATTCCTGCTCAGGTCACTATTACTACCAATTAGCGAGAGTATCAAAAAGGTCGAGATTAGACTTCCCATCCTGGAGGCTACGTTAAGTAGCATGAAAATCCCGGCTGGCCTCCAAGGAAGGTCTCCGGAGCTCATTCCCACTCCAACGGCCCCCCATCAGCCTCCAAATAGTGCAACGAGCTCAGCCCCCCCCCCCCACAGGCTGCGAATGCTGTGGCCCCTTAACAACCCCCGAGGACTAATCCTGTACCAACTAAGTCCCTTAATCCCAATAGGCCCATTCCCCCCGTAGACCCCGTCCCTCTGGCACAGCCTGTAGACAGCGCTGCACCGACACCTCTTATGAAGCTTCCCCCTAGGCCACATAGGCCTAATTTACCCCCAGAGGCAAATGACCTCACTGTAGTTATGGCGGGCGTCCCCCCACTTCAAGTAGGTGAAACTGAGGATTTTTGTTCCCTAAAAAGCAGGGTAATCAAGTGGCTAAACACGAACAGACCACTCCCGGTACACCTAAATAATGAAATTATAATGGTTAGAAGGGTGCCATGGGTGGGGAGAACACATAAATCCATAATAGGGGACTGCATATTGGTGAGCTTCAGGGATGCTAGAACTGGCTCTCACATATGCCAAGGAAAGAATAGATCTCGGGAATCAACCATTCAAACCCTCCAGGTGTCGTCCTTCTTTCCCCCTATCCCTGCTCCTGTACACCCGTTCCAAATCTATGATAACTGGGAGAGGGTTGGTCGGAGGGGGAGACATCACGAATTTAACCCCAGGCCACTATTCAGCCGCCTAGAGCCATCCTTTCACACTTTTAACCGGTTTAACTGTCTGAATGGTCTGGAGGGGGTGGATTGACAAACGGATACTGTCCCCCTGGGAGACGGGGAAAAAGGAGTTTTGGCAGAGGAGACGGAGGAGCAAAGTCTCCTGGCACAGCAAACTCCACCGAGTTGTGTCGGGAAGTCTGTGCTAGATGGACCCAGGATTATAGATACTGAATGTACAGGAGGCGGACATGGGCTGGACACACAAGAGTCAGAGTGTGAGACACAAACGGGGCCCCATGGGGGACTAGAGCAGAGTGGTGAGGCACTGAGAATGATCTCTTGGAATACAGCAGGTTTGGCAGGCAAATTCAACAATAAAGAGTGGCTTGATTACATTAGAAAATTCCATGTAATCTGCATGCAGGAGACATGGGCCCCGGAGAACAACTATCACTTACAGGGGTATAAGTGTTTCTTTGTACCCGCGCAAAAATCAAGATCAGGGAGAGCCATGGGTGGACTATCTATTTACATAGATTTAGACCTTCGGGTAGTTGGTCTTCCCCAGATTGGAACTCATGGGATTCAGGCAGTCCGGTTCTCCGGGAAGGGGCTAAGATTTACAGTTTTTAACATCTATAACAACAAGATAGCGGGAAACCATACCTCACTAGTAGCTGAACTGGATTATAGGTTGGGTCAGGAAATAACTGTCCAGAAAAAGGGGCAGTCTTATGCGCTGCTGGTCCTGGGAGACTTTAATTGCCACCTTTGTCCGGCATTGGTCCAAACAAATACAGACTGGTCCCAATGCCCCATGGAGAAGGGGCCGCACTTTTCCCATACGCCGACAGGGTCAGCTCTCAGTATGCTCCGGCTCAAGTATGATCTTGAGCATACTATTAACATGATAGGCACACAGAAGGATGGCACACTCCCACCCACATTCAAGGGCAGAGGATACTCATCCGTCATAGACTACATCCTGGTCTCAAGATCCCTGCTAAATAAGATAACTAGTGTAGGGATTGAATGGAGCAGTTTCAGCGACCATAACCCACTTGTTTTGGAGCTGATGTATAGGGCGGGTTCAAGAAGTAGAGACCATCGCACAATCACGGAGAGGGTAACAGATCAAGGCAGGAGATTAAAGTGGTCTAAAATAGATGGGGAAAAGTTTTATAAGGCCCTGGTGGACACGGGCAAATCTGCCATTAATGACTGTTTAGACACAGAAGTCCACGGATCAAGGTTACTGGAAGCATTCGATCAGATTGCTAACCTGATCGATGGCCTACTTAAAACTAGTGCGCCCACAAGGAACCACAGTAACCCTCGATGGTTTGATAAAGATTGCTCCAAAGCACTGAGGGAGCTGAAAAGCTGCCTTAAATCTAAACCAAGGGACCCCCAAAAAATTAAGGCGTGTAGGGAAAAATATAAAAAGAGACCAAGAGGAGGAAACTCGCTCTGCAGGCAGAAGCGTGGGCGGAACTAAGAGAAGCAAGGGAAAGAAAGGATCTAGCGGGTTTCTGGAGAATTATCAATAAACCAACTTTCCAGGAAAACGACACCCCGGAGATAGGGTCTAATATCCTTCCAGAACAGTGGGTCTCCCATTATAGGGGTCTGTATAACCATGAGCCCGGTACTCCTGTAGAGCTACCTGTAACTCCAACTCAGGCTTCATCGGTTGTATTTACTATTAAGGAGATCACTGCTGGGATAGAGGGTCTGACTAAAAACAAAGCCCCGGGCCCTGACGGAATTCCCCCCGACCTGTTTCTGAGCAGCATAGAACTCTGGGCCCCTCTAATTACCAGGGTCATAAACACTGCAATTACCTGTGGTATGCCACCGTCCTGGTCCAAAGCGATAATTGTGCCGATTTGTAAGAAGGGCAATAGGGACAATCCCAAGTGCTATCGCCCTATCTCCCTGATTGACGTATCGGCTAAACTTCTGGGTAGGGCGATCCTCAACAGACTGTCCGAGTGGACCGAAGAAAATAACACCTTCTCGGACACTCAATATGGATTTAGGACAGGGAGGTCCACTAGCGATCAATGCCTGAACCTTTATATGCTGACTGCCAAATACACCTTGGCCAGCGATGAATCGATCTATTTGGGATTCATGGATTTGGCAGCGGCATTTGATCACGTCAACAGGGAGAAACTGTGGGACATGATGTCCAGTATGGGGATTGAGAGTGGCTTAATTAATATACTGAGGGAACTGCATAGCGACACCACGGCTAAGGTTCGATTTAACAGGGAGGGGGGACTGACCGACTCTTTTCCCTGTATGAGTGGAGTCCGGCAAGGCTGCATTCTCGCCCCTTTTTTGTTCTCCCTTTACATTAACAATTTGGAGCAGTTTCTGTTAGGTCTAAAGTCAGATTGCCCAAGGGCGGGGTTGCGTCATATTCCTGTTTTGCTTTATGCAGATGACGCGGTCCTGATTGCACGCACACACAGGAGCTTACAAATCTTGATCGACGGATTTGTTAAGTTCATGGGTGCCCTAGACCTCTCTGTTAACCTGGGTAAATCGTATGTGCTCCTGGCTGGTAAAAAAACTTCCTCTAAATTCACATACACAATAGGAAGCCACATAGTAGAAGAGGTCAAAACGTTTCCTTATCTTGGTGTAACCTTTGATGGCGCCTTACAGTTTAATTCCCTGGTGGAGGAGCGCGGTAGTAAAATGATTGCCTCTAACGGGGCAATAGCTAGCTACGGCAGGAGGCTAGGTAGATGGAGCCCGGAACAGGTGATGAACTTGTACAGCTCCGTATCATGCTCCAAAGTAATCTACGGGGCAGATGTATGGGGCTTTGCTAACACCACAAGAATTCAACGGGAAGAAAACAAATATCTGAAATCCATCCTGAAGGCACCCCCAAGTACTGCTGGATTTGTTGCACACAGGGAATTAGGGAGGCCATACCTAGATGGATTTGGTAAAACTCAGGCCAATTGTGGCCTGGTTAAAAATCTGGGTCAATCCTGATGCGTCCCTTAGCAGAGAAATCTTATCGGACTGTTTGGAGAGGGTTAAATGCATGCGTATTCCCTGGCTCAATTACGCAAAGAACACCCTAGAGGAACTAGGCTTTGGGAATCTCTTCACTAACCCCGCAACAATTGTAGCCCAGCACAAGATGCAAGTAGGGAAAACTTTCCTGGAGCGGAAAAGCCAATGCAGAGCTGAGGCCGAAGGGCTTAAAAAGACAGTGAGGGCCCACAACCTGGTGAAGAGCGTGGACGGTATGGAGCCATATTTGTACCTTATGCATAACGCACAGGATAGATTCTTGATGTGTCGTTTCAGACTGAACTTACTCCCATTTATGTTGGCATCACCAGCAGGATTTGCAACACCAATTGAGCAGAAGGGACCCTGCGGATGCGACAATAGGTCTCCGCAGTATTCGCTTCACTTTGTTTTACTCTGTCCTTTTTTTACAATGCCTAGGCGCAGATTTCTTGTAAATGTCTTAAAAAAAGCCAAACTGGAACACGCCAGGGAGGCATTAGTCTTTTTACAAAAAGCATCGGACCCCTTAACTTTGTGTTGTAGAATGAATTTTATTAAGGTAGCGGTCCGTTTAAGGCTAACTAGGGGAGATGAATGAAATGTTTTTGATTTTATATTTTTAAAAGTGTTACATTTTTCCTTCCTGCCTGTGTTTCATGTTAACACTAATACTTTGTATAAGGATCTTGAAAATGTTTAATGACTTTTTATTCATGTAAATATGTGTGTGCTTTTATGGTGTTTTTTAATCACTGAATAAAGATTCTTTGAATTGAATTGAATGGTTGCACAGATTGATGCTGTGGTGGCGCTGAGTGATGTTGTGATGGCGAACGAGTGATGCTGTGGTAGCACAAAGTGATGTTCTGGTGCCCCCGAGTGATGTTGGAGTGATGCTGTATGCTATGCTATGTTATGTTTTGCTACCTTTTGTTTTGTTATTCTATGCTTTGCTATCCTATGCTTTGATTTGTTATGCTGTGTTTTGTTGTGGTGTTTTATTATGCTATGCTGTTTTGTTGTGGTGTTTTATTATGCTATGCTGTTTTGTTGTGGTGTTTTATTATGCTATGCTGTTTTGGTGTGTTTTATTATGCTATGCTGTTTTGGTGCGTTTTATTATGCTATTCTTGGTTTTGCTATGCTATGTTTTGCTATGCTAAGCGTTGTTTTACTATGCTATGTTTTGCTATGCTAAGCTTTGTTTTGCTTTGTTGTTTTGCTATGCTATGTTTTGCTATGCTAAGCTTTGTTTTGCTATGCTTTGTTTTGCTATGCTAAGCTTTGTTTTGCTTTGTTTTGCTATGCTATGTTTTGCTATGCTAAGCTTTGTTTTGCTTTGTAGTTTTGTTATGTTTTGTTGTGCTGTGCTATGCTAAGCTTTGTTTTGCATTGTAGTTTTGTTTTGTTGTGCTGTGCTAAGCTTTGTAGTTTTGTTATGTTTTGTTGTGCTGTGCTATGCTATGCTTTGTTGTGCTATGCTTAGTTGTGCTATGCTGTGCTATGCTATGCTGTGCTATGCTATGCTGTGCTATGCTATGCTGTGCTATGCTTAGTTGTGCTATGCTTAGTTGTGCTATGCTTAGTTGTGCTATGCTTAGTTGTGCTATGCTTAGTTGTGCTATGCTTAGTTGTGCTATGCTTAGTTGTTTTGCTATGCTATGTTTTGCTATGCTAAGCTTTGTTTTGCTTTGTTGTTTTGCTATGCTAAGCTTTGTTTTGCTTTGTTTTGCTATGCTATGTTTTGCTATGCTAAGCTTTGTTGTTTTGCTATGCTATGTTTTGCTATGCTAAGCTTTGTTTTGCTTTGTAGTTTTGTTATGTTTCGTTGTGCTGTGCTATGCTAAGCTTTGCTGTGTTTTGTTGTGCTGTGCTATGCTTAGTTGTGCTATGTTTTGTTGTGCTGTGCTATGCTTAGTTGTGCTATGTTTTGTTGTGTTGTGCTATGCTTTGTTGTGCTATGCTTTGTTGTGCTATGCTTTGTTGTGCTATGCTTTGTGGTGCAGGGTGAGAGGGTGAGGGGGTGTGAGAGGGTGAGGGAGGGTGAGGGGGTGTGAGAGGGTGAGGGGGGTGTGAGAGGGTGAGGGGGGTGTGAGAGGGTGAGGGGGGTGTGAGAGGGTGAGGGGGGTGTGAGAGGGTGAGGGGGGTGTGAGAGGGTGAGGGGGGTGTGAGAGGGTGAGGAGGTGTGAGAGGGTGAGGAGGTGTGAGAGGGTGAGGGGGTGTGAGAGGGTGAGGGGGTGTGAGAGGGTGAGGGGGTGTGAGAGGGTGAGGGGGTGTGAGAGGGTGAGGGGGTGTGAGAGGGTGAGGGGTTGTGTGAGGGTGAGGGGTGTGTGAGAGGGTGAGGGGTGTGTGACGGGGAGAGGGGGTTTGAGGGGGTGTGTGAGGGAGGTTGTGAGGGAGGGTAGGGGTGTGAGGGGGTGTGAGGGTGAGGGGGTGTGAGGGTGAGGGAGTGTGAGGGTGAGGGAGTGTGAGGGTGAGGGAGTGTGAGGGTGAGGGGGTGTGAGGGTGAGGGGGTGTGAGGGTGAGAGAGGGTGAGGGGGTGTGAGAGGGTGAGGGGGTGTGAGAGGGTGAGGGGGTGTGAGAGGGTGAGGGGTTGTGAGAGGGTGAGGGGTTGTGAGAGGGTGAGGGGTTGTGAGAGGGTGAGGGGTTGTGAGAGGGTGAGGGGTTGTGAGAGGGTGAGGGGTTGTGAGAGGGTGAGGGAGGGGTGCAAGGGTGTGGGGAGTGAGGGTGTGTGTGGGTGAGGTGTGAGGGTGTGTGAGGTGTGAGGGTGTGTGAGGTGGGGGTGTGGGGTGGTGAGGGTGTAGGGGTGAGAGGGTGAGGGGGGTGAGGAGAGGTGAGGGGGTGTGATGGCGAGGGGGTGTGATGGCGAGGGGGTGTGATGGCGAGGGGGTGTGATGGCGAGGGGGTGTGAGGGTGAGGGGGTGTGAGGGTGAGGGGGTGTGAGGGTGAGGGGGTGTGAGGGTGAGTGAGGGGGTGTGAGGGTGAGTGAGGGGGTGTGAGGGTGAGTGAGGGTGAGTGAGGGGGTGTGAGGGTGAGGTGAGGGGGTGTGAGGGGGTGTGAGGGTGAGGGGGTGTGAGGGTGAGGGGGTGTGAGGGTGAGGGGGTGTGAGGGTGACAGGGGGTGTGAGGGTGACAGGGGGTGTGAGGGTGACAGGGGGTGTGAGGGTGGGGGGTGACAGGGGGTGTGAGGGTGGGGGTGAGGGAGGGTGAGGGGGGTGTGAGGGTGGGGTGTGAGGGTGGGGGGTGAGGGAGGGTGAGGGGGGTGTGAGGGTAAGAGGGTGTGAGAGGGTGTGTGAGGGTGAGAGGGTGTGTGAGGGGGGGAGCGGGGGTGTGAGGGGGAGAGGGGGTGTGAGGGGGAGAGGGGGTGTGAGGGGGAGAGGGGGTGTGAGGGGGAGAGGGGGTGTGAGGGAGGGTGTGCTGGAGAGTAGGGGTGTGAGAGGGTGAGGGAGGGTGAGGGTGAGAGGGTAGAGGGGTGTGAGGGTAAGAGGGGGTGTGAGGGTGAGAGGGTGTGTGAGGGTGAGGGAGGGTGAGGGTGTGTGAGGGTGTGTGAGGGTGAGAGGGGGTGAGAGGGTGTGTGAGGGTGAGAGGGTGTGTGAGGGTGAGGAGGTGTGAAGGCGAGGGTCCGAAGTAAATGGTGGCAGAGCAGACATAAGACAGAGAGAAGAGACTGGTGGTGACTGCGATGGTCAGTTTCAGAATCAGGAGCGGCAGAGTCAGCAAAGTCTGCGAGGGATCAACATGTCTAGAGGCAAAGCATAGTGGATGTAGCATTGCAGCTAGCAAGTCAAGTGTTTTCAAGCTGAGTGTCCCTAGAGAGATGGCAACCCAGCAACAGCATTTGAGGAGCAAGGCTACTGTAAACAAGCACGGTAGGCTTTCACTTTCGTCCAGAAAAAAAAAACGAGAAAGGTGCAGAGAACACTGCTTCCCCACGAAATGGATGCAGGAAAACCCAAGCTCTCTGCATTGCTGTGGCGGGGGAAGGGGGAGCGGGAGCGCATTCCTTTGAAGTCTGATGCCAAGGCTCAGACAAATGGTGGAGTGCGATTTGCAAGCGGGGGGAGCGGCAGCCCTTGAAGTCTGATGCTGAGGCACAGACAAATGGTGGTGTGTGAAGTGGCTGGCTCTGTGCACGCGAATAGCTCACATGAACTGTACGTGATCCAAAGGCTAGGTAGACTTTTCTTTTCCCCTTACTATAATCTCGTCTATTTATCCCTGCGGGGTAGAATAGGAGAGACCTAAAAATGGCACCCACTTGGCAAAGCTTCACTACCAACACTTGAAGGTTCCCCAGAAGAGGGGCAATTTTCCGCCAGGTAAACAGAAGCCATGGCCTCTGCCGACCTGGCTGTCCTTCCCCAATAATTTAAATGACACCCATAGACTTTTCTTATGTTTTCCAAGAGGTTTCTTTAATGGGATTTTACTTCTTTATACAGAAAAGCAGTTTGCGTCAGGTTGAACACTTGATCATTTGGTGTTCACCAAATACACCACCCATTTCGGTACACCCCTATGGGGTAAATGGATACATGTTTCCAGTATGCAAGAATAATCTAATTCATTTAATCTCTTATTTCTCTTTAAAGAAAAGAGAAAAAATATATATATGAAAAGCAATAAAATATCCTTTATGTTTTTAGAAACTACATCAACATACCTTAGGTCACAAAATAGTTCCTTATAGCTATCATGCACCACACCAAATATCGCTTAAAATGTTTTCAGCAAACAATACGATTGCAAACCAAATTAATCTGAAAATGACTTGAAAGGACAGGTTTGCTGTAAAAAGGCAAGTGCCCATTTTCAACCCTAAAATATTTTGTAGTTGCATTAGGTAAAGATGTGTATGAGTGGGCAGAATGGGAAGGGCATAGGGTCACATTACTAAGTGTGTGTGTATATATATCTGTAGTGTAGATGAGGAATGCAATGAACAACAAAAGGAATGTAAAGATAGATTTCTAAATAGAGGATATAGTTCTGATCTGATTGAGACCGCTATTAATAAATTAAAATCATTGTGCAGACAGGATCTGCTGAAATACAGGGACAGAGAGCACTAAAGATGGACATGTAAGGCTTATTCTCAATTTCTCCAGGCAGGAAAAACAGATTAGGGGAATAGTGAGAAAAAAATGGCCTATCATAAGAAGTGACCCAGTAACTGGGGGGTCTTTGCCCATCAACCCATCAGTCACTTTTAGAAAAACAAATAGTATGGGAGAATCACTTGTTAGGAGCAGTATAGAAGCCAAACTGAAAAGCTCCTGGCTAAAAGCAAGAAAGGGGTTCTTCAAATGCCCTGTCTGTAAAGCATGCCAGTATGGAGTGAACACTACCTGCTATACAACGGCATTTGATCCAGCAGTTGGCAAAATTAATTTGCACTTAACGAGCAAATCTGATTTTGCAGTATATGTGCTTACCTGCAGTTGTAATCTGAAATACGTGGGTAGCACCAAGTTACCAGCACATAAGAGAATTTTACAGCATATTCGTGCCATTTGCAACAATGATGAGAGCTATCCAGTCGCACGGCACTTCAAGCTCCATCACAACAGCGATCCTAAACATCTTAAGTATTTTGTCATTGATGCTGTATTACCACTTAAAAGGGGTGGGGATAGGGAATCCAGATTGAGGAGTCTAGAAACAACATATATTCTGAGATTCTACTCTAAACACCTGAATGGATTGAATAATAGCGAAGACCTATACACCCGCTTATGAGCAAGGCTTATTACTGTTTTTTAACATATATACAATGCACAATTTTATTTATATAGAGTATAACTGTGGTAATAGGTACATTGTAAGATCGGATTTACTGAATTTGAGCTCTAGCCTGAGGGTACTAATTGAATATATGAAATTGAAACGTTCACTATCGCCACCTTCCAAGATTCTTTTAAAATTGGGAAATGGATTTTAGGATGACGTTATTTATATATTTATTATATTAGGATTGGTTTTAGAAATCATTTAATAGAATATATATATATATATATATATATATATATATATATATATATATATATAACCTACTGGCGGTCGCCAGTAGGTATATATAGTTAGGATTTTTTTTCTATGGGATTTTTGAAAATTCTATGTCGAATAACTTTGGCGTTTGTGGACGGAATTGGCTGAATTTTTCAGGAAAATGGCACATTTTGTTTCGGAGCAGCCCTTGAAAATTTGGGGGGGTTTCATCAAGGGGGGGCTGAGAAAAAAGGGGGGGTCCCAAAACGCGTTTTTCCCATTCATTTTTCCATAGGGCGGTTGGAATCACTTTTAGCTCGAACGGCTGAATGGATTTACACGAAACTTGGCAAAATTGTAGATATGGTTTGCCCAACGTGCCTTTGCTATGTCTTAAAATATGTGCTCCAGTGGATTTTGAGAAATTAACGTTTTAAAAAACAGATACATCTGTGACAGCGTCCCGGTTCGCGTACCTGACGTGTAACGGAACTTCGCTAGGAGAAGCGGATTGGCTCCCCGGTGACTGAACATTCTAAACAGTCCGGAGTGGCCGCCATCTTGTGTCTCGGTAGGAGTGGCAAAAACAAAGGGGGAAATGAGCATAAGGGGGCAGAGTACATCCTCCCTGACCCCCTAGGTTTGATGAGGGGGCTTTAAAAGGGCCCTGCGGGAAAAAAAAAAAAAAGAATTTTTATTATCGTTTTTTTTTTGCGGGGGGAGCGCTCGGTACGGGGACCGGGAAGCGGTCCGGGAAGCGTAATATAGGGAAAATAGAATGAAAGAATGTTCAAATAATGTATGTATATTGATTGTTCTTTTTGTTGTATTTTTTTTTTTTATTTAAGTACCAACATGTAGGTACCAATGCAGAGTCTAAAAATAAAAATACACCGTTTCCTTTGTAGATATCTTGCATGTTGTTTCAGAAGTTATTGTGGTATATGGAATTCACAGCGTAGTCTGTCAGGAAAGCAGAAACACCATGGAGGCAGGAGATGATAAAGAGATGTTAAATACACATTGGAGATAATATAGTGGGAGAAAGGAAGTAACTATGAGCAAACTTACTATGTAACACAAAAAAGTTGCACAGTATATTTAAAGTCTGATTTTACATTATAATCAATTTGGTACTAGTTTAAAAAATACATATAAAAATGAATAATGTCTCAAACTATTTTTGAATTATTAAATATAAATTTATTTCTCTGATTAGTTTTCAAAATTTAAAAGAACCTCTAATAATTGATTGTCAGAAATGTTCTCATTTTCAATCAGGTAATCTACCGATTGTACACATTGCAGAAGTTCAAAGTCCCGTGATTCACCAAAGAATTCAGAGTCATTGGGTTCAATTTCTGTATCTTTGTTGCTTTCCAGAACAATTTTGATGGTATTTTTTTGCTCTCCTTCCATTTTTGTGCTGTAAATTGAATTTACAAAAAATATAACAGTACAGATAGGGCACTGTTGAGTTTAAGTACAGACAGGTAGTTTGGTTTTTTTAAACAGTGATTTTATCTTTGGGCAGTGTATGGTATCAGACTGGAAGTAGAAATATAAAAAATGTATGTGATAAAGCCTAAGTAAATTCTTAATTATACAAGACAAGCCTAACTCCATCCATAACTAAAACAGAGATGTCTATCTTATTCTATAACTATTACAGAGGGATAGTATATAACTATCAGAAAATGTTTTCCTAATTAACTTAAAGTGCAGAACATACTTTAGTTTTTAAAATAACATCTTACCTTTCAAAAAGAAGTTTAAGTTCTCAGTTGAAATGTACTTGATATGTACTTCAGGAAGTAGTAGTCAAAATGGCTGTGTTTCTCTCTTTCTTTATATATATTCAGGTACATAACCAATCAAATGTCATGAAATAATAGAAGATATTGAAAGCAGCATTTTAATTGGTTGTCAATTCTAACACTTCATAAGTGTTTTTGTTAGGTAATTTACCTCAGGATATTTAGTCAGGCTTACAGCATAATTTTCTCAATGGAATTCCATCAAATTTGGGTAAATGGTAGGGACTGCTATGTAGTAGGGCCTATAAAGTGTCTGTAGTGGTTTTTCTGTAAATTACTTTCCCACCTTTTTTTATCGAGCGCTTACGGGTGCGCTCCCCGGTACGCGAACCGGCAGCGTTACGGGAGTCCTCCATTTTGTGTATCGGTAGAATTGAGACAAGATGGAGGACAAACAATGTTCGGAATGGGTAGAAGGGGGCACGGTAGACACTTTGTGACCCTCTAGGTTTTCTGAGGGGGCCTTAGGACGCTGATATATGCAAAAATAAAAAATTGTAAAATTTCGCGGGGGAGCGCCCGGTACGCACACCGGTAAGCGAACCGGGGAGCGTACTTTGGTGAAAAAAAAAAAAGTTAGAAAAAGAAACTTTTTGAATGATCAGAGGTAGGGTAGCTCTGAAAAGTGCTATTGGGTTCTGTGGCTAATTTAGGTACCTACAAGTAGGTTCCAATGCACAGTTTTAAATAAAGGACGAATATTCTATTCCCTTCATCGGAGAAGTGCACACCATCTCTTCTGTAGATGTCTTGAATGTTGTAACGCAAGTTATTGTTGTATATTAAACCCATTCCATAGTCTCATGTAAGCAGAAACAGATTTATTCACGTTTCCGTGCTTTCTCAAATTGTGGAAAAAATTGGTTGGACCACTTCCATTTCTGTCTTTGGCATATATTGGAATATACCAAGGCAGTTTGGGGAAAAAGTGTCATCAATTGATGAAAGGTGTTCTTTAAAAGCATTTCCAGACCAACCCCAGTCATAGTGCCCAAATCATTTCCACCACAGTGCACTATTAAGAGGTCAGGATTTGGCAGATGCATAATTTTTTTTATTAAAAACATTTAAAATATATTTTTCATTTAAAAGAATAATACATTTTACAGCTTTTGATATTTGCTATTAAAAAACCATTGAAATTCACTGAAAAAACCATAGGTTATAGACCATATATAGTTAGGAATTAGCATTTACAAAACCTTGAAAATGTAATTAAAAAACCATAGGTTATAGACCATATATAGTTGGGGATTAGCATTTACAAAACCTTATTTTACTCACACAAAACCATTGAAATTCGCATATATAGTTAGTTGCACTAACTATATATCGCGCACCCGCAATCCACTGCTGATGATGTCACATATTACATCATTCATGACATGGTCAGTGACATCACTGATGACATCACAGATGACATCATTCATGTGTCAATACGATGAACCTCTACAGACTGATATAACCTTAGATACACTCAGTGAAAACAGACACTCACAGATTGTCACTCATCCATGGAGTTACTCATACACCTAGACAGTCATGCAAAGAATCAATCACACCTCCATTTCCTCAACTATACAGTTATACACACCTTACTTATTGAAACATATTTTAACACATATTTACTCTCTTATACAATAACTGATACAAGTTTTCAATGATCCATGCAGCCACTCACACATTCACTGGCTCTTAAACACAGTAATTTATATATGTCAACTCTCACATGTACTGTGTTTTACATATGTACTTACTTTGACATGTAGCATTGAGATATCCATTCACTCACCAATACACTCATGCACACAGTCAACCACCCATACAGCGGTTTCCCCATGCAGTTTTGAACCCATACATCTAGTGAATCAACTGTTCACACATCTATGCACAGAGTCACACACCTCCCAGCCACCCCCACACACACACACTCACTCTCCCACACAAATACTTGGGCAACCAATCAATAACCCATATAGTTACTCATATAGCTACTGATCAACACATGCAGCAGTTTACAGAACAGATATAATGATGCACAAATTAAGACAGTTTAATCACTAACCCATGCACTCAGTGAGACACATTTAATCACTCTCTCATACAATCAGTCATGCACCTACTAAATCCTTCATCCAGACATTTATACATCCACTCATTCTTAAATATGTAAGACATATTTTAACTTTACAGAAACATACAGTCACTGGTTGTTGTGATCAGTGATGTCATTTGAGTTGTCATCAGTGATGTCATCAGTGATGTCACTGACCATGTCATGAATGATGTAATATGTGACATCAGCAGTGGATTGCAGGTGCGCGATATATAGTTAGTGCAACTAACTATATATGCGAATTTCAATGGTTTTGTGTGAGTAAAATAAGGTTTTGTAAATGCTAATCCCTAACTATATATGGTCTATAACCTATGGTTTTTTAATTGAATTTTCAAGGTTTTGTAAATGCTAATTCCTAACTATATATGGTCTATAACCTATGGTTTTTTCAGTGAATATATATAATATATATATATATATATATATATATATATATATATTTGTTTTTCCTTTTTATTTATTTATTAAGTGCAAAAAGATTTTTTTTTTTTTACGGCTCGGGACCTCACGCAGGAGCGTCGATTGCCGGGGGTCACGGGCGCTGGGTTTTTCCCTTGTCAAAATCCTAACCCTGATCAGGCCTCCGAGATCTCGGTTGCCCCAGACCCCCTGCGCGAGTGTCGACTGCCGGGGGCCTTGGGAGCCGGGATCTCTGTCTCCTGTAGTAGTAGCACAGCCCGGGACTCCCTGCATGAGTGTCGGCTGCTGGAGGTCCCGGGATCAGGGATTTCCCCCTGTAGAAACCATAGCTCCAACCGAGCTTCCGAACTACCCATGGCCCCAGACCCCCCGCATGAGTGTAGACTGCCGGAGGTCTTGGGCCCTGGACTCGGACCCTGTCCCGCAATAGTGAGAAAGGATGCCCCTACTGGAATTCCCATTTATAGCTCAGTTAATATCACACTTAGGGAAGTTGGACTGGCAATTGAGAAATTAATCCCGAATAAGGCCCCGGGTCTGGATAAGCTCCCTGGAGATCTCTTCCGATCCCAGCCAAAGATCTGGGCCCCATATCTGATGGTTTTGTTCAACGCTGTCCTACGGGGCTCCCCAGTACCCGAGACCTGGTTGGGGGCTGAGATTGTTCCAATTTTTAAAAGGGTTGTCCAGTCGCTCCATCAAATTATAGACCAATTAGTCTACTCGATACCACCCAAAAGCTGATGGGCCGAATTCTGCTGGAGAGGTTATTGGGCTGGATGGAGGAAAACAAAACTTTGACCACCCTCCAAGCCGGTTTTAGATCAGGGGTCTCGACTCTGGACCAGATCTTTCGACTCCAGGTCCTATACTGGAAAACTGCAAGAGTAGAGGGTGGCAGCCTCTACCTTGTTTTTGTGGACCTGCGGGCCGCATTCGATCTGGTCCCGAGGGAGAGGCTCTGGTAGGTGTTGGAGGAACTAGGTCTCCCTCCTTACTTACTAGATGCCATAACCCGGCTTCACACTGGGAATTACGCCCAGGTGAGGTGTGGGAAAAACGGGGAATTATCCGATCGTTTCCCTGTTACTCGAGGAGTACGTCAGGGTTGCGTACTAGCCCCTACCCTCTTTAGCTTGTATGTCAATGGCCTGATAGATAGACTTAATTGTGTCTGGGATAATGATGCTCCACGCCTGGCCACTGGCAGGGTGCCCGCTCTGATGGTCGCGGACGACACTTTGCTGTTGTCGCGGACATCAACAGGCATCCAGCGGGTTCTAGGCAGGTTTGTTTCCTTCTGCGCCTCGCGGGGTCTGGAGATCAACTTGGAAAAAACTAAGTTTATGATCTTCAACCCCCCCCCCCCCCCGAGGCACACCCAACCCGACACTGAATGGAACCCCTCTTGAGCGAGTCAAGACCTTCATATATTTGGGAGTGACTTTAACTGAATACTTTACATGGGACCAGCAAGTCTTGAAATCCTCCCTGACACTTGCACAGATAATGGGTGGTGTAGGCAGATTCCATAGCGCCTCAACCTTTAAACCGTTTACCCCTGCCCTAGAGATATACAAAACACAGGTTAAGTCTGCAGCCTTATACGCTGCTGAACTCTGGGGACACACTAATACATGTAACCTAATGAAAGTTGAGCATTCCTTTATGCGCCATTTGTTGGTCTTCCGCAAAGCACATACCTGCTCCCATTACGCTTGGATTTGGGTCTGGAACTTATTACTGACCTGGCAGCAGCTCGACCTCTGCTCTATTGGAGAAGGCTCTGGTCTGTGCCGGAGCCGGAACCGTTTAGAGCAGAATTTAAAACTATCTGGGGACAGCTTAAGAACAAACCATGGCTGGCACATGTTAAGTCTCTTCTTTACCAAATTGGTCTTCCCCAACTTTGGGACACACCGGAGGATAGCTGTACGAGGATGCAAAGGACTGTTTTGGTGGCAGCTGTAAAATCGCATAAGCTCAAACTGCTACACAGCTCTACCTCCCTGGGCAGATTGTCCAATGAGTTCCTCATAACAAAAACTGAATTCAGGATGGAGGCGTTTTTGGAACTGGTGCAGCCTCCACTGGCAAGAAAGCTATACATTCAATTGAGGCACGGCTCCTTACTGGTTGGGGCATTCACATCCAGATGGGCAAAAATCGATTAAGGCTAACTGCCCCGCCTGTAATCATGCCAGGGAAGACATTATACATATCCTCTTTTTCTGCCCAGCATACAACGAAATCAGGAAGTGTTGGATTATCCCATTGTGTAAAAACTTAGGCTTTAGACACTGTGCCCATGCCTGTAGAGTCCTAACTTATGACACTGCCCCTCTCATTGTCTTTGCCGTCTCCCGGTTTCTATTCGGCATGTGGAGAAGAACAACTGCAATAATCCATAAGGAATAAGGGACTACTGCTTTTATCTCCTATTACTCCTTTGATAACCATTGTTTAATAACTTTTTAATTCTGATGTATTTATGTTTTAATATTGTGCTTGTATTTATTTTATTGCACTTTTATGGTCATTGACCGAAATAAAGTTATCAAAGTGAAAGCAAAAAGATTTCACTCCGTAGTCCTAACGCGTTCCAGCTCACGCAAGCATTGTTCACACATATATATATATATATATATATATATATCTCCACACAAAAAAGGTTGCCCCAATGTAAGGACGCCTCCAAACTGCTGCATGCTTTAAAAGCCTTTAATGTAAAACCGGCATTTCAGCTCCATTAGATTAAAAGTCATTTTTTAGGTCTCGCCTGTCGATGCGCATGCGCATCGAGCAAGCGAGACTATGGGGGCTTATCCACTCTTTGTCCAACTTGCAAGGAATCGTGGCGATTCCTTGCAGTGCCCGTGACTTTTAAGCTCAATGCGCATGCGCATTGAGCTTAAAAGCGCGTGCACATGCCCCCAGCCGCCTGCCTTGCCTACCCTCCCGCCCCCTCACTTCTTGATTGCACGGCCGCTAGGCCGTGCCTCCCCTACTCTCCTCCTCCTACTCTCCTCCCCTCGCCGTCTGTTCCCGCACTCCTCCCACACCCCCGCTCCGCCCCCTCCCCTGCCTGCCATGTTGCGTCGCATTTCTCCTCCTCCCCCCTCCCCCAGCACGCGACGCCTTCCTCTTCTCCGCGGTGATTGCACAGCCCCTTGTTTTTTAGGACAACTGGTTCGCTGACACTCCTACAGTAGCAAGCTCTCTGAAGTTGTGCTATCTTTCTAATTTAAAACAACGATGTAGAAGAGCCCGTCCAGCGTAAGATCCCGAGCGATAGGGAACCTCCGTTCATCGCCAGCAGCCACGACTAACAAGCTAGGTCACAATCTCGGTATTAACTCCTGAAGAAGTGACCACCCCTTCGTTCCTGCATTTTGATGGTCTGGCTTAACAGACCGCAATGGGCTTTGGCTCCGCCCACATGTCGGGAGTCACATGTTTGGAATTAGCATAAATTGTAGGTTTCCACAAAAAAGTGCTTGCCTTGCATGCATCGATTATCTTTGTTAATATACGTCTGCACCCAGAGCCTACGTTTTTGGTGGAAAATATTGCACCTGAGAAAATATGACTAACGATTTTACTTCCAGTTTCAGTCCCGGGTGGGACCCGCCTCTTCCGTGTTGGCGCCATGAGTAGAACATGTTCTTTTCTGAAGAGCACTTCTTCCGTGGGACACCAAGCATGCGCATTCAATAGTGGCCATGTTGCGGTCAGGCGCTCGAATAATTACTCCTTTCCCCGTTTAGTTGGTGAAGTTGATTAAATATTCTCCTGACCCTATCATGGCAGCCGAAAGGACGTACCCTTTGCTTGTTTCGCTTAAGCTAGCGCGTGCGCACCGCCTTTGGCTCTGGCACTTAAGAACCACGAGGGTGAGCTGCAGAAGTGGGGACTTGTTGCAGGATCGGTAATCTTTTGAGCACAGCAGCTGTTGTGACTCTCAACACCATCGACCCAGCCATGTCTACAGCAGCGGTGCTAAGTGGCAAAACAGTCTCTGCGTGAGTACCTGCACCTGTTTTAGGAATTGGGGTGGGCAGGGCTGTAAATTAGTTATTTGGGGGAGTTAAACAGCCTTGCCAACTACTATGCATGGGTGGTTAGATTAACGCGTTTAAGTGTTGTGGTCTGCATCAAGGCACTAAAATGCATAGTCAGGCATTAATAAAGCACTCTGCGAGGGGAGGGGGGAGGTACAAGCTGGGACTGCAACCTTCAAGCGTGCCGCGGAAGTGCTCCACTTTCTGTGTGCACCTACTGTGCTGCTAACGAGTCTTGTCCCACACACTTGTCTGTTTTTGCAAGTTGACAAGACCCAGCACCTTGGTTTCACAGTGAGAAAGAGAGTGTTGAGATATTATAGTATACTCGGGTCTCACGCCTTGCCCACGCTGTCTTCGTTCCCGCTAAAAGCGGCTGTGTCACTTGCCTGAGCACATTCGAGGAGTGCACGTTTGAGACTTTGAGCCCGTGTTCGGAGACTGCCCTTCCTCCCAATGTAACTTTTATCAAATCCTTACGAATGGGTACCATCTTTTTGCATAATCCTATAACAGGATTCAAGCATAACCATCACGAGGCAATGAAAAACACTCCCTCGATGAATGAATTTGAAACAGTAATTTCTAGCTACGTCAAGCACCATTGGCGCTCATTGTCCAGAAAGGTCGTACAGTGGTCTTGAGAAAGTATGTATGTATATGTATATATATATATATATATATACATAAAAACATGCGAGCAGAGGTGTTATACTTCACTTAATATTCTTCAATTGGTATCTTAATCCTATTCTCCCACCAGAGTTGACGACCTTGAAGCTGGTGAAACAGGTTGTAGTTTCTACGTCTGCTCAAAATCCTGTGATTCTGGGCAAATCACGTCATCTCCCCGTGCCTACCAAAAATTAATATGTCCTTGTGTAACGTAACTGGTACTCGGGTAAAGAGCTCCAATACTTCGTGTCAAATTCGCGCAATGTAAACCTGCAAAAAAAGGAAATCATTACCACTCAACCCAAATCTTGTCTCTCACTGCCTCCTCCCGATGCTTGCTCCTCGGCTCTCCAGCTTCTATTTCACAATTGTCCTTGACCCTCGATCCAAAGTTCCTCCTATGCACCCCTCTTCCCTGCTCAAAGAGTCAAAGCAGGCACAGATATGGAGCGTGTCCTCACTTTGATATCACCATGAGTACGTGAAATGCACTTCATAAGAAAGTAAAGTTAGGCCGTGCCCCTGCCGTGAGTAGTAAGCCTCCGCTGCCCTTCACCCACCCTCAACCCCTCACCCCCTCACTCACCCTCACCCTCACTCACCCTCACCCTCACTCACCCTCACCCTCACCCTGCGCAACCACAGCATCTTCACTAAATATATTTAATAAACTTTAAGCTATTGGCAATATAAAATAAAATCCATTTTATTTACGTATTAATTATTAATTGTTTTTTAAAGCCATTGATTTTTTTTATATCAATACATATAAGTCACATATAAGTCCCGTTAATACAAAACATGTTGCTTTACAAATGCTAGAGGTGTCATATTTACAAAAATTATAACTATTGGCTTTGTAAAGAAGAAAGCTATTAATTTAGCTATTTAGAAAAAACAACACATAAATAAAAAACAAAAAAATAAATAACACCTATAGCTCAAACTTTACTACTGCGAGACCTATTGCATTTCCAATGCTTGTCTTACGCGTTTCAGAGCGCAAGGGCTCCTTCCTCAGAGAATGACACTGGATACAACTGTTCAATTCCGTACCTTGACTTTTTTTTTTTTTTTGGTGGATAAATTGCACTGCAGCTTGGCCGTGAAGGACGCCACACCCTCTGTACTCAAAGGGGGACCTAAAAAGAATTGTGGTTACCAAGAACCACACAAGGTGTGCGTGTCACAGTGTAAACTGCAGCTACCAGACAGAAATTGCCACTTTGCAGGTGCCGACCGAACACAGCATTGCTCCGTGAAATGGCCTGAAAGCCTAAAATTACGTTGATAGCCTACAAAATTCAAATCGATTAACTTTATTTCGATAAAAGTATCATAAAAGTTCATTAAAAAATACAGTAGGTACAATCATAAAATATCTATAAAACCATTATATACATAAGTACATCACTAGATACAGGTATTACTTCTGTCTTAGTTAATCGAATTTTCACAATACAGGATTAAAAATGTGTTTATTTAAAAAGATTATTTTTTTTATTTAAAAGTTCATTTAAAACACTGTATAAACATTTCCAATAAACATAATCGGAGCCAACTTTGATCAGTTATGTTACAGTTCATATTTTTTCTCCTGCTTTTTTCCTTATATAGTACACTGCAAGATGATACCTGCTAACGCCAAATACAAGAACCTGATGCGTATCCGTTAATAAGATTCTTTCAGCATCTTTACACCTCCATACTTCCAAATGTATACAAAGAGGTTTAATCCACTTTATCCTTTGAGTCTTGTAGGCAGGACAGAAGAACAAAACATGCGTAATGTCCTCCCTCACACCTCCATTGCACATAGTGCATTTATCATCACTGTTTTTGTTCCACCTTGCAACACAAGTTTTTAACAAGAGTATTTTATACCTAAATTTGAGGTATAGGGTTTTAGCTAATGGAGGGTTCACTTCATTCAGGAAGGATTCATAGTGATGGACTACTTTGAACGACAGAAATTCTCTTGTTAAAGAGCCATTTGATATATCGTTAGTTCTGTGATCGTTCATGTAGACCCAAAAAAATGGCTTTTAAAGTCCTTGGTGGTTAATGCGTTAGGGTTATTCCAGAAGTGTAACAGTCCTACCCTCTCAAACCATACTCTTATATGAGAGAACCATGTGATACGATTTGAAGTATCCAGATCTTTTAACTCCTAACTCTGTTCTATAGTAGAGGAGTGCCGGTGTAGTCCATAGCCGCACCCATAACATTAGTGGTCTAAGTATTGAGTGGTGATCAGTACACCTCATTTTGAGGTCTAGCATCATCGGGATTGTGGGAGTACGCACGGGCATCTTTAAGAGGGATCTATAGAATATGTTTTCTTTCACCTCAAATGATTTTTTACATGCAGGGCCCCACAGTTCTGCCCCATATAGGGCCGGCGCTTGAGCTTTAGCACAGTACACCTCAAGTGCAGGGAGCACAGCTTTATTCTGGCTTTCCCCATGCCTTTTTAATATGGGGCAACTGTTCTGGGTCAAAAGTAATTTACTTTTATCAATTTGGGTTTTACACTGCATTTTAGAATTAAGTGAGACTCTCAAATGGTTAAAATTTTGGACATATTCCAATTTTTCACTGCCTAAAACCAGATTCCCTCTAAAGGAGCTGTGGGGGTTTATGGCCATATATTTGGTCTTACTAGCATTTATCTCTAATCCCTTGTCACTACAATAAGAGGCAAAGCAGTTGAGAAGACACTGTAGACCATTTGCAGTTTGGGATATTAAGATGGTGTCGTCTGCAAATAATAGGGACGACACCACCTCTCCCCCTAGTTTAGGTCAGTCATTCCTGCATTTGCTTAAATAAACGGGAACATCAATAACAAACAGAGAAAAGAGGGTAGGCGCCAGGACGCAGCCCTGGCGTACACCTATTTTTATAGGGATTGGACTTGTGAGTTCACCCCCATGGCCCCACCTCACCCTTGCAAAGTTATCGCGGTGTAGTCTTATCAGCTGCTTGTTGTAAAGATTCATAATACAGATGACAGGATACTTCTGGTTGGTAATAAGTAGATTTAATGTGAGACACAGCTGAGTACAATCCTCGCCAGCTGACCAGACCACACCAACTGACACTCATGGAATTCTCCAGGTAGAAGTCAGAACATACATAGGCATTGTGGTAGAGAGGGAACAAGAAAACACAAAGAAAGGACTAAGACAAAAGACAAGCACATTACATGAAGAATCAATGTACAACACATCTCCCTCCTTTATAGAAAAGAAAATAAATAAAGGAAAACACAGATTACAATACAAGAGACTGCAACGACAGCCACAAAGACAAAAGAGAATTCAGAGACACAGGATGAAAAGAGAAGAGTGAGATGAAACAAGACACTCTATCAAGACATGGGTACCACACTAGAAATCCGAAATATCATTACACTCCATCCCCCTCCCTTAGGGAAACCAAAACAAGGTTTAAAAGAGAGAAAAACTATCCAACAAGGAAGGAAGCTCACGCCCACAACCTCCCCAAACACCATAGGGTAAAGACCCTATTAATCAAAGGTAGGCATAAACATAGACCTTTGGGAGAGACACAACATACCTCAGGATAGATAACCTGGGAACTAATATAGGTATTGATCACTCACCAACACCACACCCTTCATTGTAGGCTACACCGCATGACAGCACAGGATGGTTAACCTGGAGATTGACTAACTTCCAATAATATCTCTCCAAAGAAGGGTACAAAACAGAATTCAAACCCTGAAACCAAACCTACAGCATGCCCTACAAAGGGTATACCATGGGTACCAACAGGCCCCACACCCTTCCCAAAGAAGGGTACACCAATGTGTAAAAACACCGCCATAGGAAAGTACAACAACAACAAAATTCAATACACTTTCCTCGCTAACCCCAATAACACAGGGTTCGCACCCTGGAACTTATACACCAACATGACCTACATGGGGTATACCATGGGTACTAACTGGTCCCACACCCTTCCCAAAGAAGGGTACACCATTGGGTAAAATGCACCGCCATGTGAAAGTAGAGCCACAACAGCCCTCAAAACACTTTGCACACTGACCCCCAAAACGCATGTTTTACATAGGGTATACCAAGGGAACCAACAGGCCCCACACCCTCCCCAAGGGAGGGTACACCATTGGGTAAAATGCACCGCCATAGGAAAGTAGAGCCACACCAGCTCTTAAAACATATTCCACACTGACCCCCAAAACACTCAAAAGGGTTCTACATGGGGTATACCGTGGGTGCCAACAGGCCCCACACCCTCCCCAAAGGAGGGTACACCATTGGGTAAAAGACACCGCCATGGGAAAGTAGAAGCAGAGCCACACCAGCTCTCAAAACACATTCCACACTGACCCCCGAAACACTCAGAAGGGTACTACATAGGGTATACCAAGGGTACTAACGGGCCCCACACCCTCCCCAAAGGAGGGTACACTATTGGGTAAAAGACACCGCCATGGGAAAATAGAAGTAGAGTCACACCAGCTCTCACAACACATTCCACACTGATCCCCAAAACACTCAAAAGGCTGAACACAGCAGGAAAAACATATAAGCCCTCCTAAATAGAGTACATCAGAGGAGATGACCCTGCAGACTAGAATGGGGCACCAGATATCCTCATAATAAACAAAACAGGAAAACAGACCCAAAGAACCGTCATCACATAACTGGTGTTGAACTAGTTCAGGCATTCTCGTATCACAAACATGCAACAATTACTAACAAACTCAGTGACCTAACCACCAACAATACAACAAAACAGGGTGACAACAATTCATACACTAACACGCCCTACATAGAGTATCCCATGGGAACCAACCGGCCCCACCCCCTTCCCAAAGAAGGGTACACCATTGGGTAAAAGACACCGCCATGGGGAAAGAACAGCCACACACTTTCCACATTGACCCCCAATATTCAAGCTACAACAAAAGTTGCACAAGGTTCACACCTTGGAATTTACACACCAACACGCTCTACATAGAATATACCATGGGAACCAACCGGCCCCACCCCCTCCCCAAAGGAGGGTACACCACCCCCTCCCCAAAGAAGGGTACACCAATGGGTAAAACACACCGCCATGGGAAAGAACAGCCACACACTTTCCACATTGACCCCCAAAATACAAGCTAATGAGCTACTTAACAACAAGACACAACAGCTCATAGTCCTGGTTCCTCTCAGAACCTCTCCCTGGTTCCTCTCAGAACCTCTCTGTAATAACTCGCTGTCACAAATCCTTAGACCTGGAAGATCTTGAAACTCTTCAGTCTCAAATTTACTTCTTGGAATCGTTCCAACATGGATTCCTCACCTTGCTTCAGTGACATGCTTCAGGACTCACAGTCCTAATTCAGATTTTACTAAGTTTTGAAGTCACCATCAGAACAATTTCTTTCCCGGCCACATGACAGTAAACTTCGTCCTCTCCCAGCTGGACACTGAAATCCAAGACTTTTTTTTTAGTCCCGAGACACACATCGACCTTTTCCCGTAACTAACTCGGATTCTTCATCAACATTATGGACCTACAGTCCAGAGACTCACTTACAACTTGCTGACCGGAGTCTCTCATTTGGGACCATTGTCCCCTATTATAGACCTACCAACAAGAGACTCACTTGGGACTTGCCATCCCGAGTCTCCCCAGGAACCTTTTCCCGTTACCGAATTTATTGTCCAGCGACTCACCGTGGACTTGCTGTTTAGAGTCTTTCCAGGGACCTTTGTCCCCCCCCGTTGCGGACTTACAGTCCAAAGACTCACCTGAGACTTACTGTCTAGAGTCTCTCCAGGAACCATTGTCCCCATTGCGAACTAACTGTCCTGAGTCCCATTTGAGACTTTTGATCTCCGTCGCATACTTTTGTCCATGCTCTCCAACTTGGTACAGAAACATTACGCTCCATTTTACTTACGTCCTTTAGGATTTTCCGCATACCTTCCTCTTTGTTTTTTTTCTTTTTATAAACTCCATGTACTATTAGATATTAACTTTTTCCTTAAGTTCTTAGACCTTTAAATCCTATAAACATTCCTGCACTGAAATGTCCTTCTGACAAAACTACAGGTTCCTTGTGATGGCACTCGTTTTGACTTCAGTCAAAGATAAATACTTAATTCATCCACAAGATGGCTCTGTTGTGAAGGAAATCTCACTAAGACGGTCTCCGAATACACATTGAGGAGTACAGTTCTGCAGAATTATAAGACATTAACTCATTTGATGAATCAAATCAAGACTAGATCATATGAGCTGGGTTACCTTTACTGTGTGTAAAGACTTTGAAACACAGTAAATTGTTACCGAATCAAGCTCAAACTAGTCAAATAATGACATGCGCTGACTCAGGAAAATGACAAGGCAAAGATGAAGAGCATGAAAACGGAGCTTTGATCCTCGCTCTCTATCAATGCCCATAAGACACGAAGAATATTTTGGATGTCGACCTCTTCTCACTCGCTTACCTATACCTCGGCATGAAGTTAGTAGCACGTAGTTGCTCAAAACACTCGGTTTTAGCGCTCCCAATTTGCGCCACACACGAGGAAATACTTAGAAACATGCTTCTCCTCCGTTACGTTGTGCTCCCGTAGCCCCGTTGCCATGGAAACAGAAACACAGTAAACACAAAATGGATGCTCACGTCGCGTTGTGACGTCTCCTCTTGCGCGATGACACACTGAAGGCACCCAGGCTTCTTCGAGAAAGAGGCTGGATACGCAATCACGCCTAAGAGCAGGCAGCTTCGCTGAATCACACGGAGATTCCATCACGTCATCAGTTATGAAAGTGGCATGATGGAGAGCAGGTCGGCGCAGGGGCAGACAAACGGTTGCAGACAAACGGTACACGAAGGCAAACAAATTCCAAAGTTTAAGACTCACGGTAGAAGAACTTGGGGATTGCTTCATGTATTCCTTTCTCCGTTTACATCTGTAATTCACTCGTTTTTGGCAGCATGTAACCGTTTATTCACAGGAGAAAATTTCTTGAACCGATTTTCTTAAAGTTAATGGTTCCTTTCCATTCATGAAAAGAGTTACACAGCATTGGCAATTACCTTTCTTCATGGTTTTATCTGGTTATTTGGGATGTAGTTCATTTCAACTGTAATCGCCACTTTAGACAGGTTTCTTAAATTATTTTCAAACTTGTAGGCAGTTCCTTTTTCCTTGCTTTCAGCTGCAGCTGGTTGTAAAGTAATTTAGTTTGACTTTTGCTGCCAGTTTAAACATGTTGCTTAAAATCACGAGGCGCCACAAAAACATCAGATTAAATTCGTGCCATTTCTGTAATTCGTGCCGTTTCTCTTGTTAAGCACTTTATTTTAAACAAACATGAAGCAGAGATGAAGTTCTTTGAACCGATTTCCTGCAGTTTACTATGAGTTTCTTTGCATTACCTTGCTCGTGGTTAAAACTGCAGCTATTTCAAACTTGGTTCAGTTCAAGTCTTATTGCCACTTTAGACAAGAATCTTTTCACTATAATTTCCGGTTGTTTTCACTAATTCTCACTGCGCTGCGGCGGTTTTCTTCTATTCTTACTGCTCAACCAATCTTCCCGGTTACATTGCCGCTTTTATTTTCCCTCACCACACTTCTTGCCACTTTGAACACGGCGCTATACTGCCAGCGATAAGAAGGGTACTCTCAGTTCCTTACTTTTTCTAGTTTCATTTGAGTTTTTCTTCTTTTACCTTTATCTCTGGCTTAGATTGTCGCTGGTAGTAGATAGGAGGGTCGCAGTGGGTTCTTTTCTGCGAGGTGTAGCTCAGGCTGTGTTAGATGATTTCTTCTCTGGTCTGGTCAGCTTTAAACGTCGCCAAAATGTTGTAAAGATTCATAATACAGATGACAGGATACTTCTGGTTGGTAATAAGTAGATTTAATGTGAGACACAGCTGAGTACAATCCTCGCCAGCTGACCAGACCACACCAACTGACACTCATGGAATTCTCCAGGTAGAAGTCAGAACATACATAGGCATTGTGGTAGAGAGGGAACAAGAAAACACAAAGAAAGGACTAAGACAAAAGACAAGCACATTACATGAAGAATCAATGTACAACACTGCTCTATAATGTTAGCGGGAAATCCTTGTTTCTCAAGTACTTTCCACAGCAGATGCCTAGGTATGAGGTCGAAAGCAGCTCTTAAATCAATAAAAGCCACATACAAATTGCCCTTCTTTAGACTAATGTATTTCCAGGTCAAACAACAAAACCTGAACACTTGGTATATAGTGCTGATTTTGTTTCTAAATCCCGCTTGGAATTTGGAAAGTACATTCCCTTCTTCTACCCATAAATTGATTCTATGTAAAAGGTGTCTGGCATACATTTTTTGCAGTATATCTATCAAACTGATAGGAGAGATCCAGCTAATTACCGCCCTATCACCCTTTTTGTAGATACAGATAATCACCGCCCCCCCTCCATGAAACCGGTATTTCAGCTCCTGCAGCTATGAAATTAAATAAGTGATTTAGATAAGGCCCCCCAGATACTCGGTTCATGTTTATATAAGTCTCCTGGAATGGAGTCTAAGCCGGGGGCTTTACTTTTTTTCACCATATTTGTTGCTAGAATGGTTTCCTCTAGGTTAAACTCCAAGATACTCTCTTCCTGGTTAGACACTAAGGGACAATCCCTCTCGACCTCAGAGTCCGGGGCTGCGTATAGGGAAGTGAAGTGATCACTTCATGTCTTTTCCTCCAGATGTACTTCTCCAGAACTTTTTTTTATAATTTTTGTTTGCCACTAATTTCCAAAATAAACAGGAATCTTTCCCTACTCTC